>NW_026292786.1:0-300000 GCF_023091745.1 Budorcas taxicolor | reverse complement strand
TCGATGGGAGAGGAATCCCGTGAGGGCCACTAGCAACTCGCAAGGGGACTGGCCCTTCCTGAGGCCACCAGAGCGGGTCCCTGAGGTCCCCGTCGTAACTCGAGAAGACCTGCCGCAACTCGAGAATATCCAGGAGGTTCTCCCCTGCAGGCGAGATGAGGCCCATTTCCGCAGAGGCTTCTCGGGTCTAATCACACCTCACCTCTGGAACGTCGAAAGGGTCCTTCACACCCTTGGTGCAACTCAAGAAGTTCCCCGACATACCCGTCTCCACCTGAGAGGAAACGCGAGGGTCCCGCCGATATCCAGAGCAGCCCCGTTTCCGCCTCGTAGCTCGAGGTGAGGGATCCTTTCCCTGCTTCGTCGGGAAAGAATTCCCGGCGTTCCCGTCGCATCTCAAGAGGAGGCCCTCTCAACAGGAACGGCGTGAGGAACTCCAGGGTCGTACCACAATTCCAAGAGTCCCCCAGATGTCTCTGTCCATTCCAGAGGAACCTCTTTTCCCTTCACCGGCTCGTCTTTCACGCCGAGGATCGACTCACACCAAGGTGGCACTTGGCACAGCCCTTTGGGATTGCCTCGTGGGAATGCCTCGAGGGAAAGCCTCGAGGGAAAGCCACAGATCCCTTGATCCACGTGACAGGAAGCGTGACCCTACTGCTGCAGCTCCGGATGGAAGCGCACGTGCATGCCCCCACTCGAGACGAGGCCTGACTCCCCTGGGGAGACTCAGAGGCACCCCAAAATCCATGTCAGCACTGGAGAGGAATCCGGAGGTTCCGACCCCGACTCCGCACAAGGTCGTAGGCCCCGGCATCGACGGGAGAGGTATCGCGAGATGGCCCCTAGCAACTCTCATGGGACTGGCCCTTCCTGAGGCCACCAGAGCGGGTTCCTGAGGTCCGCGTCGTAACTTGAGAAGACCTGCCGCAACTCGAGAATATCCAGGAGGTTCTCCCCTGCAGGCGAGATGAGGCCCATTTCCGCAGAGGCTTCTCTGGGCTAATCACACCTCACCTCTGGAACGTCGAAAGGGTCCTTCACTCCCTTGGTGCAACTCAAGAAGTTCCCCGACATACCCGTCTCCACCTGAGAGGAAACGCGAGGGTCCCGCCGATATCCAGAGGAGCCCCGTTTCCGCCTCGTAGCTCGAGGTGAGGGATCCTTTCCCTGCTTCGTCGGGAAAGAATTCCCGTCGTTCCCGTCGCATCTCAAGAGGAGGCCCTCTCAACAGGAACGGCGTGAGGAACTCCAGGGTCGTACCACAATTCCAAGAGTCCCCCAGATGTCTCTGTCCATTCTAGAGGAACCTCTTTTCCCTTCACCGGCACGTCTTTCACGCTGAGGATCGACTCACACCAAGGTGGCACTTGGCACAGCCCTTTGGGAAAGCCTCGTGGGAATGCCTCGAGGGAAAGCCTCGAGGGAAAGCCACAGATCCCTTGATCCACGTGACAGGAAGCGTGACCCTACTGCTGCAGCTCGGGAGGGAAGCGCACGTACATGCCCCCACTCGAGACGAGGCCTGACTCCCCAGGGGAGACTGAGAGGCACCCCAAGATCCATGTCAACACTGGAGAGGAATCCTCAGGTTCCGGCCCCGACTCCACACAATGTGTTAGGCACCGGAATCGATGGGAGAGGAATCCCGTGAGGGCCCCTAGCAACTCGCATGGGGACTGGCCCTTCCTGAGGCCACCAGAGCGGGTCCCTGAGGTCCCCGTCGTAACTCGAGAAGACCTGCCGCAACTCGAGAATATCCAGGAGGTTCTCCCCTGCAGGCGAGATGAGGCCCATTTCCGCAGAGGCTTCTCGGGGCTAATCACACCTCACCTCTGGAACGTCGAAAGGTTCCTTCACACACTTGGTGCAACTCAAGAAGTTCCCCGACATACCCTTCTCCACTCGAGAGGAAACACGAGGGTCCCGCCCACATCCAGAGGAGCCCCGTTTCCGCCTCGTAGCTCGAGGTGAGGGATCCTTTCCCTGCTTCGTCGGGAAAGAATTCCCGGCGTTCCCGTCGCATCTCAAGAGGAGGCCCTCTCAACAGGAACAGCGAGAGGAACTCCAGGGTCGTGCCACCATTCCAAGAGTCCCCCAGATGTCTCAGTACATTCCAGAGGAACCTCTTTTCCCTTCATCGGCTCGTCTTTCACGCCGAGGATCGACTCACACCAAGGTGGCACTTGGCACAGCCCTTTGGGATTGCCTCGTGGGAATGCCTCGAAGGAAAGCCTCGAGGGAAAGCCACAGATCCCTTGATCCACGTGACAGGAAGCGTGACCCTACTGCTGCAGCTCCGGATGGAAGCGCACGTGCATGCCCCCACTCGAGACGAGGCCTGACTCACCTGGGGAGACTCAGAGGCACCCCAAAATCCATGTCAGCACTGGAGAGGAATCCGGAGGTTCCGACCCCGACTCCGCACAAGGTCTTAGGCCCCGGCATCGCCGGGAGAGGAATCCCGAGATGGCCCCTAGCAACTCGCATGGGGACTGGCCCTTCCTGAGGCCACCAGAGCGGGTCCCTGAGGTCCCCGTCGTAACTCGAGAAGACCTGCCGCAACTCGAGAATATCCAGGAGGTTCTCCCCTGCAGGCGAGATGAGGCCCATTTCCGCAGAGGCTTCTCGGGGCTAATCACACCTCACCTCTGGAACGTCGAAAGGGTCCTTCACACCCTTGGTGCAACTCAAGAAGTTCCCCGACATACCCGTCTCCACCTGAGAGGAAACGCGAGGGTCCCGCCGATATCCAGAGGAGCCCCGTTTCCGCCTCGTAGCTCGAGGTGAGGGATCCTTTCCCTGCTTCGTCGGGAAAGAATTCCCGTCGTTCCCGTCGCATCTCAAGAGGAGGCCCTCTCAACAGGAACGGCGTGAGGAACTCCAGGGTCGTACCACAATTCCAAGAGTCCCCCAGATGTCTCTGTCCATTCCAGAGGAACCTCTTTTCCCTTCACCGGCTCGTCTTTCACGCTGAGGATCGACTCACACCAAGGTGGCACTTGGCACAGCCCTTTGGGAAAGCCTCGTGGGAATGCCTCGAGGGAAAGCCTCGAGGGAAAGCCACAGATCCCTTGATCCACGTGACAGGAAGCGTGACCCTACTGCTGCAGCTCGGGAGGGAAGCGCACGTGCATGCCCCCACTCGAGACGAGGCCTGACTCCCCTGGGGAGACTGAGAGGCACCCCAAGATCCATGTCAACACTGGAGAGGAATCCTCAGGTTCCGGCCCCGACTCCACACAATGTGTTAGGCACCGGAATCGATGGGAGAGGAATCCCGTGAGGGCCACTAGCAACTCGCAAGGGGACTGGCCCTTCCTGAGGCCACCAGAGCGGGTCCCTGAGGTCCCCGTCGTAACTCGAGAAGACCTGCCGCAACTCGAGAATATCCAGGAGGTTCTCCCCTGCAGGCGAGATGAGGCCCATTTCCGCAGAGGCTTCTCGGGGCTAATCACACCTCACCTCTGGAACGTCGAAAGGTTCCTTCACACACTTGGTGCAACTCAAGAAGTTCCCCGACATACCCTTCTCCACTCGAGAGGAAACACGAGGGTCCCGCCCACATCCAGAGGAGCCCCGTTTCCGCCTCGTAGCTCGAGGTGAGGGATCCTTTCCCTGCTTCGTCGGGAAAGAATTCCCGGCGTTCCCGTCGCATCTCAAGAGGAGGCCCTCTCAACAGGAACAGCGAGAGGAACTCCAGGGTCGTGCCACCATTCCAAGAGTCCCCCAGATGTCTCAGTACATTCCAGAGGAACCTCTTTTCCCTTCATCGGCTCGTCTTTCACGCCGAGGATCGACTCACACCAAGGTGGCACTTGGCACAGCCCTTTGGGATTGCCTCGTGGGAATGCCTCGAGGGAAAGCCTCGAGGGAAAGCCACAGATCCCTTGATCCACGTGACAGGAAGCGTGACCCTACTGCTGCAGCTCCGGATGGAAGCGCACGTGCATGCCCCCACTCGAGACGAAGCCTGACTCCCCTGGGGAGACTCAGAGGCACCCCAAAATCCATGTCAGCACTGGAGAGGAATCCGGAGGTTCCGACCCCGACTCCGCACAAGGTCGTAGGCCCCGGCATCGACGGGAGAGGTATCGCGAGATGGCCCCTAGCAACTCTCATGGGACTGGCCCTTCCTGAGGCCACCAGAGCGGGTTCCTGAGGTCCGCGTCGTAACTTGAGAAGACCTGCCGCAACTCGAGAATATCCAGGAGGTTCTCCCCTGCAGGCGAGATGAGGCCCATTTCCGCAGAGGCTTCTCTGGGCTAATCACACCTCACCTCTGGAACGTCGAAAGGGTCCTTCACTCCCTTGGTGCAACTCAAGAAGTTCCCCGACATACCCGTCTCCACCTGAGAGGAAACGCGAGGGTCCCGCCGATATCCAGAGGAGCCCCGTTTCCGCCTCGTAGCTCGAGGTGAGGGATCCTTTCCCTGCTTCGTCGGGAAAGAATTCCCGTCGTTCCCGTCGCATCTCAAGAGGAGGCCCTCTCAACAGGAACGGCGTGAGGAACTCCAGGGTCGTACCACAATTCCAAGAGTCCCCCAGATGTCTCTGTCCATTCCAGAGGAACCTCTTTTCCCTTCACCGGCTCGTCTTTCACGCTGAGGATCGACTCACAACAAGGTGGCACTTGGCACAGCCCTTTGGGAAAGCCTCGTGGGAATGCCTCGAGGGAAAGCCTCGAGGGAAAGCCACAGATCCCTTGATCCACGTGACAGGAAGCGTGACCCTACTGCTGCAGCTCCGGATGGAAGCGCACGTGCATGCCCCCACTCGAGACGAGGCCTGACTCCCCTGGGGAGACTGAGAGGCACCCCAAGATCCATGTCAACACTGGAGAGAAATCCTCAGGTTCCGGCCCCGACTCCACACAATGTGTTAGGCACCGGAATCGATGGGAGAGGAATCCCGTGAGGGCCACTAGCAACTCGCAAGGGGACTGGCCCTTCCTGAGGCCACCAGAGCGGGTCCCTGAGGTCCCCGTCGTAACTCGAGAAGACCTGCCGCAACTCGAGAATATCCAGGAGGTTCTCCCCTGCAGGCGAGATGAGGCCCATTTCCGCAGAGGCTTCTCGGGTCTAATCACACCTCACCTCTGGAACGTCGAAAGGGTCCTTCACACCCTTGGTGCAACTCAAGAAGTTCCCCGACATACCCGTCTCCACCTGAGAGGAAACGCGAGGGTCCCGCCGATATCCAGAGCAGCCCCGTTTCCGCCTCGTAGCTCGAGGTGAGGGATCCTTTCCCTGCTTCGTCGGGAAAGAATTCCCGGCGTTCCCGTCGCATCTCAAGAGGAGGCCCTCTCAACAGGAACGGCGAGAGGAACTCCAGGGTCGTACCACCATTCCAAGAGTCAACCAGATGTCTCAGTCCATTCCAGAGGAACCTCTTTTCCCTTCACCGGCTCGTCTTTCACGCCGAGGATCGACTCACACCAAGGTGGCACTTGGCACAGCCCTTTGGGAAAGCCTCGTGGGAATGCCTCGAGGGAAAGCCACAGACCGCTTTATCCACGTGACAGGAAGCGTGACCCTACTGCTGCAGCTGGGGAGGAAAGCGCACGTGCATGCCCCCACACGAGACGAGGCCTGACTCCCCTGTGGAGACTCAGAGGCACCCCAAAATCCATGTCAACACTGGACAGGAATTCTCAGGTTCCGGCCCCGACTTCACACAAGGTCTTAGGCCCCGGCATCGCCGGGAGAGGAATCCCGAGATGGCCCCTAGCAACTCGCATGGGGACTGGCCCTTCCTGAGGCCACCAGAGCGGGTCCCTGAGGTCGCCGTCGTAACTCGAGAAGACCTACTTCAACTCGAGAATATCCAGGAGGTTCTCCCCTGCAGGCGCGATGAGGCCAATTTCCGCAGAGGCTTCTCGGTGTTAATCACACCTCACCTCTGGAACGTCGAAAGGGTCCTTCACACCCTTGGTGCAAATCAAGAAGTTCCCCGACATACCATTCTCCACTCGAGAGGAAACACGAGGGTACCGCCCACATCCAGAGGAGCCCCGTTTCCCCCTCGTAGCTCGAGGTGAGGGATCGTTTCCCTGCTTCGTCGGGAAAGAATTCCCGGCGTTCCCGTCGCATCTCAAGAGGAGGCCCTCTCAACAGAAACGGCGAGAGGATCTCCAGGGTCGGGCCACCATTCCAAGAGTCAACCAGATGTCTCAGTGCATTCCAGAGGAACCTCTTTTCCCTTCACCGGCTCGTCTTTCACGCAGAGGATCGAATCACACCAAGGTGGCACTTGGCACAGCCCTGTGGGAAAGCCTCGTCTGAAAGCCTCGAGGGAAAGCCTCGAGGGAAAGCCACAGATCCCTTTATCCACGTGACAGGAAGCGTGACCCTACTGCTGCAGCTGTGGAGGAAAGCGCACGTGCATGCCCCCACTCGAGACGAGGCCTGACTCCCCTGCGGAGACTCAGAGGCACCCCAAAATCCATGTCAACACTGGAGAGGAATCCTCAGGTTCCGGCCCCGACTCCACACAAGGTCTTAGGCCCCGGCATCGAAGGGAGAGGAATCCCGAGATGGCCCCTAGCAACTCGCATGGGGACTGGCCCTTCCTGAGGCCACCAGAGCGGGTCCCTGAGGTCCCCGTCGTAACTCGAGAAGACCTGCCGCAACTCGAGAATATCCAGGAGGTTCTCCCCTGCAGGCGAGATGAGGCCCATTTCCGCAGAGGCTTCTCGGGGCTAATCACACTTCAACTCTGGAACGTCAAAAGGGTACTTCACACCCTTCGGGCTACTCCAGAAGTTCCCCGACATACCCTTCTCCACTCGAGAGGAAACACGAGGGTCCCGCCCACATCCAGAGGAGCCCCGTTTCCGCCTCGTAGCTCGAGGTGAGGGATCCTTTCCCTGCTTCGTCGAGAAAGAATTCCGGGCGTTCCCGTCGCATCTCAAGAGGAGGCCCTCTCAACAGGAACGGCGAGAGGAACTCCAGGGTCGTGCCACCATTCCAAGAGTCCCCCAGATGTCTCAGTCCATTCCAGAGGAACCTCTTTTCCGTTCACCGGCTAGTCTTTCACGCCGAGGATCGACTCACACCAAGGTGGCACTTGGCACAGCCCTGTGGGAAAGCCTCGTGGGAATGCCTGGAGGTAAAGCCTCGAGGGAAAGCCACAGATCCCTTGATCCACGTGACAGGAAGCGTGACCCTACTGCTGCAGCTCGGGAGGGAAGCGCACGTGCATGCCCCCACTCGAGACGAGGCCTGACTCCCCTGGGGAGACTCAGAGGCACCCCAAAATCCATGTCAACACTGGAGAGGAATCCTGAGGTTCCGGCCCCGACTCCACACAATGTCTTAGGCCCCGCCATCGACGGGAGAGGTATCGCGAGATGGCCCCTAGCAACTCGCATGGGACTGGCCCTTCATGAGGCCACCAGAGCGGGTCCCTGAGGTCCGCGTCGTAACTCGAGAAGACCTGCCTCAACTCGAGAATATCCAGGAGGTTCTCCCCTGCAGGCGAGATGAGGCCCATTTCCGCAGAGGCTTCTCGGGGCTAATCACACCTCACCTCTGGAACGTCGAAAGGGTCCTTCACACCATTGGTGCAACTCAAGAAGTTCCCCGACATACCCGTCTCCACTCGAGAGGAAACGCGAGGGTCCCGCCCACATCCAGAGGAGCCCCGTTTCCGCCTCGTAGCTCGTGGAGAGGGATCCTTTCCCTGCTTCGTCGGGAAAGAATTCCCGGCGTTCCCGTCGCATCTCAAGAGGAGGCCCTCTCAACAGGAACGGCGAGAGGAACTCCAGGGTCGTACCGCAATTCCAAGAGTCCCCCAGATGTCTCAGTGCATTCCAGAGGAACCTCTTTTCCCTTTACCGGCTCGTCTTTCACGCAGAGGATCGAATCACACCAAGGTGGCACTTGGCACAGCCCTTTGGGAAAGCCTCGTGGGAATGCCTGGAGGTAAAGCCTCGAGGGAAAGCCACAGATCCCTTGATCCACGTGACAGGAAGCGTGACCCTACTGCTGCAGCTCGGGAGGGAAGCGCACGTGCATGCCCCCACTCGAGACGAGGCCTGACTCCCCTGGGGAGACTGAGAGGCACCCCAAGATCCATGTCAACACTGGAGAGGAATCCTCAGGTTCCGGCCCCGACTCCACACAATGTGTTAGGCACCGGAATCGATGGGAGAGGAATCCCGTGAGGGCCACTAGCAACTCGCATGGGGACTGGCCCTTCCTGAGGCCACCAGAGCGGGTCCCTGAGGTCCCCGTCGTAACTCGAGAAGACCTGCCGCAACTCGAGAATATCCAGGAGGTTCTCCCCTGCAGGCGAGATGAGGCCCATTTCCGCAGAGGCTTCTCGGGGCTAATCACACCTCTCCTCTGGAACGTCAAAAGGGACCTTCACACCCTTGGTGCAACTCAAGAAGTTCCCCGACATACCCTTCTACACTCGAGAGGAAACACGAGGGTCCCGCCCACATCCAGAGGAGCCCCGTTTCCGCCTCGTAGCTCGAGGTGAGGGATCCTTTCCCTGCTTCGTCGGGAAAGAATTCCGGGCGTTACCGTCGCATCTCAAGAGGAGGCCCTCTCAACAGGAACGGCGAGAGGAACTCCAGGGTCATGCCACCATTCCAAGAGTCCCCCAGATGTCTCAGTCCTTTCCAGAGGAACCTCTTTTCCCTTCATCGGCTCGTCTTTCACGCCGAGGATCGACTCACACCAAGGTGGCACTTGGCACAGCCCTGTGGGAAAGCCTCGTGGGAAAGCCTCGAGGGAAAGCCTCGAGGGAAAGCCACAGATCCCTTGATCCCCGTGACAGGAAGCGTGACCCTACTGCTGCAGCTCGGGAGGAAAGCGCACGTGCATGCCCCCTCACGAGACGAAGCCTGACTCCCCTGGGGAGACTCAGATGCACCCCAAGATCCATGTCAACACTGGAGAGGAATGCGCATGTTCCGGCCCCGACTCCACAGAAGGTCTTAGGCCCCGGCATCGACGGGAGAGGAATCCCGAGATGGCCCCTAGCAACTCGCATGTGGACTGGCCCTTGCTGAGGCCACCAGAGCGGGTCCCTGAGGTCCCCGTCGTAACTCGAGAAGACCTGCCGCAACTCGAGAATATCCAGGAGGTTCTCCCCTGCAGGCGAGATGAGGCCCATTTCCGCAGAGGCTTCTCGGGGCTAATCACACCTCACCTCTGGAACGTCGAAAGGTTCCGTCACACCATTGGTGCAACTCAAGAAGTTCCCCGACATACCCTTCTCCACTCGAGAGGAAACACGAGGGTCCCGCCCACATCCATAGGAGCCCCGGTTCCACCTCGTAGCTCGAGGTGAGGGATCCTTTCCCTGCTTCGTTGGGAAAGAATTCCCGGCGTTCCCGTCGCATCTCAAGAGTAGGCCCTCTCAACAGGAACGGCGAGAGGAACTCCAGGGTCGTTCCACCATTCCAAGAGTCAACCAGATGCCTCTGTCCATTCCAGAGCAACCTCTTTCCCTTCACCGGCTCGTCTTTCACGCCGAGGATCGACTCACACCAAGGTGGCACTTGGCACAGCCCTGTGGGAAAGCCTCGTGGGAAAGCCTCGAGGGAAAGCCTCGAGGGAAAGCCACAGATCCCTTGATCCACGTGACAGGAAGCGTGACCCTACAGCTGCAGCTCGGGATGGAAGCGCACGTGCATGCCCCCACTCGAGACGTGGCCTGACTCCCCTGGGGAGACACAGAGGCACCCCAAAATCCATGTCACCACTGGAGAGGCATCCTCAGGTTCCGGCCCCGACTCCACACAAGGTCTTAGGCCTCGGCATCGACGGGAGAGGAATCTCGAGATGGCCCCTAGCAACTCGCATGGGGACTAGCCCTTCCTGAGGCCACCAGAGCGGGTCCCTGAGGTCCCCGTCGTAACTCGAGAAGACCTGCCGCAACTCGAGAATATCCAGGAGGTTCTCCCCTGCAGGCGAGATGAGGCCCATTTCCGCAGAGGCTTCTCTGGGCTAATCACACCTCACCTCTGGAACGTCAAAAGGGTCCTTCACACCCTTGGGGCAACTCACGAAGTTCCGCGACATACCCTTCTCCACTCGAGAGGAAACACGAGGGTCCCGCCCACATCCAGAGGAGCCCCGTTTCCGCTTCGTAGCTCGAGGTGAGAGATCCTTTCCCTGCTTCGTTGGGAAAGAATTCCCGGCGTTCCCGTCGCATCTCAAGAGGAGGCCCTCTCAACAGGAACAGCGAGAGGAACTCCAGGGTCGTGCAATCATTCCAAGAATCCCCCAGATGTCTCAGTCCATTCCAGAGGAACCTCTTTTCCCTTCACCGGCTAGTCTTTTACAACGAGGATCGACTCACACCAAGGTGGCACTTGGCACAGCCCTGTGGGAAAGCCTCGTGGGAAAGCCTCGAGGGACAGCCTCGAGGGAAAGCCACAGATCCCTTGATCCACGTGACAGGAAGCGTGACCCTACTGCTGCAGCTCGGGAGGGAAGCACACCTGCATGCCCCCACTCGAGACGAGGCCTGACTCCCCTGGGGAGACTCAGAGGCACCCCAAAATCCATGTCAACACTGGAGAGGAATCCTGAGGTTCCGGTCCCGACTCCGCACAAGGTCGTAGGCCCCGGCATCGGCGGGAGAGGAATTGCGAGATGGCCCCGAGCAACTCGCATGGGACTGGCCCTTCCTGAGGCCACCAGAGCGGGTCCCTGAGGTCCCCATCGTAACTCGAGAAGACCTGCCGCAACTCGAGAATATCCAGGAGGTTCACCCCTGCAGGCGAGATGAGGCCCATTTCCGCAGAGGCTTCTCGGGGCTAATCACACCTCATCTCTGGAACCTCGAAAGGGTCCTTCACACCCTTGGTGCAACTCAAGAAGTTCCCGACATACCCGTCTCCACTCGAGAGGAAACACGAGGGTCCCGCCCACATCCAGAGGAGCCCCGTTTACGCCTCGTGGCTCGAGGTGAGGGATCCTTTCCCTGCTTCGTCGGGAAAGAATTCCCGGCGTTCCCGTCGCATCTCAAGTGGAGGCCCTCTCAACAGGAACAGCGAGAGGAACTCCAGGGTCGTGCCACAATTCCAAGAGTCAACCAGATGTCTCAGTCCATTCCAGAGGAACCTCTTTTCCCTTCACCGGCTCGTCTTTCACGCCGAGGTTCGACTCACACCAAGGTGGCACTTGGAACAGCCCTGTGGGAAAGCCTCGTGGGAATGCCTCGAGGGAAAGCCTCGAGGGAAAGCCACAGACCGCTTTATCCACGTGACAGGAAGCGTGACTCTCCTGCTGCAGCTGGGGAGGAAAGCGCACGTGCATGCCCCCACTCGAGACGAGGCCTGACTCCCCTGCGGAGACTCAGAGGCACCCCAAGATCCATGTCAACACTGGAGAGGAATCCTCAGGTTCCGGCCCCGACTCCACACAATGTGTTAGGCACCGGAATCGATGGGAGAGGAATCCCGTGAGGGCCACTAGCAACTCGCATGGGGACTGGCCCTTCCTGAGGCCACCAGAGCGGGTCCCTGAGGTCCCCGTCGTAACTCGAGAAGACCTGCCGCAACTCGAGAATATCCAGGAGGTTCTCCCCTGCAGGCGAGATGAGGCCCATTTCCGCAGAGGCTTCTCGGGGCTAATCACACCTCACCTCTGGAACGTCGAAAGGTTCCTTCACACCCTTGGTGCAACTCAACAAGTTCCCCGACATACCCTTCTACACTCGAGAGGAAACACGAGGGTCCCGCCCACATCCAGAGGAGCCCCGTTTCCGCCTCGTAGCTCGAGGTGAGGGATCCTTTCCCTGGTTCGTCGGGAAAGAATTCCCGGCGTTCCCGTCGCATCTCAAGAGGAGGCCCTCTCAACAGGAACGGCGAGAGGAACTCCAGGGTCGTGCCACCATTCCAAGAGTCCCCCAGATGTCTCAGTCCATTCCAGAGGAACCTCTTTTCCCTTCATCGGCTCGTCTTTCACGCCGAGGATCGACTCACACCAAGGTGGCACTTGGCACAGCCCTGTGGGAAAGCCTCGTGGGAAAGCCTCGAGGGAAAGCCTCGAGGGAAAGCCACAGATCCCGTGATCCACGTGACAGTAAGCGTGACCCTACTGCTGCAGCTCGGGAGGAAAGCGCACGTGCATGCCCCCACACGAGACGAAGCCTGACTCCCCTGGGGAGACTCAGATGCACCCCAAGATCCATGTCAACACTGGAGAGGAATGCGCAGGTTCCGGCCCCGACTCCACAGAAGGTCTTAGGCCCCGGCATCGACGGGAGAGGATCCCGAGATGGCCCCTAGCAACTCGCATGTGGACTGGCCCTTGCTGAGGCCACCAGAGCGGGTCCCTGAGGTCCCCGTCGTAACTCGAGAAGACCTGCCGCAACTCGAGAATATCCAGGAGGTTCTCCCCTGCAGGCGAGATGAGGCCCATTTCCGCAGAGGCTTCTCGGGGCTAATCACACCTCACCTCTGGAACGTCGAAAGGTTCCGTCACACCATTGGTGCAACTCAAGAAGTTCCCCGACATACCCTTCTCCACTCGAGAGGAAACACGAGGGTCCCACCCACATCCATAGGAGCCCCGGTTCCGCCTCGTAGCTCGAGGTGAGGGATCCTTTCCCTGCTTCGTTGGGAAAGAATTACCGGCGTTCCCGTCGCATCTCAAGAGGAAGCCCTCTCAACAGGAACGGCGAGAGGAACTCCAGGGTCGTTCCACCATTCCAAGAGTCAACCAGATGCCTCTGTCCATTCCAGAGCAACCTCTTTTCCCTTCACCGGCTCGTTTTTCACGCCGAGGATCGAATCACACCAAGGTGGCACTTGGCACAGCCCTGTGGGAAAGCCTCGTTGGAAAGCCTCGAGGGAAAGCCTCGAGGGAAAGCCACAGATCCCTTAATCCACGTGACAGGAAGCGTGACCCTACTGCTGCAGCTCGGGATGGAAGCGCACGTGCATGCCCCCACTCGAGACGTGGCCTGACTCCCCTGGGGAGACACAGAGGCACCCCAAAATCCATGTCACCACTGGAGAGGCATCCTCAGGATCCGGCCCCGACTCCACACAAGGTCTTAGGCCCCGGCATCGACGGGAGAGGAATTGCGAGATGGCCCCGAGCAACTCGCATGGGACTGGCCCTTCCTGAGGCCACCAGAGCGGGTCCCTGAGGTCCCCATCGTAACTCGAGAAGACCTGCCGCAACTCGAGAATATCCAGGAGGTTCTCCCCTGCAGGCGAGATGAGGCCCATTTCCGCAGAGGCTTCTCGGGGCTAATCACACCTCACCTCTGGAACGTCGAAAGGGTCCTTCACACCCTTGGTGCAACTCAAGAAGTTCCCCGACATACCCGTCTCCACTCGAGAGGAAACACGAGGGTCCCGCCCACATCCAGAGGAGCCCCGTTTCCGCCTCGTAGCTCGAGGTGAGGGATCCTTTCCCTGCTTCGTCGGGAAAGAATTCCTGGCGTTCCCGTCGCATCTCAAGAGGAGGCCCTCTCAACAGGAACGGCGAGAGGAACTCCAGGGTCGTGCCACCATTCCAAGAGTCCCCCAGATGCCTCAGTGCATTCCAGAGGAACCTCTTTTCCCTTCACCGGCTCGTCTTTCACGCCGAGGATCGACTCACACCAAGGTGGCACTTGGCACAGCCCTGTGGGAAAGCCTCCTGGGAAAGCCTCGAGGAAAAGCCTCGAGGGAAAGCCACAGATCCCTTGATCCACGTGACAGGAAGAGTGACCCTACTGCTGCAGCTGTGGAGGAAAGCGCACGTGCATGCCCCCACTCGAGACGAGGCCTGACTCCCCTGCGGAGACTCAGAGGCACCCCAAAATCCATGTCAACACTGGAGAGGAATGCTCAGGTTCCGGCCCCGACTCCACACAAGGACTTAGGCCCCGGCATCGACGGGAGAGGAATCCCGAGATGGCCCCTAGCAACTCGCATGTGGACTGGCCCTTCCTGAGGCCACCAGAGCGGGTCCCTGAGGTCCCCGTCGTAACTGGAGAAGACCTGCCGCAACTCGAGAATATACAGGAGGTTCTCCCCTGCAGGCGAGATGAGGCCCATTTCCGCAGAGGCTTCTCGGGGCTAATCACACCTCACCTCTGGAACGTCGAAAGGGTCCTTCACACCCTTGGTGCAACTCAAGAAGTTCCCCGACATACCCGTCTCCACCTGAGAGGAAACGCGAGGGTCCCGCCGATATCCAGAGCAGCCCCGTTTCCGCCTCGTAGCTCGAGGTGAGGGATCCTTTCCCTGCTTCGTCGGGAAAGAATTCCCGGCGTTCCCGTCGCATCTCAAGAGGAGGCCCTCTCAACAGGAATGGCGTGAGGAACTCCAGGGTCGTACCACAATTCCAAGAGTCCCCCAGATGTCTCTGTCCATTCCAGAGGAACCTCTTTTCCCTTCACCGGCTCGTCTTTCATGCTGAGGATCGACTCACACCAAGGTGGCACTTGGCACAGCCCTTTGGGAAAGCCTCGTGGGAATGCCTCGAGGGAAAGCCTCGAGGGAAAGCCACAGATCCCTTGATCCACGTGACAGGAAGCGTGACCCTACTGCTGCAGCTCGGGAGGGAAGCGCACGTGCATGCCCCCACTCGAGACGAGGCCTGACTCCCCTGGGGAGACTCAGAGGCACCCCAAAATCCATGTCAGCACTGGAGAGGAATCCTCAGGTTCCGGCCCCGACTCCACACAATGTGTTAGGCACCGGAATCGATGGGAGAGGAATCCCGTGAGGGCCACTAGCAACTCGCATGGGGACTGGCCTTTCCTGAGGCCACCAGAGCGGGTCCCTGAGGTCCCCGTCGTAACTCGAGAAGACCTGCCGCAACTCGAGAATATCCAGGAGGTTCTCCCCTGCAGGCGAGATGAGGCCCATTTCCGCAGAGGCTTCTCGGGGCTAATCACACCTCACCTCTGGAACGTCGAAAGGTTCCTTCACACCCTTGGTGCAACTCAAGAAGTTCCCCGACATACCCTTCTCCACTCGAGAGGAAACACGAGGGTCCCGCCGATATCCAGAGGAGCCCCGTTTCCGCCTCATAGCTCGAGGTGAGGGATCCTTTCCCTGCTTCGTCGGGAAAGAATTCCCGGCGTTCCCGTCGCATCTCAAGAGGAGGCCCTCTCAACAGGAACAGCGAGGGGAACTCCAGGGTCGTGCCACCATTCCAAGAGTCCCCCAGATGTCTCAGTCCATTCCAGAGGAACCTCTTTTCCCTTCATCGGCTCGTCTTTCACGCCGAGGATCGAATCACACCAAGGTGGCACTTGGCACAGCCCTGTGGGAAAGCCTCGTGGGAATGCCTCGAGGGAAAGCCTCGAGGGAAAGCCACAGATCCCTTGATCCACGTGACAGGAAGCGTGACCCTACTGCTGCAGCTCCGGATGGAAGCGCACGTGCATGCCCCCACTCGAGACGTGGCCTGACTCCCCTGGGGAGACACAGAGGCACCCCAAAATCCATGTCACCACTGGAGCGGCATCCTCAGGTTCCAGCCCCGACTCCACACAAGGTCTTAGGCCCCGGCATCGACGGGAGAGGAATCCCGAGATGGCCCCTAGCAACTCGCAAGGGGACTAGCTCTTCCTGAGGCCACCAGAGTGGGTCCCTGAGGTCCCCGTCGTAACTCGAGAAGACCTGCCGCAACTCGAGAATATCCAGGAGGTTCTCCCCTGCAGGGGAGATGAGGCCCATTTCCGCAGAGGCTTCTCTGGGCTAATCACACCTCACCTATGGAATGTCAAAAGGGTCCTTCACACTCTTGGGGCAACTCCAGAAGTTCCGCGACATACCCTTCTCCACTCGAGAGGAAACACGAGGGTCCCGCCCACATCCAGAGGAGCCCCGTTTCCGCTTCGTAGCTCGAGGTGAGGGATCCTTTCCCTGCTTCGTCGGGAAAGAATTCCCGGCGTTCCCGTCGCATCTCAAGTGGAGGCCCTCTCAACAGGAACAGCAAGAGGAACTCCAGGGTCGTGCCACCATTCCAAGAATCCCCCAGATGTCTCAGTCCATTCCAGAGGAACCTCTTTTCCCTTCACCGGCTCGTCTTTCACAACGAGGATCGACTCACACCAAGGTGGCACTTGGCACAGCCCTGTGGGAAAGCCTCGTGGGAAAGCCTCGAGGAAAAGCCTCGAGGGAAAGCCACAGATCCATTGATCCACGTGACAGGAAGCATGACCCTACTGCTGCAGCTCGGGAGGGAAGCACACGTGCAGGCCCCCACTCGAGACGAGGCCTGACTCCCCTGGGGAGACTCAGAGGCACCCCAAAATCCATGTCACCACTGGAGAGGAATGCTCAGGTTCCGGCCCCGACTCCACACAAGGTCTTAGGCCCCGGCATTGACGGGAGAGGAATCCCGAGATGGCCCCTAGGAACTCGCATGTGGACTGGCCTTTCCTGAGGCCACCAGAGCGGGTCCCTGAGGTCCCCGTCGTAACTCGAGAAGACCTGCCGCAACTCGAGAATATACAGGAGGTTCTCCCCTGCAGGCGAGATGAGGCCCATTTCCGCAGAGGCTTCTCGGGGCTAATCACACCTCACCTCTGGAACGTCGAAAGGGTCCTTCACACCCTTGGTGCAACTCAAGAAGTTCCCCGACATACCCGTCTCCACTCGAGAGGAAACACGAGGGTCCCGCCCACATCAAGAGGAGCCCCGTTTCCGCCTTGTAGCTCGAGGTGAGGGATCCTTTCCCTGCTTCGTCGGGAAAGAATTCCCGGCGTTCCCGTCGCATCTCAAGAGGAGGCCCTCTCAACAGGAACGGCGAGAGGAACTCCAGGGTCGTGCCACCATTCCAAGAGTCGACCAGATGTCACAGTCCATTCCATAGGAACCTCTTTTCCCTTCACCGGCTCGTCTTTCACGCCGAGGATCGACTCACACCAAGGTGGCACTTGGCACAGCCCTGTGGGAAAGCCTCGTGGGAATGCCTCGAGGGAAAGCCTCGAGGGAAAGCCACAGACCCCTTTATCCACGTGACAGGAAGCGTGACCCTACTGCTGCAGCTGGGGAGGAAAGCGCACGTGCATGCTCCCACTCGAGACGAGGCCTGACTCCCCTGCGGAGACTCAGAGGCACCCCAAAATCCATGTCAACACTGGAGAGGAATGCTCAGGTTCCGGCCCCGACTCCACACAAGGACTTAGGCCCCGGCATCGACGGGAGAGGAATCCCGAGATGGCCCCTAGCAACTCGCATGTGGACTGGCCCTTCCTGAGGCCACCAGAGCGGGTCCCTGAGGTCCCCGTCGCAACTCGAGAAGACCTGCCGCAACTCGAGAATATACAGGAGGTTCTCCCCTGCAGGCGAGATGAGGCCCATTTCCGCAGAGGCTTCTCGGGGCTAATCACACCTCACCTCTGGAACGTCGAAAGGGTCCTTCACACCCTTGGTGCAACTCAAGAAGTTCCCCGACATACCCGTCTCCACCTGAGAGGAAACGCGAGGGTCCCGCCGATATCCAGAGCAGCCCCGTTTCCGCCTCGTAGCTCGAGGTGAGGGATCCTTTCCCTGCTTCGTCGGGAAAGAATTCCCGGCGTTCCCGTCGCATCTCAAGAGGAGGCCCTCTCAACAGGAATGGCGTGAGGAACTCCAGGGTCGTACCACAATTCCAAGAGTCCCCCAGATGTCTCTGTCCATTCCAGAGGAACCTCTTTTCCCTTCACCGGCTCGTCTTTCATGCTGAGGATCGACTCACACCAAGGTGGCACTTGGCACAGCCCTTTGGGAAAGCCTCGTGGGAATGCCTCGAGGGAAAGCCTCGAGGGAAAGCCACAGATCCCTTGATCCACGTGACAGGAAGCGTGACCCTACTGCTGCAGCTCGGGAGGGAAGCGCACGTGCATGCCCCCACTCGAGACGAGGCCTGACTCCCCTGGGGAGACTGAGAGGCACCCCAAGATCCATGTCAACACTGGAGAGGAATCCTCAGGTTCCGGCCCCGACTCCACACAATGTGTTAGGCACCGGAATCGATGGGAGAGGAATCCCGTGAGGGCCACTAGCAACTCGCATGGGGACTGGCCCTTCCTGAGGCCACCAGAGCGGGTCCCTGAGGTCCCCGTCGTAACTCGAGAAGACCTGCCGCAACTCGAGAATATCCAGGAGGTTCTCCCCTGCAGGCGAGATGAGGCCCATTTCCGCAGAGGCTTCTCTGGGCTAATCACACCTCACCTATGGAATGTCAAAAGGGTCCTTCACACTCTTGGGGCAACTCCAGAAGTTCCGCGACATACCCTTCTCCACTCGAGAGGAAACACGAGGGTCCCGCCCACATCCAGAGGAGCCCCGTTTCCGCTTCGTAGCTCGAGGTGAGGGATCCTTTCCCTGCTTCGTCGGGAAAGAATTCCCGGCGTTCCCGTCGCATCTCAAGTGGAGGCCCTCTCAACAGGAACAGCGAGAGGAACTCCAGGGTCGTGCCACCATTCCAAGAATCCCCCAGATGTCTCAGTCCATTCCAGAGGAACCTCTTTTCCCTTCACCGGCTCGTCTTTCACAACGAGGATCGACTCACACCAAGGTGGCACTTGGCACAGCCCTGTGGGAAAGCCTCGTGGGAAAGCCTCGAGGAAAAGCCTCGAGGGAAAGCCACAGATCCATTGATCCACGTGACAGGAAGCATGACCCTACTGCTGCAGCTCGGGAGGGAAGCACACGTGCAGGCCCCCACTCGAGACGAGGCCTGACTCCCCTGGGGAGACTCAGAGGCACCCCAAAATCCATGTCACCACTGGAGAGGAATGCTCAGGTTCCGGCCCCGACTCCACACAAGGTCTTAGGCCCCGGCATTGACGGGAGAGGAATCCCGAGATGGCCCCTAGGAACTCGCATGTGGACTGGCCTTTCCTGAGGCCACCAGAGCGGGTCCCTGAGGTCCCCGTCGTAACTCGAGAAGACCTGCCGCAACTCGAGAATATACAGGAGGTTCTCCCCTGCAGGCGAGATGAGGCCCATTTCCGCAGAGGCTTCTCGGGGCTAATCACACCTCACCTCTGGAACGTCGAAAGGGTCCTTCACACCCTTGGTGCAACTCAAGAAGTTCCCCGACATACCCGTCTCCACTCGAGAGGAAACACGAGGGTCCCGCCCACATCAAGAGGAGCCCCGTTTCCGCCTTGTAGCTCGAGGTGAGGGATCCTTTCCCTGCTTCGTCGGGAAAGAATTCCCGGCGTTCCCGTCGCATCTCAAGAGGAGGCCCTCTCAACAGGAACGGCGAGAGGAACTCCAGGGTCGTGCCACCATTCCAAGAGTCAACCAGATGTCACAGTCCATTCCATAGGAACCTCTTTTCCCTTCACCGGCTCGTCTTTCACGCCGAGGATCGACTCACACCAAGGTGGCACTTGGCACAGCCCTGTGGGAAAGCCTCGTGGGAATGCCTCGAGGGAAAGCCTCGAGGGAAAGCCACAGACCCCTTTATCCACGTGACAGGAAGCGTGACCATACTGCTGCAGCTGGGGAGGAAAGCGCACGTGCATGCTCCCACTCGAGACGAGGCCTGACTCCCCTGCGGAGACTCAGAGGCACCCCAAAATCCATGTCAACCGTGGAGAGGAATTCTCAGGTTCCGGCCCGACTCCACACAAGGTCTTAGGCCCCGGCATCGCCGGGAGAGGACTCCCGAGATGGCCCCTAGCAACTCGCATGGGGACTGGCCCTTCCTGAGGCCACCAGAGCGGGTCCCTGAGGTCCCCGTCGTAACTCGAGAAGACCTGCCGCAACTCGAGAATATCCAGGAGGTTCTCCCCTGCAGGCGAGATGAGGCCCATTTCCGCAGAGGCTTCTCGGGGCTAATCACACCTCACCTCTGGAACGTCGAAAGGGTCCTTCACACCCTTGGTGCAACTCAAGAAGTTCCCCGACATACCCGTCTCCACCTGAGAGGAAACGTGAGGGTCCCGCCGATATCCAGAGCAGCCCTGTTTCCGCCTCGTAGCTCGAGGTGAGGGATCCTTTCCCTGCTTCGTCGGGAAAGAATTCCCGGCGTTCCCGTCGCAACTCAAGAGGAGGCCCTCTCAACAGGAACGGCGTGAGGAACTCCAGGGTCGTACCACAATTCCAAGAGTCCCCCAGATGTCTCTGTCCATTCCAGAGGAACCTCTTTTCCCTTCACCGGCTCGTCTTTCACGCAGAGGATCGAATCACACCAAGGTGGCACTTGGCACAGCCCTTTGGGAAAGCCTCGTGGGAATGCCTCGAGGGAAAGCCTCGAGGGAAAGCCACAGATCCCTTGATCCACGTGACAGGAAGCGTGACCCTACTGCTGCAGCTCGGAAGGGAAGCGCACGTGCATGCCCCCACTCGAGACGAGGCCTGACTCCCCTGGGGAGACTGAGAGGCACCCCAAGATCCATGTCAACACTGGAGAGGAATCCTCAGGTTCCGGCCCCGACTCCACACAATGTGTTAGGCACCGGAATCGATGGGAGAGGAATCCCGTGAGGGCCACTAGCAACTCGCATGGGGACTGGCCCTTCCTGAGGCCACCAGAGCGGGTCCCTGAGGTCCCCGTCGTAACTCGAGAAGACCTGCCGCAACTCGAGAATATCCAGGAGGTTCTCCCCTGCAGGCGAGATGAGGCCCATTTCCGCAGAGGCTTCTCGGGGCTAATCACACCTCACCTCTGGAACGTCGAAAGGGTCCTTCACACCCTTGGTGCAACTCAAGAAGTTCCCCGACATACCCGTCTACACCTGAGAGGAAACGCGAGGGTCCCGCCGATATCCAGAGCAGCCCCGTTTCCGCCTCGTAGCTCGAGGTGAGGGATCCTTTCCCTGCTTCGTCGGGAAAGAATTCCCGGCGTTCCCGTCGCATGTCAAGACGAGGCCCTCTCAACAGGAACGGCGTGAGGAACTCCAGGGTCGTACCAAAATTCCAAGAGTCCCCCAGATGTCTCTGTCCATTCCAGAGGAACCTCTTTTCCCTTCACCGGCACGTCTTTCACGCTGAGGATCGACTCACACCAAGGTGGCACTTGGCACAGCCCTTTGGGAAAGCCTCGTGGGAATGCCTCGAGGGAAAGCCTCGAGGGAAAGCCACAGATCCCTTGATCCACGTGACAGGAAGCGTGACCCTACTGCTGCAGCTGGGGAGGAAAGCGCACGTGCATGCCCCCACTCGAGACGAGGCCTGACTCCCCTGCGGAGACTCAGAGGCACCCCAAAATCCATGTCAACACTGGAGAGGAATTCTCAGGTTCCGGCCCCGACTCCACACAAGGTCTTAGGCCCCGGCATCGCCGGGAGAGGAATCCCGAGATGGCCCCTAGCAACTCGCATGGGGACTGGCCCTTCCTGAGGCCACCAGAGCGGGTCCCTGAGGTCCCCGTCGTAACTCGAGAAGAGCTGCCGCAACTCGAGAATATCCAGGAGGTTCTCCCCTGCAGGCGAGATGAGGCCCATTTCCGCAGAGGCTTCTCTGGGCTAATCACACCTCACCTCTGGAACGTCGAAAGGGTCCTTCACACCCTTAGTGCAACTCAAGAAGTTCCCCTACATACCCGTCTCCACTCGAGAGGAAACACGAGGGTCCGGCCCACATCCAGAGGAGCCCCGTTTCCGCCTCGTAGCTCGAGGTGAGGGATCCTTTCCCTGCTTCGTCGGGAAAGAATTCCCGGCGTTCCCGTCGCATCTCAAGAGGAGGCCCTCTCAACAGGAACGGCGAGAGGAACTCCAGGGTCGTACCACCATTCCAAGAGTCAACCAGATGTCTCAGTCCATTCCAGAGGAACCTCTTTTCCCTTCACCGGCTCGTCCTTCACGCCGAGGATCGACTCACACCAAGGTGGCACTTGGCACAGCCCTTTGGGAAAGCCTCGTGGGAATGCCTCGAGGGAAAGCCACAGACCGCTTTATCCACGTGACAGGACGCGTGACCCTACTGCTGCAGCTGGGGAGGAAAGCGCACGTGCATGCCCCCACTCGAGACGAGGCCTGACTCCCCTGCGGAGACTCAGAGGCACCCCAAAATCCATGTCAACACTGGACAGGAATTCTCAGGTTCCGGCCCCGACTCCACACAATGTCTTAGGCCCCGGCATCGCCGGGAGAGGAATCCCGAGATGGCCCCTAGCAACTCGCATGGGGACTGGCCCTTCCTGAGGCCACCAGAGCGGGTCCCTGAGGTCCCCGTCGTAACTCGAGAAGACCTGCCGCAACTCGAGAATATCCAGGAGGTTCTCCCCTGCAGGCGAGATGAGGCCCATTTCCGCAGAGGCTTCTCGGGGCTAATCACACCTCACCTCTGGAACGTCGAAAGGGTCCTTCACACCCTTGGTGCAACTCAAGAAGTTCCCCGTCATACCCGTCTCCACCTGAGAGGAAACGCGAGGGTCCCGCCGATATCCAGAGGAGCCCCGTTTCTGCCTCGTAGCTCGAGGTGAGGGATCCTTTCCCTGCTTCGTCGGGAAAGAATTCCCGGCGTTCCCGTCGCATCTCAAGAGGAGGCCCTCTCAACAGGAACGGCGTGAGGAACTCCAGGGTCGTACCACAATTCCAAGAGTCCCCCAGATGTCTCTGTCCATTCCAGAGGAACCTCTTTTCCCTTCACCGGCTAGTCTTTCACGCTGAGGATCGACTCACACCAAGGTGGCACTTGGCACAGCCCTTTGGGAAAGCCTCGTGGGAATGCCTCGAGGGAAAGCCTCGAGGGAAAGCCACAGATCCCTTGATCCACGTGACAGGAAGCGTGACCCTACTGCTGCAGCTCGGGAGGGAAGCGCACGTGCATGCCCCCACTCGAGACGAGGCCTGACTCCCCAGGGGAGACTGAGAGGCACCCCAAGATCCATGTCAACACTGGAGAGGAATCCTCAGGTTCCGGCCCCGACTCCACACAAGGTCTTAGGCCCCGGCATCGCCGGGAGAGGAATCCCGAGATGGCCCCTAGCAACTCGCATGGGGACTGGCCCTTCCTGAGGCCACCAGAGCGGGTCCCTGAGGTCCCCGTCGTAACTCGAGAAGACCTGCCGCAACTCGAGAATATCCAGGAGGTTCTCCCCTGCAGGCGAGATGAGGCCCATTTCCGCAGAGGCTTAGCGGGTCTAATCACACCTCACCTCTGGAACGTCGAAAGGGTCCTTCACACCCTTGGTGCAACTCAAGAAGTTCCCCGACATACCCGTCTCCACCTGAGAGGAAACGTGAGGGTCCCGCCGATATCCAGAGGAGCCCCGTTTCCGCCTCGTAGCTCGAGGTGAGGGATCCTTTCCCTGCTTCGTCGGGAAAGAATTCCCGTCGTTCCCGTCGCATCTCAAGAGGAGGCCCTCTCAACAGGAACGGCGTGAGGAACTCCAGGGTGGTACCACAATTCCAAGAGTCCCCCAGATGTCTCTGTCCATTCCAGAGGAACCTCTTTTCCCTTCACCGGCTCGTCTTTCACGCTGAGGATCGACTCACACCAAGGTGGCACTTGGCACAGCCCTTTGGGAAAGCCTCGTGGGAATGCCTCGAGGGAAAGCCTCGAGGGAAAGCCACAGATCCCTTGATCCACGTGACAGGAAGCGTGACCCTACTGCTGCAGCTCGGGAGGGAAGCGCACGTGCATGCCCCCACTCGAGACGAGGCCTGACTCCCCTGGGGAGACTGAGAGGCACCCCAAGATCCATGTCAACACTGGAGAGGAATCCTCAGGTTCCGGCCCCGACTCCACACAATGTGTTAGGCACCGGAATCGATGGGAGAGGAATCCCGTGAGGGCCACTAGCAACTCGCATGGGGACTGGCCCTTCCTGAGGCCACCAGAGCGGGTCCCTGAGGTCCCCGTCGTAACTCGAGAAGACCTGCCGCAACTCGAGAATATCCAGGAGGTTCTCCCCTGCAGGCGAGATGAGGCCCATTTCCGCAGAGGCTTCTCGGGGCTAATCACACCTCACCTCTGGAACGTCAAAAGGGTCCTTCACACCCTTGGTGCAACTCAAGAAGTTCCCCAACATACCCGTCTACACCTGAGAGGAAACGCGAGGGTTCCGCCGATATCCAGAGCAGCCCCGTTTCCGCCTCGTAGCTCGAGGTGAGGGATCCTTTCCCTGCTTCGTCGGGAAAGAATTCCCGGCGTTCCCGTCGCATCTCAAGAGGAGGCCCTCTCAACAGGAACGGCGTGAGGAACTCCAGGGTCGTACCACAATTCCAAGAGTCCCCCAGATGTCTCTGTCCATTCCAGAGGAACCTCTTTTCCCTTCACCGGCTCGTCTTTCACGCTGAGGATCGACTCACACCAAGGTGGCACTTGGCACAGCCCTTTGGGAAAGCCTCGTGGGAATGCCTCGAGGGAAAGCCTCGAAAGCCACAGATCCCTTGATCCACGTAACAGGAAGCGTGACCCTACTGCTGCAGCTCGGGAGGGAAGCGCACGTGCATGCCCCCACTCGAGACGAGGCCTGACTCCCCAGGGGAGACTGAGAGGCACCCCAAGATCCATGTCAACACTGGAGAGGAATCCTCAGGTTCCGGCCCCGACTCCACACAATGTGTTAGGCACCGGAATCGATGGGAGAGGAATCCCGTGAGGGCCACTAGCAACTCGCATGGGGACTGGCCCTTCCTGAGGCCACCAGAGCGGGTCCCTGAGGTCCCCGTCGTAACTCGAGAAGACCTGCCGCAACTCGAGAATATCCAGGAGGTTCTCCCCTGCAGGCGAGATGAGGCCCATTTCCGCAGAGGCTTCTCGGGGATAATCACACCTCACCTCTGGAACGTCGAAAGGTTCCTTCACACACTTGGTGCAACTCAAGAAGTTCCCCGACATACCCTTCTCCACTCGAGAGGAAACACGAGGGTCCCGCCCACATCCAGAGGAGCCCCGTTTCCGCCTCGTAGCTCGAGGTGAGGGATCCTTTCCCTGCTTCGTCGGGAAAGAATTCCCGGCGTTCCCGTCGCATCTCAAGAGGAGGCCCTCTCAACAGGAACAGCGAGAGGAACTCCAGGGTCGTGCCACCATTCCAAGAGTCCCCCAGATGTCTCAGTCCATTCCAGAGGAACCTCTTTTCCCTTCATCGGCTCGTCTTTCACGCCGAGGATCGACTCACACCAAGGTGGCACTTGGCACAGCCCTTTGGGATTGCCTCGTGGGAATGCCTCGAGGGAAAGCCTCGAGGGAAAGCCACAGATCCCTTGATCCACGTGACAGGAAGCGTGAGCCTACTGCTGCAGCTCCGGATGGAAGCGCACGTGCATGCCCCCACTCGAGATGAGGCCTGACTCACCTGCGGAGACTCAGAGGCACCCCAAAATCCATGTCAGCACTGGAGAGGAATCCGGAGGTTCCGACCCCGACTCCGCACAAGGTCGTAGGCCCCGGCATCGACGGGAGAGGTATCGCGAGATGGCCCCTAGCAACTCTCATGGGACTGGCCCTTCCTGAGGCCACCAGAGCGGGTTCCTGAGGTCCGCGTCGTAACTCGAGAAGACCTGCCGCAACTCGAGAATATCCAGGAGGTTCTCCCCTGCAGGCGAGATGAGGCCCATTTCCGCAGAGGCTTCTCTGGGCTAATCACACCTCACCTCTGGAACGTCGAAAGGGTCCTTCACACCCTTGGTGCAACTCAAGAAGTTCCCCGACATACCCGTCTCCACTCGAGAGGAAACACGAGGGTCCGGCCCACATCCAGAGGAGCCCCGTTTCCGCCTCGTAGCTCGAGGTGAGGGATCCTTTCCCTGCTTCGTCGGGAAAGAATTCCCGGCGTTCCTGTCGCATCTCAAGAGGAGGCCCTCTCAACAGGAACAGCGAGAGGAACTCCAGGGTCGTGCCACCATTCCAAGAGTCCCCCAGATGTCTCAGTACATTCCAGAGGAACCTCTTTTCCCTTCATCGGCTCGTCTTTCACGCCGAGGATCGACTCACACCAAGGTGGCACTTGGCACAGCCCTTTGGGATTGCCTCGTGGGAATGCCTCGAGGGAAAGCCTCGAGGGAAAGCCACAGATCCCTTGATCCACGTGACAGGAAGCGTGACCCTACTGCTGCAGCTCCGGATGGAAGCGCACGTGCATGCCCCCACTCGAGACGAGGCCTGACTCCCCTGGGGAGACTCAGAGGCACCCCAAAATCCATGTCAGCACTGGAGAGGAATCCTGAGGTTCCGACCCCGACTCCGGACAAGGTCGTAGGCCCCGGCATCTATGGGAGAGGTATCGCGAGATGGCCCCTAGCAACTCTCATGGGACTGGCCCTTCCTGAGGCCAACAGAGCGGGTTCCTGAGGTCCGCGTCGTAACTTGAGAAGACCTGCCGCAACTCGAGAATATCCAGGAGGTTCTCCCCTGCAGGCGAGATGAGGCCCATTTCCGCAGAGGCTTCTCTGGGCTAATCACACCTCACCTCTGGAACGTCGAAAGGGTCCTTCACACCCTTGGTGCAACTCAAGAAGTTCCCCGACATACCCGTCTCCACTCGAGAGGAAACACGAGGGTCCGGCCCACATCCAGAGGAGCCCCGTTTCCGCCTCGTAGCTCGAGGTGAGGGATCCTTTCCCTGCTTCGTCGGGAAAGAATTCCCGGCGTTCCGTCGCATCTCAAGAGGAGGCCCTCTCAACAGGAACGGCGAGAGGAACTCCAGGGTCGTACCACCATTCCAAGAGTCAACCAGATGTCTCAGTCCATTCCAGAGGAACCTCTTTTCCCTTCACCGGCTCGTCTTTCACGCCGAGGATCGACTCACACCAAGGTGGCACTTGGCACAGCCCTTTGGGAAAGCCTCGTGGGAATGCCTCGAGGGAAAGCCTCGAGGGAAAGCCACAGACCGCTTTATCCACGTGACAGGAAACGTGACCCTACTGCTGCAGCTGGGGAGGAAAGCGCACGTGCATGCCCCCACTCGAGACGAGGCCTGACTCCCCTGCGGAGACTCAGAGGCACCCCAAAATCCATGTCAACACTGGACAGGAATTCTCAGGTTCCGGCCCCGACTCCACACAAGGTCTTAGGCCCCGGCATCGCCGGGAGAGGAATCCCGAGATGGCCCCTAGCAACTCGCATGGGGACTGGCCCTTCCTGAGGCCACCAGAGCGGGTCCCTGAGGTCCCCGTCGTAACTCGAGAAGACCTGCCGCAACTCGAGAATATCCAGGAGGTTCTCCCCTGCAGGCGAGATGAGGCCCATTTCCGCAGAGGCTTCTCGGGTCTAATCACACCTCACCTCTGGAACGTCGAAAGGGTCCTTCACACCCTTGGTGCAACTCAAGAAGTTCCCCGACATACCCATCTCCACCTGAGAGGAAACGCGAGGGTCTCGCCGATATCCAGAGCAGCCCCGTTTCCGCCTCGTAGCTCAAGGTGAGGGATCCTTTCCCTGCTTCGTCGGGAAAGAATTCCCGGCGTTCCCGTCGCATCTCAAGAGGAGGCCCTCTCAACAGGAACGGCATGAGGAACTCCAGGGTCGTACCACAATTCCAAGAGTCCCCCAGATGTCTCCGTCCATTCCAGAGGAACCTCTTTTCCCTACACCGGCTCGTCTTTCACGCTGAGGATCGACTCACACCAAGGTGGCACTTGGCACAGCCCTTTGGGAAAGCCTCGTGGGAATGCCTCGAGGGAAAGCCTCGAGGGAAAGCCACAGATCCCTTGATCCACGTGACAGGAAGCGTGACCCTACTGCTGCAGCTCGGGAGGGAAGCGCACGTGCATGCCCCCACTCGAGACGAGGCCTGACTCCCCTGGGGAGACTGAGAGGCACCCCAAGATCCATGTCAACACTGGAGAGGAATCCTCAGGTTCCGGCCCCGACTCCACACAATGTGTTAGGCACCGGAATCGATGGGAGAGGAATCCCGTGAGGGCCACTAGCAACTCGCATGGGGACTGGCCCTTCCTGAGGCCACCAGAGCGGGTCCCTGAGGTCCCCGTCGTAACTCGAGAAGACCTGCCGCAACTCGAGAATATCCAGGAGGTTCTCCCCTGCAGGCGAGATGAGGCCCATTTCCGCAGAGGCTTCTCGGGGCTAATCACACCTCACCTCTGGAACGTCGAAAGGGTCCTTCACACCCTTGGTGCAACTCAAGAAGTTCCCCGACATACCCGTCTCCACCTGAGAGGAAACGCGAGGGTCCCGCCGATATCCAGAGCAGCCCCGTTTCCGCCTCGTAGCTCGAGGTGAGGGATCCTTTCCCTGCTTCGTCGGGAAAGAATTCCCGGCGTTCCCGTCGCATCTCAAGAGGAGGCCCTCTCAACAGGAACGGCGTGAGGAACTCCAGGGTCGTACCACAATTCCAAGAGTCCCCCAGATGTCTCTGTCCATTCCAGAGGAACCTCTTTTCCCTTCACCGGCTCGTATTTCACGCTGAGGATCGACTCACACCAAGGTGGCACTTGGCACAGCCCTTTGGGAAAGCCTCGTGGGAATGCCTCGAGGGAAAGACTCGAGGGAAAGCCACAGATCCCTTGATCCACGTGACAGGAAGCGTGACCCTACTGCTGCAGCTCGGGAGGGAAGCGCACGTGCATGCCCCCACTCGAGACGAGGCCTGACTCCCCAGGGGAGACTGAGAGGCACCCCAAGATCCATGTCAACACTGGAGAGGAATCCTCAGGTTCCGGCCCCGACTCCACACAATGTGTTAGGCACCGGAATCGATGGGAGAGGAATCCCGTGAGGGCCACTAGCAACTCGCATGGGGACTGGCCCTTCCTGAGGCCACCAGAGCGGGTCCCTGAGGTCCCCGTCGTAACTCGAGAAGACCTGCCGCAACTCGAGAATATCCAGGAGGTTCTCCTCTGCAGGCGAGATGAGGCCCATTTCCGCAGAGGCTTCTCGGGTCTAAACACACCTCACCTCTGGAACGTCGAAAGGGTCCTTCACACCCTTGGTGCAACTCAAGAAGTTCCCCGACATACCCGTCTCCACCTGAGAGGAAACGCGAGGGTCCCGCCGATATCCAGAGGAGCCCCGTTTCCGCCTCGTAGCTCGAGGTGAGGGATCCTTTCCCTGCTTCGTCGGGAAAGAATTCCCGGCGTTCCCGTCGCATCTCAAGAGGAGGCCCTCTCAACAGGAACGGCGTGAGGAACTCCAGGGTCGTACCACAATTCCAAGAGTCCCCCAGATGTCTCTGTCCATTCTAGAGGAAACTCTTTTCCCTTCACCGGCACGTCTTTCACGCTGAGGATCGACTCACACCAAGGTGGCACTTGGCACAGCCCTTTGGGAAAGCCTCGTGGGAATGCCTCGAGGGAAAGCCTCGAGGGAAAGCCACAGATCCCTTGATCCACGTGACAGGAAGCGTGACCCTACTGCTGCAGCTCGGGAGGGAAGCGCACGTGCATGCCCCCACTCGAGACGAGGCCTGACTCCCCAGGGGAGACTGAGAGGCACCCCAAGATCCATGTCAACACTGGAGAGGAATCCTCAGGTTCTGGCCCCGACTCCACACAATGTGTTAGGCACCGGAATCGATGGGAGAGGAATCCCGTGAGGGCCCCTAGCAACTCGCATGGGGACTGGCCCTTCCTGAGGCCACCAGAGCGGGTCCCTGAGGTCCCCGTCGTAACTCGAGAAGACCTGCCGCAACTCGAGAATATCCAGGAGGTTCTCCCCTGCAGGCGAGATGAGGCCCATTTCCGCAGAGGCTTCTCGGGGCTAATCACACCTCACCTCTGGAACGTCGAAAGGTTCCTTCACACACTTGGTGCAACTCAAGAAGTTCCCCGACATACCCTTCTCCACTCGAGAGGAAACACGAGGGTCCCGCCCACATCCAGAGGAGCCCCGTTTCCGCCTCGTAGCTCGAGGTGAGGGATCCTTTCCCTGCTTCGTCGGGAAAGAATTCCCGGTGTTCCCGTCGCATCTCAAGAGGAGGCCCTCTCAACAGGAACAGCGAGAGGAACTCCAGGGTCGTGCCACCATTCCAAGAGTCCCCCAGATGTCTCAGTCCATTCCAGAGGAACCTCTTTTCCCTTCATCGGCTCGTCTTTCACGCCGAGGATCGACTCACACCAAGGTGGCACTTGGCACAGCCCTTTGGGATTGCCTCGTGGGAATGCCTCGAGGGAAAGCCTCGAGGGAAAGCCACAGATCCCTTGATCCACGTGACAGGAAGCGTGACCCTACTGCTGCAGCTCCGGATGGAAGCGCACGTGCATGCCCCCACTCGAGACGAGGCCTGACTCCCCTGGGGAGACTCAGAGGCACCCCAAAATCCATGTCAGCACTGGAGAGGAATCCGGAGGTTCCGACCCCGACTCCGCACAAGGTCGTAGGCCCCGGCATCGACGGGAGAGGTATCGCGAGATGGCCCCTAGCAACTCTCATGGGACTGGCCGTTCCTGAGGCCACCAGAGCGGGTTCCTGAGGTCCGCGTCGTAACTTGAGAAGACCTGCCGCAACTCGAGAATATCCAGGAGGTTCTCCCCTGCAGGCGAGATGAGGCCCATTTCCGCAGAGGCTTCTCTGGGCTAATCACACCTCACCTCTGGAACGTCGAAAGGGTCCTTCACACCCTTGGTGCAACTCAAGAAGTTCCCCGACATACCCATCTCCACTCGAGAGGAAACACGAGGGTCCGGCCCACATCCAGAGGAGCCCCGTTTCCGCCTCGTAGCTCGAGGTGAGGGATCCTTTCCCTGCTTCGTCGGGAAAGAATTCCCGGCGTTCCCGTCGCATCTCAAGAGGAGGCCCTCTCAACAGGAACAGCGAGAGGAACTCCAGGGTCGTGCCACCATTCCAAGAGTCCCCCAGATGTCTCAGTACATTCCAGAGGAACCTCTTTTCCCTTCATCGGCTCGTCTTTCACGCCGAGGATCGACTCACACCAAGGTGGCACTTGGCACAGCCCTTTGGGATTGCCTCGTGGGAATGCCTCGAGGGAAAGCCTCGAGGGAAAGACACAGACCGCTTTATCCACGTGACAGGAAGCGTGACCCTACTGCTGCAGCTGGGGAGGAAAGCGCACGTGCATGCCCCCACTCGAGACGAGGCCTGACTCCCCTGCGGAGACTCAGAGGCACCCCAAAATCCATGTCAACACTGGACAGGAATTCTCAGGTTCCGGCCCCGACTCCACACAAGGTCTTAGGCCCCGGCATCGCCGGGAGAGGAATCCCGAGATGGCCCCTAGCAACTCGCTTGGGGACTGGCCCTTCCTGAGGCCACCAGAGCGGGTCCCTGAGGTCCCCGTCGTAACTCGAGAAGACCTGCCGCAACTCGAGAATATCCAGGAGGTTCTCCCCTGCAGGCGAGATGAGGCCCATTTCCGCAGAGGCTTCTCGGGGCTAATCACACCTCACCTCTGGAACGTCGAAAGGGTCCTTCACACCCTTGGTGCAACTCAAGAAGTTCCCCGTCATACCCGTCTCCACCTGAGAGGAAACGCGAGGGTCCCGCCGATATCCAGAGGAGCCCCGTTTCCGCCTCGTAGCTCGAGGTGAGGGATCCTTTCCCTGCTTCGTCAGGAAAGAATTCCCGGCGTTCCCGTCGCATCTCAAGAGGAGGCCCTCTCAACAGGAACGGCGTGAGGAACTCCAGGGTCGTACCACAATTCCAAGAGTCCCCCAGATGTCTCTGTCCATTCCAGAGGAACCTCTTTTCCCTTCACCGGCACGTCTTTCACGCTGAGGATCGACTCACACTAAGGTGGCACTTGGCACAGCCCTTTGGGAAAGCCTCGTGGGAATGCCTCGAGGGAAAGCCTCGAGGGAAAGCCACAGATCCCTTGATCCACGTGACAGGAAGCGTGACCCTACTGCTGCAGCTCGGGAGGGAAGCGCACGTGCATGCCCCCACTCGAGACGAGGCCTGACTCCCCAGGGGAGACTGAGAGGCACCCCAAGATCCATGTCAACACTGGAGAGGAATCCTCAGGTTCCGGCCCCGACTCCACACAATGTGTTAGGCACCGGAATCGATGGGAGAGGAATCCCGTGAGGGCCCCTAGCAACTCGCATGGGGACTGGCCCTTCCTGAGGCCACCAGAGCGGGTCCCTGAGGTCCCCGTCGTAACTCGAGAAGACCTGCCGCAACTCGAGAATATCCAGGAGGTTCTCCCCTGCAGGCGAGATGAGGCCCATTTCCGCAGAGGCTTCTCGGGGCTAATCACACCTCACCTCTGGAACGTCGAAAGGTTCCTTCACACACTTGGTGCAACTCAAGAAGTTCCCCGACATACCCTTCTCCACTCGAGAGGAAACACGAGGGTCCCGCCCACATCCAGAGGAGCCCCGTTTCCGCCTCGTAGCTCGAGGTGAGGGATCCTTTCCCTGCTTCGTCGGGAAAGAATTCCCGGCGTTCCCGTCGCATCTCAAGAGGAGGCCCTCTCAACAGGAACAGCGAGAGGAACTCCAGGGTCGTGCCACCATTCCAAGAGTCCCCCAGATGTCTCAGTACATTCCAGAGGAACCTCTTTTCCCTTCATCGGCTCGTCTTTCACGCCGAGGATCGACTCACACCAAGGTGGCACTTGGCACAGCCCTTTGGGATTGCCTCGTGGGAATGCCTCGAGGGAAAGCCTCGAGGGAAAGCCACAGATCCCTTGATCCACGTGACAGGAAGCGTGACCCTACTGCTGCAGCTCCGGATGGAAGCGCACGTGCATGCCCCCACTCGAGACGAGGCCTGACTCCCCTGGGGAGACTCAGAGGCACCCCAAAATCCATGTCAACACTGAAGAGGAATTCTCAGGTTCCGGCCCCGACTCCACACAAGGTCTTAGGCACCGGAATCGATGGAAGAGGAATCCCGTGAGGGCCACTAGCAACTCGCATGGGGACTGGCCCTTCCTGAGGCCACCAGAGCGGGTCCCTGAGGTCCCCGTCGTAACTCGAGAAGACCTGCCGCAACTCGAGAATATCCAGGAGGTTCTCCCCTGCAGGCGAGATGAGGCCCATTTCCGCAGAGGCTTCTCGGGGCTAATCACACCTCACCTCTGGAACGTCGAAAGGGTCCTTCACACCCTTGGTGCAACTCAAGAAGTTCCCCGACATACCCGTCTCCACCTGAGAGGAAACGCGAGGGTCCCGCCGATATCCAGAGCAGCCCCGTTTCCGCCTCGTAGCTCGAGGTGAGGGATCCTTTCCCTGCTTCGTCGGGAAAGAATTCCCGGCGTTCCCGTCGCATCTCAAGAGGAGGCCCTCTCAACAGGAACGGCGTGAGGAACTCCAGGGTCGTACCACAATTCCAAGAGTCCCCCAGATGTCTCTGTCCATTCCAGAGGAACCTCTTTTCCCTTCACCGGCTCGTATTTCACGCTGAGGATCGACTCACACCAAGGTGGCACTTGGCACAGCCCTTTGGGAAAGCCTCGTGGGAATGCCTCGAGGGAAAGCCTCGAGGGAAAGCCACAGATCCCTTGATCCACGTGACAGGAAGCGTGACCCTACTGCTGCAGCTCGGGAGGGAAGCGCACGTGCATGCCCCCACTCGAGACGAGGCCTGACTCCCCAGGGGAGACTGAGAGGCACCCCAAGATCCATGTCAACACTGGAGAGGAATCCTCAGGTTCCGGCCCCGACTCCACACAATGTGTTAGGCACCGGAATCGATGGGAGAGGAATCCCGTGAGGGCCACTAGCAACTCGCATGGGGACTGGCCCTTCCTGAGGCCACCAGAGCGGGTCCCTGAGGTCCCCGTCGTAACTCGAGAAGACCTGCCGCAACTCGAGAATATCCAGGAGGTTCTCCTCTGCAGGCGAGATGAGGCCCATTTCCGCAGAGGCTTCTCGGGTCTAATCACACCTCACCTCTGGAACGTGGAAAGGGTCCTTCACACCCTTGGTGCAACTCAAGAAGTTCCCCGACATACCCGTCTCCACCTGAGAGGAAACGCGAGGGTCCCGCCGATATCCAGAGGAGCCCCGTTTCCGCCTAGTAGCTCGAGGTGAGGGATCCTTTCCCTGCTTCATCGGGAAAGAATTCCCGGCGTTCCCGTCGCATCTCAAGAGGAGGCCCTCTCAATAGGAACGGCGTGAGGAACTCCAGGGTCGTACCACAATTCCAAGAGTCCCCCAGATGTCTCTGTCCATTCTAGAGGAACCTCTTTTCCCTTCACCGGCACGTCTTTCACGCTGAGGATCGACTCACACCAAGGTGGCACTTGGCACAGCCCTTTGGGAAAGCCTCGTGGGAATGCCTCGAGGGAAAGCCTCGAGGGAAAGCCACAGATCCCTTTATCCTCGTGACAGGAAACGTGACCCTACTGCTGCAGGTCGGGAGGGAAGCGCACGTGCATGCCCCCACTCGAGACGAGGCCTGACTCCCCAGGGGAGACTGAGAGGCACCCCAAGATCCATGTCAACACTGGAGAGGAATCCTCAGGTTCCGGCCCCGACTCCACACAATGTGTTAGGCACCGGAATCGATGGGAGAGGAATCCCGTGAGGGCCCCTAGCAACTCGCATGGGGACTGGCCCTTCCTGAGGCCACCAGAGCGGGTCCCTGAGGTCCCCGTCGTAACTCGAGAAGACCTGCCTCAACTCGAGAATATCCAGGAGGTTCTCCCCTGCAGGCGAGATGAGGCCCATTTCCGCAGAGGCTTCTCGGGGCTAATCACACCTCACCTCTGGAACGTCGAAAGGTTCCTTCACACACTTGGTGCAACTCAAGAAGTTCCCCGACATACCCTTCTCCACTCGAGAGGAAACACGAGGGTCCCGCCCACATCCAGAGGAGCCCCGTTTCCGCCTCGTAGCTCGAGGTGAGGGATCCTTTCCCTGCTTCGTCGGGAAAGAATTCCCGGTGTTCCCGTCGCATCTCAAGAGGAGGCCCTCTCAACAGGAACAGCGAGAGGAACTCCAGGGTCGTGCCACCATTCCAAGAGTCCCCCAGATGTCTCAGTCCATTCCAGAGGAACCTCTTTTCCCTTCATCGGCTCGTCTTTCACGCCGAGGATCGACTCACACCAAGGTGGCACTTGGCACAGCCCTTTGGGATTGCCTCGTGGGAATGCCTCGAGGGAAAGCCTCGAGGGAAAGCCACAGATCCCTTGATCCACGTGACAGGAAGCGTGACCCTACTGCTGCAGCTCCGGATGGAAGCGCACGTGCATGCCCCCACTCGAGACGAGGCCTGACTCCCCTGGGGAGACTCAGAGGCACCCCAAAATCCATGTCAGCACTGGAGAGGAATCCGGAGGTTCCGACCCCGACTCCGCACAAGGTCGTAGGCCCCGGCATCGACGGGAGAGGTATCGCGAGATGGCCCCTAGCAACTCTCATGGGACTGGCCCTTCCTGAGGCCACCAGAGCGGGTTCCTGAGGTCCGCGTCGTAACTTGAGAAGACCTGCCGCAACTCGAGAATATCCAGGAGGTTCTCCCCTGCAGGCGAGATGAGGCCCATTTCCGCAGAGGCTTCTCTGGGCTAATCACACCTCACCTCTGGAACGTCGAAAGGGTCCTTTACACCCTTGGTGCAACTCAAGAAGTTCCCCGACATACCCATCTCCACTCGAGAGGAAACACGAGGGTCCGGCCCACATCCAGAGGAGCCCCGTTTCCGCCTCGTAGCTCGAGGTGAGGGATCCTTTCCCTGCTTCGTCGGGAAAGAATTCCCGGCGTTCCCGTCGCATCTCAAGAGGAGGCCCTCTCAACAGGAACGGCGAGAGGAACTCCAGGGTCGTACCACCATTCCAAGAGTCAACCAGATGTCTCAGTCCATTCCAGAGGAACCTCTTTTCCCTTCACCGGCTCGTCTTTCACCCCGAGGATCGACTCACACCAAGGTGGCACTTGGCACAGCCCTTTGGGAAAGCCTCGTGGGAATGCCTCGAGGGAAAGCCTCGAGGGAAAGCCACAGACCGCTTTATCCACGTGACAGGAAGCGTGACCCTACTGCTGCAGCTGGGGAGGAAAGCGCACGTGCATGCCCCCACTCGAGACGAGGCCTGACTCCCCTGCGGAGACTCAGAGGCACCCCAAAATCCATGTCAACACTGGACAGGAATTCTCAGGTTCCGGCCCCGACTCCACACAAGGTCTTAGGCCCGGGCATCGCCGGGAGAGGAATCCCGTGAGGGCCACTAGCAACTCGCATGGGGACTGGCCCTTCCTGAGGCCACCAGAGCGGGTCCCTGAGGTCCCCGTCGTAACTCGAGAAGACCTGCCGCAACTCGAGAATATCCAGGAGGTTCTCCCCTGCAGGCGAGATGAGGCCCATTTCCGCAGAGGCTTCTCGGGGCTAATCACACCTCACCTCTGGAACGTCGAAAGGGTCCTTCACACCCTTGGTGCAACTCAAGAAGTTCCCCGACATACCCGTCTCCACCTGAGAGGAAACGCGAGGGTCCCGCCGATATCCAGAGGAGCCCCGTTTCCGCCTCGTAGCTCGAGGTGAGGGATCCTTTCCCTGCTTCGTCGGGAAAGAATTCCCGGCGTTCCCGTCGCATCTCAAGAGGAGGCCCTCTCAACAGGAACGGCGTGAGGAACTCCAGGGTCGTACCACAATTCCAAGAGTCCCCCAGATGTCTCTGTCCATTCTAGAGGAACCTCTTTTCCCTTCACCGGCACGTCTTTCACGCTGAGGATCGACTCACACCAAGGTGGCACTTGGCACAGCCCTTTGGGAAAGCCTCGTGGGAATGCCTCGAGGGAAAGCCTCGAGGGAAAGCCACAGATCCCTTGATCCACGTGACAGGAAGCGTGACCCTACTGCTGCAGCTCGGGAGGGAAGCGCACGTGCATGCCCCCATTCGAGACGAGGCCTGACTCCCCAGGGGAGACTGAGAGGCACCCCAAGATCCATGTCAACACTGGAGAGGAATCCTCAGGTTCCGGCCCCGACTCCACACAATGTGTTAGGCACCGGAATCGATGGGAGAGGAATCCCGTGAGGGCCCCTAGCAACTCGCATGGGGACTGGCCCTTCCTGAGGCCACCAGAGCGGGTCCCTGAGGTCCCCGTCGTAACTCGAGAAGACCTGCCGCAACTCGAGAATATCCAGGAGGTTCTCCCCTGCAGGCGAGATGAGGCCCATTTCCGCAGAGGCTTCTCGGGGCTAATCACACCTCACCTCTGGAACGTCGAAAGGTTCCTTCACACACTTGGTGCAACTCAAGAAGTTCCCCGACATACCCTTCTCCACTCGAGAGGAAACACGAGGATCCCGCCCACATCCAGAGGAGCCCCGTTTCCGCCTCGTAGCTCGAGGTGAGGGATCCTTTCCCTGCTTCGTCGCGAAAGAATTCCCGGCGTTCCCGTCGCATCTCAAGAGGAGGCCCTCTCAACAGGAACAGCGAGAGGAACTCCAGGGTCGTGCCACCATTCCAAGAGTCCCCCAGATGTCTCAGTACATTCCAGAGGAACCTCTTTTCCCTTCATCGGCTCGTCTTTCACGCCGAGGATCGACTCACACCAAGGTGGCACTTGGCACAGCCCTTTGGGATTGCCTCGTGGGAATGCCTCGAGGGAAAGCCTCGAGGGAAAGCCACAGATCCCTTGATCCACGTGACAGGAAGCGTGACCCTACTGCTGCAGCTCCGGATGGAAGCGCACGTGCATGCCCCCACTCGAGACGAGGCCTGACTCCCCTGGGGAGACTCAGAGGCACCCCAAAATCCATGTCAGCACTGGAGAGGAATCCTGAGGTTCCGACCCCGACTCCGGACAAGGTCGTAGGCCCCGGCATCGATGGGAGAGGTATCGCGAGATGGCCCCTTGCAACTCTCATGGGACTGGCCCTTCCTGAGGCCAACAGAGCGGGTTCCTGAGGTCCGCGTCGTAACTTGAGAAAACCTGCCGCAACTCGAGAATATCCAGGAGGTTCTCCCCTGCAGGCGAGATGAGGCCCATTTCCGCAGAGGCTTCTCTGGGCTAATCACACCTCACCTCTGGAACGTCGAAAGGGTCCTTCACACCCTTGGTGCAACTCAAGAAGTTCCCCGACATACCCGTCTCCACTCGAGAGGAAACACGTGGGTCCGGTCCACATCCAGAGGAGCCCCGTTTCCGCCTCGTAGCTCGAGGTGAGGGATCCTTTCCCTGCTTCGTCGGGAAAGAATTCCCGGCGTTCCCGTCGCATCTCAAGAGGAGGCCCTCTCAACAGGAACGGCGAGAGGAACTCCAGGGTCGTACCACCATTCCAAGAGTCAACCAGATGTCTCAGTCCATTCCAGAGGAACCTCTTTTCCCTTCACCGGCTCGTCTTTCACGCCGAGGATCGACTCACACCAAGGTGGCACTTGGCACAGCCCTTTGGGAAAGCCTCGTGGGAATGCCTCGAGGGAAAGCCTCGAGGGAAAGCCACAGACCGCTTTATCCACGTGACAGGAAGCGTGACCCTACTGCTGCAGCTGGGGAGGAAAGCGCACGTGCATGCCCCCACTCGAGACGAGGCCTGACTCCCCTGCGGAGACTCAGAGGCACCCCAAAATCCATGTCAACACTGAAGAGGAATTCTCAGGTTCCGGCCCCGACTCCACACAAGGTCTTAGGCCCCGGCATCGCCGGGAGAGGAATCCCGAGATGGCCCCTAGCAACTCGCATGGGGACTGGCCCTTCCTGAGGCCACCAGAGCGGGTCCCTGAGGTCCCCGTCGTAACTCGAGAAGACCTGCCGCAACTCGAGAATATCCAGGAGGTTCTCCCCTGCAGGCGAGATGAGGCCCATTTCCGCAGAGGCTTCTCGGGGCTAATCACACCTCACCTCTGGAACGTCGAAAGGGTCCTTCACACCCTTGGTGCAACTCAAGAAGTTCCCCGACATACCCGTCTCCACCTGAGAGGAAACGCGAGGGTCCCGCCGATATCCAGAGCAGCCCCGTTTCCGCCTCGTAGCTCGAGGTGAGGGATCCTTTCCCTGCTTCGTCGGGAAAGAATTCCCGGCGTTCCCGTCGCATCTCAATAGGAGGCCCTCTCAACAGGAACGGCGTGAGGAACTCCAGGGTCGTACCACAATTCCAAGAGTCCCCCAGATGTCTCTGTCCATTCCAGAGGAACCTCTTTTCCCTTCACCGGCTCGTCTTTCACGCTGAGGATCGACTCACACCAAGGTGGCACTTGGCACAGCCCTTTGGGAAAGCCTCGTGGGAATGCCTCGAGGGAAAGCCTCGAGGGAAAGCCACAGATCCCTTGATCCACGTGACAGGAAGCGTGACCCTACTGCTGCAGCTCGGGAGGGAAGCGCACGTGCATGCCCCCACTCGAGACGAGGCCTGACTCCCCTGGGGAGACTGAGAGGCACCCCAAGATCCATGTCAACACTGGAGAGGAATCCTCAGGTTCCGGCCCCGACTCCACACAATGTGTTAGGCACCGGAATCGATGGGAGAGGAATCCCGTGAGGGCCCCTAGCAACTCGCATGGGGACTGGCCCTTCCTGAGGCCACCAGAGCGGGTCCCTGAGGTCCCCGTCGTAACTCGAGAAGACCTGCCGCAACTCGAGAATATCCAGGAGGTTCTCCCCTGCAGGCGAGATGAGGCCCATTTCCGCAGAGGCTTCTCGGGTCTAATCACACCTCACCTCTGGAACGTCGAAAGGGTCCTTCACACCCTTGGTGCAACTCAAGAAGTTCCCCGACATACCCGTCTCCACCTGAGAGGAAACGCGAGGGTCCCGCCGATATCCAGAGGAGCCCCGTTTCCGCCTCGTAGCTCGAGGTGAGGGATCCTTTCCCTGCTTCGTCGGGAAAGAATTCCCGGCGTTCCCGTCGCATCTCAAGAGGAGGCCCTCTCAACAGGAACGGCGTGAGGAACTCCAGGGTCGTACCACAATTCCAAGAGTCCCCCAGATGTCTCTGTCCATTCTAGAGGAACCTCTTTTCCCTTCACCGGCACGTCTTTCACGCTGAGGATCGACTCACACCAAGGTGGCACTTGGCACAGCCCTTTGGGAAAGCCTCGTGGGAATGCCTCGAGGGAAAGCCTCGAGGGAAAGCCACAGATCCCTTGATCCACGTGACAGGAAGCGTGACCCTACTGCTGCAGCTCGGGAGGGAAGCGCACGTGCATGCCCCCATTCGAGACGAGGCCTGACTCCCCAGGGGAGACTGAGAGGCACCCCAAGATCCATGTCAACACTGGAGAGGAATCCTCAGGTTCCGGCCCCGACTCCACACAATGTGTTAGGCACCGGAATCGATGGGAGAGGAATCCCGTGAGGGCCCCTAGCAACTCGCATGGGGACTGGCCCTTCCTGAGGCCACCAGAGCGGGTCCCTGAGGTCCCCGTCGTAACTCGAGAAGACCTGCCGCAACTCGAGAATATCCAGGAGGTTCTCCCCTGCAGGCGAGATGAGGCCCATTTCCGCAGAGGCTTCTCGGGGCTAATCACACCTCACCTCTGGAACGTCGAAAGGTTCCTTCACACACTTGGTGCAACTCAAGAAGTTCCCCGACATACCCTTCTCCACTCGAGAGGAAACACGAGGATCCCGCCCACATCCAGAGGAGCCCCGTTTCCGCCTCGTAGCTCGAGGTGAGGGATCCTTTCCCTGCTTCGTCGCGAAAGAATTCCCGGCGTTCCCGTCGCATCTCAAGAGGAGGCCCTCTCAACAGGAACAGCGAGAGGAACTCCAGGGTCGTGCCACCATTCCAAGAGTCCCCCAGATGTCTCAGTACATTCCAGAGGAACCTCTTTTCCCTTCATCGGCTCGTCTTTCACGCCGAGGATCGACTCACACCAAGGTGGCACTTGGCACAGCCCTTTGGGATTGCCTCGTGGGAATGCCTCGAGGGAAAGCCTCGAGGGAAAGCCACAGATCCCTTGATCCACGTGACAGGAAGCGTGACCCTACTGCTGCAGCTCCGGATGGAAGCGCACGTGCATGCCCCCACTCGAGACGAGGCCTGACTCCCCTGGGGAGACTCAGAGGCACCCCAAAATCCATGTCAGCACTGGAGAGGAATCCTGAGGTTCCGACCCCGACTCCGGACAAGGTCGTAGGCCCCGGCATCGATGGGAGAGGTATCGCGAGATGGCCCCTTGCAACTCTCATGGGACTGGCCCTTCCTGAGGCCAACAGAGCGGGTTCCTGAGGTCCGCGTCGTAACTTGAGAAAACCTGCCGCAACTCGAGAATATCCAGGAGGTTCTCCCCTGCAGGCGAGATGAGGCCCATTTCCGCAGAGGCTTCTCTGGGCTAATCACACCTCACCTCTGGAACGTCGAAAGCGTCCTTCACACCCTTGGTGCAACTCAAGAAGTTCCCCGACATACCCGTCTCCACTCGAGAGGAAACACGTGGGTCCGGTCCACATCCAGAGGAGCCCCGTTTCCGCCTCGTAGCTCGAGGTGAGGGATCCTTTCCCTGCTTCGTCGGGAAAGAATTCCCGGCGTTCCCGTCGCATCTCAAGAGGAGGCCCTCTCAACAGGAACGGCGAGAGGAACTCCAGGGTCGTACCACCATTCCAAGAGTCAACCAGATGTCTCAGTCCATTCCAGAGGAACCTCTTTTCCCTTCACCGGCTCGTCTTTCACGCCGAGGATCGACTCACACCAAGGTGGCACTTGGCACAGCCCTTTGGGAAAGCCTCGTGGGAATGCCTCGAGGGAAAGCCTCGAGGGAAAGCCACAGACCGCTTTATCCACGTGACAGGAAGCGTGACCCTACTGCTGCAGCTGGGGAGGAAAGCGCACGTGCATGCCCCCACTCGAGACGAGGCCTGACTCCCCTGCGGAGACTCAGAGGCACCCCAAAATCCATGTCAACACTGAAGAGGAATTCTCAGGTTCCGGCCCCGACTCCACACAAGGTCTTAGGCCCCGGCATCGCCGGGAGAGGAATCCCGAGATGGCCCCTAGCAACTCGCATGGGGACTGGCCCTTCCTGAGGCCACCAGAGCGGGTCCCTGAGGTCCCCGTCGTAACTCGAGAAGACCTGCCGCAACTCGAGAATATCCAGGAGGTTCTCCCCTGCAGGCGAGATGAGGCCCATTTCCGCAGAGGCTTCTCGGGGCTAATCACACCTCACCTCTGGAACGTCGAAAGGGTCCTTCACACCCTTGGTGCAACTCAAGAAGTTCCCCGACATACCCGTCTCCACCTGAGAGGAAACGCGAGGGTCCCGCCGATATCCAGAGCAGCCCCGTTTCCGCCTCGTAGCTCGAGGTGAGGGATCCTTTCCCTGCTTCGTCGGGAAAGAATTCCCGGCGTTCCCGTCGCATCTCAATAGGAGGCCCTCTCAACAGGAACGGCGTGAGGAACTCCAGGGTCGTACCACAATTCCAAGAGTCCCCCAGATGTCTCTGTCCATTCCAGAGGAACCTCTTTTCCCTTCACCGGCTCGTCTTTCACGCTGAGGATCGACTCACACCAAGGTGGCACTTGGCACAGCCCTTTGGGAAAGCCTCGTGGGAATGCCTCGAGGGAAAGCCTCGAGGGAAAGCCACAGATCCCTTGATCCACGTGACAGGAAGCGTGACCCTACTGCTGCAGCTCGGGAGGGAAGCGCACGTGCATGCCCCCACTCGAGACGAGGCCTGACTCCCCTGGGGAGACTGAGAGGCACCCCAAGATCCATGTCAACACTGGAGAGGAATCCTCAGGTTCCGGCCCCGACTCCACACAATGTGTTAGGCACCGGAATCGATGGGAGAGGAATCCCGTGAGGGCCCCTAGCAACTCGCATGGGGACTGGCCCTTCCTGAGGCCACCAGAGCGGGTCCCTGAGGTCCCCGTCGTAACTCGAGAAGACCTGCCGCAACTCGAGAATATCCAGGAGGTTCTCCCCTGCAGGCGAGATGAGGCCCATTTCCGCAGAGGCTTCTCGGGGCTAATCACACCTCACCTCTGGAACGTCGAAAGGTTCCTTCACACACTTGGTGCAACTCAAGAAGTTCCCCGACATACCCTTCTCCACTCGAGAGGAAACACGAGGATCCCGCCCACATCCAGAGGAGCCCCGTTTCCGCCTCGTAGCTCGAGGTGAGGGATCCTTTCCCTGCTTCGTCGCGAAAGAATTCCCGGCGTTCCCGTCGCATCTCAAGAGGAGGCCCTCTCAACAGGAACAGCGAGAGGAACTCCAGGGTCGTGCCACCATTCCAAGAGTCCCCCAGATGTCTCAGTACATTCCACAGGAACCTCTTTTCCCTTCATCGGCTCGTCTTTCACGCCGAGGATCGACTCACACCAAGGTGGCACTTGGCACAGCCCTTTGGGATTGCCTCGTGGGAATGCCTCGAGGGAAAGCCTCGAGGGAAAGCCACAGATCCCTTGATCCACGTGACAGGAAGCGTGACCCTACTGCTGCAGCTCCGGATGGAAGCGCACGTGCATGCCCCCACTCGAGACGAGGCCTGACTCCCCTGGGGAGACTCAGAGGCACCCCAAAATCCATGTCAGCACTGGAGAGGAATCCTGAGGTTCCGACCCCGACTCCGGACAAGGTCGTAGGCCCCGGCATCGATGGGAGAGGTATCGCGAGATGGCCCCTTGCAACTCTCATGGGACTGGCCCTTCCTGAGGCCAACAGAGCGGGTTCCTGAGGTCCGCGTCGTAACTTGAGAAAACCTGCCGCAACTCGAGAATATCCAGGAGGTTCTCCCCTGCAGGCGAGATGAGGCCCATTTCCGCAGAGGCTTCTCTGGGCTAATCACACCTCACCTCTGGAACGTCGAAAGGGTCCTTCACACCCTTGGTGCAACTCAAGAAGTTCCCCGACATACCCGTCTCCACTCGAGAGGAAACACGAGGGTCCGGTCCACATCCAGAGGAGCCCCGTTTCCGCCTCGTAGCTCGAGGTGAGGGATCCTTTCCCTGCTTCGTCGGGAAAGAATTCCCGGCGTTCCCGTCGCATCTCAAGAGGAGGCCCTCTCAACAGGAACGGCGAGAGGAACTCCAGGGTCGTACCACCATTCCAAGAGTCAACCAGATGTCTCAGTCCATTCCAGAGGAACCTCTTTTCCCTTCACCGGCTCGTCTTTCACGCCGAGGATCGACTCACACCAAGGTGGCACTTGGCACAGCCCTTTGGGAAAGCCTCGTGGGAATGCCTCGAGGGAAAGCCTCGAGGGAAAGCCACAGACCGCTTTATCCACGTGACAGGAAGCGTGACCCTACTGCTGCAGCTGGGGAGGAAAGCGCACGTGCATGCCCCCACTCGAGACGAGGCCTGACTCCCCTGCGGAGACTCAGAGGCACCCCAAAATCCATGTCAACACTGAAGAGGAATTCTCAGGTTCCGGCCCCGACTCCACACAAGGTCTTAGGCCCCGGCATCGCCGGGAGAGGAATCCCGAGATGGCCCCTAGCAACTCGCATGGGGACTGGCCCTTCCTGAGGCCACCAGAGCGGGTCCCTGAGGTCCCCGTCGTAACTCGAGAAGACCTGCCGCAACTCGAGAATATCCAGGAGGTTCTCCCCTGCAGGCGAGATGAGGCCCATTTCCGCAGAGGCTTCTCGGGGCTAATCACACCTCACCTCTGGAACGTCGAAAGGGTCCTTCACACCCTTGGTGCAACTCAAGAAGTTCCCCGACATACCCGTCTCCACCTGAGAGGAAACGCGAGGGTCCCGCCGATATCCAGAGCCGCCCCGTTTCCGCCTCGTAGCTCGAGGTGAGGGATCCTTTCCCTGCTTCGTCGGGAAAGAATTCCCGGCGTTCCCGTCGCATCTCAATAGGAGGCCCTCTCAACAGGAACGGCGTGAGGAACTCCAGGGTCGTACCACAATTCCAAGAGTCCCCCAGATGTCTCTGTCCATTCCAGAGGAACCTCTTTTCCCTTCACCGGCTCGTCTTTCACGCTGAGGATCGACTCACACCAAGGTGGCACTTGGCACAGCCCTTTGGGAAAGCCTCGTGGGAATGCCTCGAGGGAAAGCCTCGAGGGAAAGCCACAGATCCCTTGATCCACGTGACAGGAAGCGTGACCCTACTGCTGCAGCTCGGGAGGGAAGCGCACGTGCATGCCCCCACTCGAGACGAGGCCTGACTCCCCTGGGGAGACTGAGAGGCACCCCAAGATCCATGTCAACACTGGAGAGGAATCCTCAGGTTCCGGCCCCGACTCCACACAATGTGTTAGGCACCGGAATCGATGGGAGAGGAATCCCGTGAGGGCCACTAGCAACTCGCATGGGGACTGGCCCTTCCTGAGGCCACCAGAGCGGGTCCCTGAGGTCCCCGTCGTAACTCGAGAAGACCTGCCGCAACTCGAGAATATCCAGGAGGTTCTCCCCTGCAGGCGAGATGAGGCCCATTTCCGCAGAGGCTTCTCGGTGCTAATCACACCTCACCTCTGGAACGTCGAAAGGGTCCTTCACACCCTTGGTGCAACTCAAGAAGTTCCCCGACATACCCGTCTCCACCTGAGAGGAAACGCGAGGGTCCCGCCGATATCCAGAGCAGCCCCGTTTCCGCCTCGTAGCTCGAGGTGAGGGATCCTTTCCCTGCTTCGTCGGGAAAGAATTCCCGGCGTTCCCGTCGCATCTCAAGAGGAGGCCCTCTCAACAGGAACGGCGTGAGGAACTCCAGGGTCGTACCACAATTCCAAGAGTCCCCCAGATGTCTCTGTCCATTCCAGAGGAACCTCTTTTCCCTTCACCGGCTCGTCTTTCACGCCGAGGATCGACTCATACCAAGGTGGCACTTGGCACAGCCCTTTGGGAAAGCCTCGTGGGAATGCCTCGAGGGAAAGCCTCGAGGGAAAGACACAGACCGCTTTATCCACGTGACAGGAAGCGTGACCCTACTGCTGCAGCTGGGGAGGAAAGCGCACGTGCATGCCCCCACTCGAGACGAGGCCTGACTCCCCTGCGGAGACTCAGAGGCACCCCAAAATCCATGTCAACACTGGAGAGGAATTCTCAGGTTCCGGCCCCGACTCCACACAAGGTCTTAGGCCCCGGCATCGCCGGGAGAGGAATCCCGAGATGGCCCCTAGCAACTCGCATGGGGACTGGCCCTTCCTGAGGCCACCAGAGCGGGTCCCTGAGGTCCCCGTCGTAACTCGAGAAGACCTGCCGCAACTCGAGAATATCCAGGAGGTTCTCCCCTGCAGGCGAGATGAGGCCCATTTCCGCAGAGGCTTCTCGGGTCTAATCACACCTCACCTCTGGAACGTCGAAAGGGTCCTTCACACCCTTGGTGCAACTCAAGAAGTTCCCCGACATACCCGTCTCCACCTGAGAGGAAACGCGAGGGTCCCGCCGATATCCAGAGGAGCCCCGTTTCCGCCTCGTAGCTCGAGGTGAGGGATCCTTTCCCTGCTTCGTCGGGAAAGAATTCCCGGCGTTCCCGTCGCATCTCAAGAGGAGGCCCTCTCAACAGGAACGGCGTGAGGAACTCCAGGGTCGTACCACAATTCCAAGAGTCCCCCAGATGTCTCTGTCCATTCTAGAGGAACCTCTTTTCCCTTCACCGGCACGTCTTTCACGCTGAGGATCGACTCACACCAAGGTGGCACTTGGCACAGCCCTTTGGGAAAGCCTCGTGGGAATGCCTCGAGGGAAAGCCTCGAGGGAAAGCCACAGATCCCTTTATCCACGTGACAGGAAGCGTGACCCTACTGCTGCAGCTCGGGAGGGAAGCGCACGTGCATGCCCCCACTCGAGACGAGGCCTGACTCCCCTGGGGAGACTGAGAGGCACCCCAAGATCCATGTCAACACTGGAGAGGAATCCTCAGGTTCCGGCCCCGACTCCACACAATGTGTTAGGCACCGGAATCGATGGGAGAGGAATCCCGTGAGGGCCACTAGCAACTCGCATGGGGACTGGCCCTTCCTGAGGCCACCAGAGCGGGTCCCTGAGGTCCCCGTCGTAACTCGAGAAGACCTGCCGCAACTCGAGAATATCCAGGAGGTTCTCCCCTGCAGGCGAGATGAGGCCCATTTCCGCAGAGGCTTCTCGGTGCTAATCACACCTCACCTCTGGAACGTCGAAAGGGTCCTTCACACCCTTGGTGCAACTCAAGAAGTTCCCCGACATACCCGTCTCCACCTGAGAGGAAACGCGAGGGTCCCGCCGATATCCAGAGCAGCCCCGTTTCCGCCTCGTAGCTCGAGGTGAGGGATCCTTTCCCTGCTTCGTCGGGAAAGAATTCCCGGCGTTCCCGTCGCATCTCAAGAGGAGGCCCTCTCAACAGGAACGGCGTGAGGAACTCCAGGGTCGTACCACAATTCCAAGAGTCCCCCAGATGTCTCTGTCCATTCCAGAGGAACCTCTTTTCCCTTCACCGGCTCGTCTTTCACGCCGAGGATCGACTCATACCAAGGTGGCACTTGGCACAGCCCTTTGGGAAAGCCTCGTGGGAATGCCTCGAGGGAAAGCCTCGAGGGAAAGACACAGACCGCTTTATCCACGTGACAGGAAGCGTGACCCTACTGCTGCAGCTGGGGAGGAAAGCGCACGTGCATGCCCCCACTCGAGACGAGGCCTGACTCCCCTGCGGAGACTCAGAGGCACCCCAAAATCCATGTCAACACTGGAGAGGAATTCTCAGGTTCCGGCCCCGACTCCACACAAGGTCTTAGGCCCCGGCATCGCCGGGAGAGGAATCCCGAGATGGCCCCTAGCAACTCGCATGGGGACTGGCCCTTCCTGAGGCCACCAGAGCGGGTCCCTGAGGTCCCCGTCGTAACTCGAGAAGACCTGCCGCAACTCGAGAATATCCAGGAGGTTCTCCCCTGCAGGCGAGATGAGGCCCATTTCCGCAGAGGCTTCTCGGGTCTAATCACACCTCACCTCTGGAACGTCGAAAGGGTCCTTCACACCCTTGGTGCAACTCAAGAAGTTCCCCGACATACCCGTCTCCACCTGAGAGGAAACGCGAGGGTCCCGCCGATATCCAGAGGAGCCCCGTTTCCGCCTCGTAGCTCGAGGTGAGGGATCCTTTCCCTGCTTCGTCGGGAAAGAATTCCCGGCGTTCCCGTCGCATCTCAAGAGGAGGCCCTCTCAACAGGAACGGCGTGAGGAACTCCAGGGTCGTACCACAATTCCAAGAGTCCCCCAGATGTCTCTGTCCATTCTAGAGGAACCTCTTTTCCCTTCACCGGCACGTCTTTCACGCTGAGGATCGACTCACACCAAGGTGGCACTTGGCACAGCCCTTTGGGAAAGCCTCGTGGGAATGCCTCGAGGGAAAGCCTCGAGGGAAAGCCACAGATCCCTTTATCCACGTGACAGGAAGCGTGACACTACTGCTGCAGCTCGGGAGGGAAGCGCACGTGCATGCCCCCACTCGAGACGAGGCCTGACTCCCCAGGAGAGACTGAGAGGCACCCCAAGATCCATGTCAACACTGGAGAGGAATCCTCAGGTTCCGGCCCCGACTCCACACAATGTGTTAGGCACCGGAATCGATGGGAGAGGAATCCCATGAGGGCCCCTAGCAACTCGCATGGGGACTGGCCCTTCCTGAGGCCACCAGAGCGGGTCCCTGAGGTCCCCGTCGTAACTCGAGAAGACCTGCCGCAACTCGAGAATATCCAGGAGGTTCTCCCCTGCAGGCGAGATGAGGCCCATTTCCGCAGAGGCTTCTCGGGGCTAATCACACCTCACCTCTTGAACGTCGAAAGGTTCCTTCACACACTTGGTGCAACTCAAGAAGTTCCCCGACATACCCTTCTCCACTCGAGAGGAAACACGAGGGTCCCGCCCACATCCAGAGGAGCCCCGTTTCCGCCTCGTAGCTCGAGGTGAGGGATCCTTTCCCTGCTTCGTCGGGAAAGAATTCCCGGCGTTCCCGTCGCATCTCAAGAGGAGGCCCTCTCAACAGGAACAGCGAGAGGAACTCCAGGGTCGTGCCACCATTCCAAGAGTCCCCCAGATGTCTCAGTACATTCCAGAGGAACCTCTTTTCCCTTCATCGGCTCGTCTTTCACGCCGAGGATCGACTCACACCAAGGTGGCACTTGGCACAGCCCTTTGGGATTGCCTCGTGGGAATGCCTCGAGGGAAAGCCTCGAGGGAAAGCCACAGATCCCTTGATCCACGTGACAGGAAGCGTGACCCTACTGCTGCAGCTCCCGATGGAAGCGCACGTGCATGCCCCCACTCGAGACGAGGCCTGACTCACCTGGGGAGACTCAGAGGCACCCCAAAATCCATGTCAGCACTGGAGAGGAATCCTGAGGTTCCGACCCCGACTCCGGACAAGGTCGTAGGCCCCGGCATCGATGGGAGAGGTATCGCGAGATGGCCCCGAGCAACTCTCATGGGACTGGCCCTTCCTGAGGCCACCAGAGCGGGTTCCTGAGGTCCGCGTCGTAACTTGAGAAGACCTGCCGCAACTCGAGAATATCCAGGAGGTTCTCCCCTGCAGGCGAGATGAGGCCCATTTCCGCAGAGGCTTCTCTGGGCTAATCACACCTCACCTCTGGAACGTCGAAAGGGTCCTTCACACCCTTGGTGCAACTCAAGAAGTTCCCCGACATACCCGTCTCCACTCGAGAGGAAACACGAGGGTCCGGTCCACATCCAGAGGAGCCCCGTTTCCGCCTCGTAGCTCGAGGTGAGGGATCCTTTCCCTGCTTCGTCGGGAAAGAATTCCCGGCGTTCCCGTCGCATCTCAAGAGGAGGCCCTCTCAACAGGAACGGCGAGAGGAACTCCAGGGTCGTACCACCATTCCAAGAGTCAACCAGATGTCTCAGTCCATTCCAGAGGAACCTCTTTTCCCTTCACCGGCTCGTCTTTCACGCCGAGGATCGACTCACACGAAGGTGGCACTTGGCACAGCCCTTTGGGAAAGCCTCGTGGGAATGCCTCGAGGGAAAGCCTCGAGGGAAAGCCACAGACCGCTTTATCCACGTGACAGGAAACGTGACCCTACTGCTGCAGCTGGGGAGGAAAGCGCACGTGCATGCCCCCACTCGAGACGAGGCCTGACTCCCCTGCGGAGACTCAGAGGCACCCCAAAATCCATGTCAACACTGGAGAGGAATTCTCAGGTTCCGGCCCCGACTCCACACAAGGTCTTAGGCCCCGGCATCGCCGGGAGAGGAATCCCGAGATGGCCCCTAGCAACTCGCATGGGGACTGGCCCTTCCTGAGGCCACCAGAGCGGGTCCCTGAGGTCCCCGTCGTAACTCGAGAAGACCTGCCGCAACTCGAGAATATCCAGGAGGTTCTCCCCTGCAGGCGAGATGAGGCCCATTTCCGCAGAGGCTTCTCGGGGCTAATCATACCTCACATCTGGAACGTCGAAAGGGTCCTTCACACCCTTGGTGCAACTCAAGAAGTTCCCCGACATACCCGTCTCCACCTGAGAGGAAACGCGAGGGTCCCGCCGATATCCAGAGGAGCCCCGTTTCCGCCTCGTAGCTCGAGGTGAGGGATCCTTTCCCTGCTTCGTCGGGAAAGAATTCCCGGCGTTCCCGTCGCATCTCAAGAGGAGGCCCTCTCAACAGGAACGGCGTGAGGAACTCCAGGGTCGTACCACAATTCCAAGAGTCCCCCAGATGTCTCTGTCCATTCCAGAGGAACCTCTTTTCCCTTCACCGGCACGTCTTTCACGCTCAGGATCGACTCACACTAAGGTGGCACTTGGCACAGCCCTTTGGGAAAGCCTCGTGGGAATGCCTCGAGGGAAAGCCTCGAGGGAAAGCCACAGATCCCTTGATCCACGTGACAGGAAGCGTGACCCTGCTGCTGCAGCTCGGGAGGGAAGCGCACGTGCATGCCCCCACTCGAGACGAGGCCTGACTCCCCAGGGGAGACTGAGAGGCACCCCAAGATCCATGTCAACACTGGAGAGGAATCCTCAGGTTCCGGCCCCGACTCCACACAATGTGTTAGGCACCGGAATCGATGGGAGAGGAATCCCGTGAGGGCCCCTAGCAACTCGCATGGGGACTGGCCCTTCCTGAGGCCACCAGAGCGGGTCCCTGAGGTCCCCGTCGTAACTCGAGAAGACCTGCCGCAACTCGAGAATATCCAGGAGGTTCTCCCCTGCAGGCGAGATGAGGCCCATTTCCGCAGAGGCTTCTCGGGGCTAATCACACCTCACCTCTGGAACGTCGAAAGGTTCCTTCACACACTTGGTGCAACTCAAGAAGTTCCCCGACATACCCTTCTCCACTCGAGAGGAAACACGAGGGTCCCGCCCACATCCAGAGGAGCCCCGTTTCCGCCTCGTAGCTCGAGGTGAGGGATCCTTTCCCTGCTTCGTCGGGAAAGAATTCCCGGCGTTCCCGTCGCATCTCAAGAGGAGGCCCTCTCAAGAGGAACAGCGAGAGGAACTCCAGGGTCGTGCCACCATTCCAAGAGTCCCCCAGATGTCTCAGTACATTCCAGAGGAACCTCTTTTCCCTTCATCGGCTCGTCTTTCACGCCGAGGATCGACTCACACCAAGGTGGCACTTGGCACAGCCCTTTGGGATTGCCTCGTGGGAATGCCTCGAGGGAAAGCCTCGAGGGAAAGCCACAGATCCCTTGATCCACGTGACAGGAAGCGTGACCCTACTGCTGCAGCTCCGGATGGAAGCGCACGTGCATGCCCCCACTCGAGACGAGGCCTGACTCCCCTGGGGAGACTCAGAGGCACCCCAAAATCCATGTCAGCACTGGAGAGGAATCCGGAGGTTCCGACCCCGACTCCGCACAAGGTCGTAGGCCCCGGCATCGACGGGAGAGGTATCGGGAGATGGCCCCTAGCAACTCTCATGGGACTGGCCCTTCCTGAGGCCACCAGAGCGGGTTCCTGAGGTCCGCGTCGTAACTTGAGAAGACCTGCCGCAACTCGAAAATATCCAGGAGGTTCTCCCCTGCAGGCGAGATGAGGCCCATTTCCGCAGAGGCTTCTCTGGGCTAATCACACCTCACCTCTGGAACGTCGAAAGGGTCCTTCACACCCTTGGTGCAACTCAAGAAGTTCCCCGACATACCCATCTCCACTCGAGAGGAAACACGAGGGTCCGGCCCACATCCAGAGGAGCCCCGTTTCCGCCTCGTAGCTCGAGGTGAGGGATCCTTTCCCTGCTTCGTCGGGAAAGAATTCCCGGCGTTCCCGTCGCATCTCAAGAGGAGGCCCTCTCAACAGGAACGGCGAGAGGAACTCCAGGGTCGTACCACCATTCCAAGAGTCAACCAGATGTCTCAGTCCATTCCAGAGGAACCTCTTTTCCCTTCACCGGCTCGTCTTTCACGCCGAGGATCGACTCACACCAAGGTGGCACTAGGCACAGCCCTTTGGGAAAGCCTCGTGGGAATGCCTCGAGGGAAAGCCTCGAGGGAAAGCCTCGAGGGAAAGCCACAGACCGCTTTATCCACGTGACAGGAAGTGTGACCCTACTGCTGCAGCTGGGGAGGAAAGCGCACGTGCATGCCCCCACTCGAGACGAGGCCTGACTCCCCTGCGGAGACTCAGAGGCACCCCAAAATCCATGTCAACACTGAAGAGGAATTCTCAGGTTCCGGCCCCGACTCCACACAAGGTCTTAGGCCCCGGCATCGCCGGGAGAGGAATCCCGAGATGGCCCCTAGCAACTCGCATGGGGACTGGCCCTTCCTGAGGCCACCAGAGCGGGTCCCTGAGGTCCCCGTCGTAACTCGAGAAGACCTGCCGCAACTCGAGAATATCCAGGAGGTTCTCCCCTGCAGGCGAGATGAGGCCCATTTCCGCAGAGGCTTCTCGGGTCTAATCACACCTCACCTCTGGAACGTCGAAAGGGTCCTTCACACCCTTGGTGCAACTCAAGAAGTTCCCCGACATACCCGTCTCCACCTGAGAGGAAACGCGAGGGTCCCGCCGATATCCAGAGCAGCCCCGTTTCCGCCTCGTAGCTCGAGGTGAGGGATCCTTTCCCTGCTTCGTCGGGAAAGAATTCCCGGCGTTCCCGTCGCATATCAAGAGGAGGCCCTCTCAACAGGAACGGCGTGAGGAACTTCAGGGTCGTACCACAATTCCAAGAGTCCCCCAGATGTCTCTGTCCATTCCAGAGGAACCTCTTTTCCCTTCACCGGCTCGTCTTTCACGCTGAGGATCGACTCACACCAAGGTGGCACTTGGCACAGCCCTTTGGGAAAGCCTCGTGGGAATGCCTCGAGGGAAAGCCTCGAGGGAAAGCCACAGATCCCTTGATCCACGTGACAGGAAGCGTGACCCTACTGCTGCAGCTCGGGAGGGAAGCGCACGTGCATGCCCCCACTCGAGACGAGGCCTGACTCCCCTGGGGAGACTGAGAGGCACCCCAAGATCCATGTCAACACTGGAGAGGAATCCTCAGGTTCCGGCCCCGACTCCACACAATGTGTTAGGCACCGGAATCGATGGGAGAGGAATCCCGTGAGGGCCACTAGCAACTCGCATGGGGACTGGCCCTTCCTGAGGCCACCAGAGCGGGTCCCTGAGGTCCCCGTCGTAACTCGAGAAGACCTGCCGCAACTCGAGAATATCCAGGAGGTTCTCCCCTGCAGGCGAGATGAGGCCCATTTCCGCAGAGGCTTCTCAGGGCTAATCACACCTCACCTCTGGAACGTCGAAAGGGTCCTTCACACCCTTGGTGCAACTCAAGAAGTTCCCCGACATACCCGTCTCCACCTGAGAGGAAACGCGAGGGTCCCGCCGATATCCAGAGGAGCCCCGTTTCCGCCTCGTAGCTCGAGGTGAGGGATCCTTTCCCTGCTTCGTCGGGAAAGAATTCCCGGCGTTCCAGTCGCATCTCAAGAGGAGGCCCTCTCAACAGGAACGGCGTGAGGAACTCCAGGGTCGTACCACAATTCCAAGAGTCCCCCAGATGTCTCTGTCCATTCCAGAGGAACCTCTTTTCCCTTCACCGGCTCGTCTTTCACGCCGAGGATCGACTCACACCAAGGTGGCACTTGGCACAGCCCTTTGGGAAAGCCTCGTGGGAATGCCTCGAGGGAAAGCCTCGAGGGAAAGCCACAGACCGCTTTATCCACGTGACAGGAAGCGTGACCCTACTGCTGCAGCTGGGGAGGAAAGCGCACGTGCATGCCCCCACTCGAGACGAGGCCTGACTCCCCTGCGGAGACTCAGAGGCACCCCAAAATCCATGTCAACACTGGAGAGGAATTCTCAGGTTCCGGCCCCGACTCCACACAAGGTCTTAGGCCCCGGCATCGCCGGGAGAGGAATCCCGAGATGGCCCCTAGCAACTCGCATGGGGACTGGCCCTTCCTGAGGCCACCAGAGCGGGTCCCTGAGGTCCCCGTCGTAACTCGAGAAGACCTGCCGCAACTCGAGAATATCCAGGAGGTTCTCCCCTGCAGGCGAGATGAGGCCCATTTCCGCAGAGGCTTCTCGGGTCTAATCACACCTCACCTCTGGAACGTCGAAAGGGTCCTTCACACCCTTGGTGCAACTCAAGAAGTTCCCCGACATACCCGTCTCCACCTGAGAGGAAACGCGAGGGTCCCGCCGATATCCAGAGGAGCCCAGTTTCCGCCTCGTAGCTCGAGGTGAGGGATCCTTTCCCTGCTTCGGCGGGAAAGAATTCCCGGCGTTCCCGTCGCATCTCAAGAGGAGGCCCTCTCAACAGGAACGGCGTGAGGAACTCCAGGGTCGTACCACAATTCCAAGAGTCCCCCAGATGTCTCTGTCCATTCTAGAGGAACCTCTTTTCCCTTCACCGGCACGTCTTTCACGCTGAGGATCGACTCACACCAAGGTGGCACTTGGCACAGCCCTTTGGGAAAGCCTCGTGGGAATGCCTCGAGGGAAAGCCTCGAGGGAAAGCCACAGATCCCTTGATCCACGTGACAGGAAGCGTGACCCTACTGCTGCAGCTCGGGAGGGAAGCGCACGTGCATGCCCCCACTCGAGACGAGGCCTGACTCCCCAGGGGAGACTGAGAGGCACCCCAAGATCCATGTCAACACTGGAGAGGAATCCTCAGGTTCCGGCCCCGACTCCACACAAGGTCTTAGGCCCCGGCATCGCCGGGAGAGGAATCCCGAGATGGCCCCTAGCAACTCGCATGGGGACTGGCCCTTCCTGAGGCCACCAGAGCGGGTCCCTGAGGTCCCCGTCGTAACTCGAGAAGACCTGCCGCAACTCGAGAATATCCAGGAGGTTCTCCCCTGCAGGCGAGATGAGGCCCATTTCCGCAGAGGCTTCTCGGGTCTAATCACACCTCACCTCTGGAACGTCGAAAGGGTCCTTCACACCCTTGGTGCAACTCAAGAAGTTCCCCGACATACCCGTCTCCACCTGAGAGGAAACGCGAGGGTCCCGCCGATATCCAGAGGAGCCCCGTTTCCGCCTCGTAGCTCGAGGTGAGGGATCCTTTCCCTGCTTCGTCGGGAAAGAATTCCCGGCGTTCCCGTCGCATCTCAAGAGGAGGCCCTCTCAACAGGAACGGCGTGAGGAACTCCAGGGTCGTACCACAATTCCAAGAGTCCCCCAGATGTCTCTGTCCATTCTAGAGGAACCTCTTTTCCCTTCACCGGCACGTCTTTCACGCTGAGGATCGACTCACACCAAGGTGGCACTTGGCACAGCCCTTTGGGAAAGCCTCGTGGGAATGCCTCGAGGGAAAGCCTCGAGGGAAAGCCACAGATCCCTTGATCCACGTGACAGGAAGCGTGACCCTACTGCTGCAGCTCGGGAGGGAAGCGCACGTGCATGCCCCCACTCGAGACGAGGCCTGACTCCCCAGGGGAGACTGAGAGGCACCCCAAGATCCATGTCAACACTGGAGAGGAATCCTCAGGTTCCGGCCCCGACTCCACAGAATGTGTTAGGCACCGGAATCGATGGGAGAGGAATCCCGTGAGGGCCCCTAGCAACTCGCATGGGGACTGGCCCTTCCTGAGGCCACCAGAGCGGGTCCCTGAGGTCCCCGTCGTAACTCGAGAAGACCTGCCGCAACTCGAGAATATCCAGGAGGTACTCCCCTGCAGGCGAGATGAGGCCCATTTCCGCAGAGGCTTCTCGGGGCTAATCACACCTCACCTCTGGAACGTCGAAAGGTTCCTTCACACACTTGGTGCAACTCAAGAAGTTCCCCGACATACCCTTCTCCACTCGAGAGGAAACACGAGGGTCCCGCCCACATCCAGAGGAGCCCCGTTTCCGCCTCGTAGCTCGAGGTGAGGGATCCTTTCCCTGCTTCGTCGGGAAAGAATTCCCGGCGTTCCCGTCGCATCTCAAGAGGAGGCCCTCTCAACAGGAACAGCGAGAGGAACTCCAGGGTCGTGCCACCATTCCAAGAGTCCCCCAGATGTCTCAGTCCATTCCAGAGGAACCTCTTTTCCCTTCATCGGCTCGTCTTTCACGCCGAGGATCGACTCACACCAAGGTGGCACTTGGCACAGCCCTTTGGGATTGCCTCGTGGGAATGCCTCGAGGGAAAGCCTCGAGGGAAAGCCACAGATCCCTTGATCCACGTGACAGGAAGCGTGACCCTACTGCTGCAGCTCCGGATGGAAGCGCACGTGCATGCCCCCACTCGAGACGAGGCCTGACTCCCCTGGGGAGACTCAGAGGCACCCCAAAATCCATGTCAGCACTGGAGAGGAATCCTGAGGTTCCGACCCCGACTCCGGACAAGGTCGTAGGCCCCGGCATCGATGGGAGAGGTATCGCGAGATGGCCCCTTGCAACTCTCATGGGACTGGCCCTTCCTGAGGCCAACAGAGCGGGTTCCTGAGGTCCGCGTCGTAACTTGAGAAAACCTGCCGCAACTCGAGAATATCCAGGAGGTTCTCCCCTGCAGGCGAGATGAGGCCCATTTCCGCAGAGGCTTCTCTGGGCTAATCACACCTCACCTCTGGAACGTCGAAAGGGTCCTTCACACCCTTGGTGCAACTCAAGAAGTTCCCCGACATACCCGTCTCCACTCGAGAGGAAACACGAGGGTCCGGTCCACATCCAGAGGAGCCCCGTTTCCGCCTCGTAGCTCGAGGTGAGGGATCCTTTCCCTGCTTCGTCGGGAAAGAATTCCCGGCGTTCCCGTCGCATCTCAAGAGGAGGCCCTCTCAACAGGAACGGCGAGAGGAACTCCAGGGTCGTACCACCATTCCAAGAGTCAACCAGATGTCTCAGTCCATTCCAGAGGAACCTCTTTTCCCTTCACCGGCTCGTCTTTCACGCCGAGGATCGACTCACACCAAGGTGGCACTTGGCACAGCCCTTTGGGAAAGCCTCGTGGGAATGCCTCGAGGGAAAGCCTCGAGGGAAAGCCACAGACCGCTTTATCCACGTGACAGGAAGCGTGACCCTACTGCTGCAGCTGGGGAGGAAAGCGCACGTGCATGCCCCCACTCGAGACGAGGCCTGACTCCCCTGCGGAGACTCAGAGGCACCCCAAAATCCATGTCAACACTGAAGAGGAATTCTCAGGTTCCGGCCCCGACTCCACACAAGGTCTTAGGCCCCGGCATCGCCGGGAGAGGAATCCGGAGATGGCCCCTAGCAACTCGCATGGGGACTGGCCCTTCCTGAGGCCACCAGAGCGGGTCCCTGAGGTCCCCGTCGTAACTCGAGAAGACCTGCCGCAACTCGAGAATATCCAGGAGGTTCTCCCCTGCAGGCGAGATGAGGCCCATTTCCGCAGAGGCTTCTCGGGGCTAATCACACCTCACCTCTGGAACGTCGAAAGGGTCCTTCACACCCTTGGTGCAACTCAAGAAGTTCCCCGACATACCCGTCTCCACCTGAGAGGAAACGCGAGGGTCCCGCCGATATCCAGAGCAGCCCCGTTTCCGCCTCGTAGCTCGAGGTGAGGGATCCTTTCCCTGCTTCGTCGGGAAAGAATTCCCGGCGTTCCCGTCGCATCTCAATAGGAGGCCCTCTCAACAGGAACGGCGTGAGGAACTCCAGGGTCGTACCACAATTCCAAGAGTCCCCCAGATGTCTCTGTCCATTCCAGAGGAACCTCTTTTCCCTTCACCGGCTCGTCTTTCACGCTGAGGATCGACTCACACCAAGGTGGCACTTGGCACAGCCCTTTGGGAAAGCCTCGTGGGAATGCCTCGAGGGAAAGCCTCGAGGGAAAGCCACAGATCCCTTGATCCACGTGACAGGAAGCGTGACCCTACTGCTGCAGCTCGGGAGGGAAGCGCACGTGCATGCCCCCACTCGAGACGAGGCCTGACTCCCCTGGGGAGACTGAGAGGCACCCCAAGATCCATGTCAACACTGGAGAGGAATCCTCAGGTTCCGGCCCCGACTCCACACAATGTGTTAGGCACCGGAATCGATGGGAGAGGAATCCCGTGAGGGCCACTAGCAACTCGCATGGGGACTGGCCCTTCCTGAGGCCACCAGAGCGCGTCCCTGAGGTCCCCGTCGTAACTCGAGAAGACCTGCCGCAACTCGAGAATATCCAGGAGGTTCTCCCCTGCAGGCGAGATGAGGCCCATTTCCGCAGAGGCTTCTCGGGGCTAATCACACCTCACCTCTGGAACGTCGAAAGGGTCCTTCACACCCTTGGTGCAACTCAAGAAGTTCCCCGACATACCCGTCTCCACCTGAGAGGAAACGCGAGGGTCCCGCCGATATCCAGAGCAGCCCCGTTTCCGCCTCGTAGCTCGAGGTGAGGGATCCTTTCCCTGCTTCGTCGGGAAAGAATTCCCGGCGTTCCCGTCGCATCTCAAGAGGAGGCCCTCTCAACAGGAACGGCGTGAGGAACTCCAGGGTCGTACCACAATTCCAAGAGTCCCCCAGATGTCTCTGTCCATTCCAGAGGAACCTCTTTTCCCTTCACCGGCTCGTCTTTCACGCCGAGGATCGACTCATACCAAGGTGGCACTTGGCACAGCCCTTTGGGAAAGCCTCGTGGGAATGCCTCGAGGGAAAGCCTCGAGGGAAAGACACAGACCGCTTTATCCACGTGACAGGAAGCGTGACCCTACTGCTGCAGCTGGGGAGGAAAGCGCACGTGCATGCCCCCACTCGAGACGAGGCCTGACTCCCCTGCGGAGACTCAGAGGCACCCCAAAATCCATGTCAACACTGGAGAGGAATTCTCAGGTTCCGGCCCCGACTCCACACAAGGTCTTAGGCCCCGGCATCGCCGGGAGAGGAATCCCGAGATGGCCCCTAGCAACTCGCATGGGGACTGGCCCTTCCTGAGGCCACCAGAGCGGGTCCCTGAGGTCCCCGTCGTAACTCGAGAAGACCTGCCGCAACTCGAGAATATCCAGGAGGTTCTCCCCTGCAGGCGAGATGAGGCCCATTTCCGCAGAGGCTTCTCGGGTCTAATCACACCTCACCTCTGGAACGTCGAAAGGGTCCTTCACACCCTTGGTGCAACTCAAGAAGTTCCCCGACATACCCGTCTCCACCTGAGAGGAAACGCGAGGGTCCCGCCGATATCCAGAGGAGCCCCGTTTCCGCCTCGTAGCTCGAGGTGAGGGATCCTTTCCCTGCTTCGTCGGGAAAGAATTCCCGGCGTTCCCGTCGCATCTCAAGAGGAGGCCCTCTCAACAGGAACGGCGTGAGGAACTCCAGGGTCGTACCACAATTCCAAGAGTCCCCCAGATGTCTCTGTCCATTCTAGAGGAACCTCTTTTCCCTTCACCGGCACGTCTTTCACGCTGAGGATCGACTCACACCAAGGTGGCACTTGGCACAGCCCTTTGGGAAAGCCTCGTGGGAATGCCTCGAGGGAAAGCCTCGAGGGAAAGCCACAGATCCCTTTATCCACGTGACAGGAAGCGTGACCCTACTGCTGCAGCTCGGGAGGGAAGCGCACGTGCATGCCCCCACTCGAGACGAGGCCTGACTCCCCAGGAGAGACTGAGAGGCACCCCAAGATCCATGTCAACACTGGAGAGGAATCCTCAGGTTCCGGCCCCGACTCCACACAATGTGTTAGGCACCGGAATCGATGGGAGAGGAATCCCATGAGGGCCCCTAGCAACTCGCATGGGGACTGGCCCTTCCTGAGGCCACCAGAGCGGGTCCCTGAGGTCCCCGTCGTAACTCGAGAAGACCTGCCGCAACTCGAGAATATCCAGGAGGTACTCCCCTGCAGGCGAGATGAGGCCCATTTCCGCAGAGGCTTCTCGGGGCTAATCACACCTCACCTCTGGAACGTCGAAAGGTTCCTTCACACACTTGGTGCAACTCAAGAAGTTCCCCGACATACCCTTCTCCACTCGAGAGGAAACACGAGGGTCCCGCCCACATCCAGAGGAGCCCCGTTTCCGCCTCGTAGCTCGAGGTGAGGGATCCTTTCCCTGCTTCGTCGGGAAAGAATTCCCGGCGTTCCCGTCGCATCTCAAGAGGAGGCCCTCTCAACAGGAACAGCGAGAGGAACTCCAGGGTCGTGCCACCATTCCAAGAGTCCCCCAGATGTCTCAGTACATTCCAGAGGAACCTCTTTTCCCTTCATCGGCTCGTCTTTCACGCCGAGGATCGACTCACACCAAGGTGGCACTTGGCACATCCCTTTGGGATTGCCTCGTGGGAATGCCTCGAGGGAAAGCCTCGAGGGAAAGCCACAGATCCCTTGATCCACGTGACAGGAAGCGTGACCCTACTGCTGCAGCTCCGGATGGAAGCGCACGTGCATGCCCCCACTCGAGACGAGGCCTGACTCTCCTGGGGAGACTCAGAGGCACCCCAAAATCCATGTCAGCACTGGAGAGGAATCCTGAGGTTCCGACCCCAACTCCGGACAAGGTCGTAGGCCCCGGCATCGATGGGAGAGGTATCGCGAGATGGCCCCTAGCAACTCTCATGGGACTGGCCCTTCCTGAGGCCACCAGAGCGGGTTCCTGAGGTCCGCGTCGTAACTTGAGAAGACCTGCCGCAACTCGAGAATATCCAGGAGGTTCTCCCCTGCAGGCGAGATGAGGCCCATTTCCGCAGAGGCTTCTCTGGGCTAATCACACCTCACCTCTGGAACGTCGAAAGGGTCCTTCACACCCTTGGTGCAACTCAAGAAGTTCCCCGACATACCCGTCTCCACTCGAGAGGAAACACGAGGGTCCGGTCCACATCCAGAGGAGCCCCGTTTCCGCCTCGTAGCTCGAGGTGAGGGATCCTTTCCCTGCTTCGTCGGGAAAGAATTCCCGGCGTTCCCGTCGCATCTCAAGAGGAGGCCCTCTCAACAGGAACGGCGAGAGGAACTCCAGGGTCGTACCACCATTCCAAGAGTCCCCCAGATGTCTCAGTCCATTCCAGAGGAACCTCTTTTCCCGTCACCGGCTCGTCTTTCACGCCGAGGATCGACTCACACCAAGGTGGCACTTGGCACAGCCCTTTGGGAAAGCCTCGTGGGAATGCCTCGAGGGAAAGCCTCGAGGGAAAGCCACAGACCGCTTTATCCACGTGACAGGAAACGTGACCCTACTGCTGCAGCTGGGGAGGAAAGCGCACGTGCATGCCCCCACTCGAGACGAGGCCTGACTCCCCTGCGGAGACTCAGAGGCACCCCAAAATCCATGTCAACACTGGAGAGGAATTCTCAGGTTCCGGCCCCGACTCCACACAAGGTCTTAGGCCCCGGCATCGCCGGGAGAGGAATCCGGAGATGGCCCCTAGCAACTCGCATGGGGACTGGCCCTTCCTGAGGCCACCAGAGCGGGTCCCTGAGGTCCCCGTCGTAACTCGAGAAGACCTGCCGCAACTCGAGAATATCCAGGAGGTTCTCCCCTGCAGGCGAGATGAGGCCCATTTCCGCAGAGGCTTCTCGGGGCTAATCACACCTCACCTCTGGAACGTCGAAAGGGTCCTTCACACCCTTGGTGCAACTCAAGAAGTTCCCCGACATACCCGTCTCCACCTGAGAGGAAACGCGAGGGTCCCGCCGATATCCAGAGGAGCCCCGTTTCCGCCTAGTAGCTCGAGGTGAGGGATCCTTTCCCTGCTTCGTCGGGAAAGAATTCCCGGCGTTCCCGTCGCATCTCAAGAGGAGGCCCTCTCAAGAGGAACAGCGAGAGGAACTCCAGGGTCGTGCCACCATTCCAAGAGTCCCCCAGATGTCTCAGTACATTCCAGAGGAACCTCTTTTCCCTTCATCGGCTCGTCTTTCACGCCGAGGATCGACTCACACCAAGGTGGCACTTGGCACAGCCCTTTGGGATTGCCTCGTGGGAATGCCTCGAGGGAAAGCCTCGAGGGAAAGCCACAGATCCCTTGATCCACGTGACAGGAAGCGTGACCCTACTGCTGCAGCTCCGGATGGAAGCGCACGTGCATGCCCCCACTCGAGACGAGGCCTGACTCCCCTGGGGAGACTCAGAGGCACCCCAAAATCCATGTCAGCACTGGAGAGGAATCCGGAGGTTCCGACCCCGACTCCGCACAAGGTCGTAGGCCCCGGCATCGACGGGAGAGGTATCGGGAGATGGCCCCTAGCAACTCTCATGGGACTGGCCCTTCCTGAGGCCACCAGAGCGGGTTCCTGAGGTCCGCGTCGTAACTTGAGAAGACCTGCCGCAACTCGAAAATATCCAGGAGGTTCTCCCCTGCAGGCGAGATGAGGCCCATTTCCGCAGAGGCTTCTCTGGGCTAATCACACCTCACCTCTGGAACGTCGAAAGGGTCCTTCACACCCTTGGTGCAACTCAAGAAGTTCCCCGACATACCCATCTCCACTCGAGAGGAAACACGAGGGTCCGGCCCACATCCAGAGGAGCCCCGTTTCCGCCTCGTAGCTCGAGGTGAGGGATCCTTTCCCTGCTTCGTCGGGAAAGAATTCCCGGCGTTCCCGTCGCCTCTCAAGAGGAGGCCCTCTCAACAGGATCGGCGAGAGGAACTCCAGGGTCGTACCACCATTCCAAGAGTCAACCAGATATCTCAGTCCATTCCAGAGGAACCTCTTTTCCCTTCACCGGCTCGTCTTTCACGCCGAGGATCGACTCACACCAAGGTGGCACTAGGCACAGCCCTTTGGGAAAGCCTCGTGGGAATGCCTCGAGGGAAAGCCTCGAGGGAAAGCCTCGAGGGAAAGCCACAGACCGCTTTATCCACGTGACAGGAAGCGTGACCCTACTGCTGCAGCTGGGGAGGAAAGCGCACGTGCATGCCCCCACTCGAGACGAGGCCTGACTCCCCTGCGGAGACTCAGAGGCACCCCAAAATCCATGTCAACACTGAAGAGGAATTCTCAGGTTCCGGCCCCGACTCCACACAAGGTCTTAGGCCCCGGCATCGCCGGGAGAGGAATCCCGAGATGGCCCCTAGCAACTCGCATGGGGACTGGCCCTTCCTGAGGCCACCAGAGCGGGTCCCTGAGGTCCCCGTCGTAACTCGAGAAGACCTGCCGCAACTCGAGAATATCCAGGAGGTTCTCCCCTGCAGGCGAGATGAGGCCCATTTCCGCAGAGGCTTCTCGGGTCTAATCACACCTCACCTCTGGAACGTCGAAAGGGTCCTTCACACCCTTGGTGCAACTCAAGAAGTTCCCCGACATACCCGTCTCCACCTGAGAGGAAACGCGAGGGTCCCGCCGATATCCAGAGCAGCCCCGATTCCGCCTCGTAGCTCGAGGTGAGGGATCCTTTCCCTGCTTCGTCGGGAAAGAATTCCCGGCGTTCCCGTCGCATCTCAAGAGGAGGCCCTCTCAACAGGAACGGCGTGAGGAACTTCAGGGTCGTACCACAATTCCAAGAGTCCCCCAGATGTCTCTGTCCATTCCAGAGGAACCTCTTTTCCCTTCACCGGCTCGTCTTTCACGCTGAGGATCGACTCACACCAAGGTGGCACTTGGCACAGCCCGTTGGGAAAGCCTCGTGGGAATGCCTCGAGGGAAAGCCTCGAGGGAAAGCCACAGATCCCTTGATCCACGTGACAGGAAGCGTGACCCTACTGCTGCAGCTCGGGAGGGAAGCGCACGTGCATGCCCCCACTCGAGACGAGGCCTGACTCCCCTGGGGAGACTGAGAGGCACCCCAAGATCCATGTCAACACTGGAGAGGAATCCTCAGGTTCCGGCCCCGACTCCACACAATGTGTTAGGCACCGGAATCGATGGGAGAGGAATCCCGTGAGGGCCCCTAGCAACTCGCATGGGGACTGGCCCTTCCTGAGGCCACCAGAGCGGGTCCCTGAGGTCCCCGTCGTAACTCGAGAAGACCTGCCGCAACTCGAGAATATCCAGGAGGTTCTCCCCTGCAGGCGAGATGAGGCCCATTTCCGCAGAGGCTTCTCAGGGCTAATCACACCTCACCTCTGGAACGTCGAAAGGGTACTTCACACCCTTGGTGCAACTCAAGAAGTTCCCCGACATACCCGTCTCCACCTGAGAGGAAACGCGAGGGTCCCGCCGATATCCAGAGGAGCCCCGTTTCCGCCTCGTAGCTCGAGGTGAGGGATCCTTTCCCTGCTTCGTCGGGAAAGAATTCCCGGCGTTCCAGTCGCATCTCAAGAGGAGGCCCTCTCAACAGGAACGGCGTGAGGAACTCCAGGGTCGTACCACAATTCCAAGAGTCCCCCAGATGTCTCTGTCCATTCCAGAGGAACCTCTTTTCCCTTCACCGGCTCGTCTTTCACGCCGAGGATCGACTCACACCAAGGTGGCACTTGGCACAGCCCTTTGGGAAAGCCTCGTGGGAATGCCTCGAGGGAAAGCCTCGAGGGAAAGCCACAGACCGCTTTATCCACGTGACAGGAAGCGTGACCCTACTGCTGCAGCTGGGGAGGAAAGCGCACGTGCATGCCCCCACTCGAGACGAGGCCTGACTCCCCTGCGGAGACTCAGAGGCACCCCAAAATCCATGTCAACACTGGAGAGGAATTCTCAGGTTCCGGCCCCGACTCCACACAAGGTCTTAGGCCCCGGCATCGCCGGGAGAGGAATCCCGAGATGGCCCCTAGCAACTCGCATGGGGACTGGCCCTTCCTGAGGCCACCAGAGCGGGTCCCTGAGGTCCCCGTCGTAACTCGAGAAGACCTGCCGCAACTCGAGAATATCCAGGAGGTTCTCCCCTGCAGGCGAGATGAGGCCCATTTCCGCAGAGGCTTCTCGGGTCTAATCACACCTCACCTCTGGAACGTCGAAAGGGTCCTTCACACCCTTGGTGCAACTCAAGAAGTTCCCCGACATACCCGTCTCCACCTGAGAGGAAACGCGAGGGTCCCGCCGATATCCAGAGGAGCCCCGTTTCCGCCTCGTAGCTCGAGGTGAGGGATCCTTTCCCTGCTTCGTTGGGAAAGAATTCCCGGCGTTCCCGTCGCATCTCAAGAGGAGGCCCTCTCAACAGGAACGGCGTGAGGAACTCCAGGGTCGTACCACAATTCCAAGAGTCCCCCAGATGTCTCTGTCCATTCTAGAGGAACCTCTTTTCCCTTCACCGGCACGTCTTTCACGCTGAGGATCGACTCACACCAAGGTGGCACTTGGCACAGCCCTTTGGGAAAGCCTCGTGGGAATGCCTCGAGGGAAAGCCTCGAGGGAAAGCCACAGATCCCTTGATCCACGTGACAGGAAGCGTGACCCTACTGCTGCAGCTCGGGAGGGAAGCGCACGTGCATGCCCCCACTCGAGACGAGGCCTGACTCCCCAGGGGAGACTGAGAGGCACCCCAAGATCCATGTCAACACTGGAGAGGAATCCTCAGGTTCCGGCCCCGACTCCACACAAGGTCTTAGGCCCCGGCATCGCCGGGAGAGGAATCCCGAGATGGCCCCTAGCAACTCGCATGGGGACTGGCCCTTCCTGAGGCCACCAGAGCGGGTCCCTGAGGTCCCCGTCGTAACTCGAGAAGACCTGCCGCAACTCGAGAATATCCAGGAGGTTCTCCCCTGCAGGCGAGATGAGGCCCATTTCCGCAGAGGCTTCTCGGGTCTAATCACACCTCACCTCTGGAACGTCGAAAGGGTCCTTCACACCCTTGGTGCAACTCAAGAAGTTCCCCGACATACCCGTCTCCACCTGAGAGGAAACGCGAGGGTCCCGCCGATATCCAGAGGAGCCCCGTTTCCGCCTCGTAGCTCGAGGTGAGGGATCCTTTCCCTGCTTCGTCGGGAAAGAATTCCCGGCGTTCCCGTCGCATCTCAAGAGGAGGCCCTCTCAACAGGAACGGCGTGAGGAACTCCAGGGTCGTACCACAATTCCAAGAGTCCCCCAGATGTCTCTGTCCATTCTAGAGGAACCTCTTTTCCCTTCACCGGCACGTCTTTCACGCTGAGGATCGACTCACACCAAGGTGGCACTTGGCACAGCCCTTTGGGAAAGCCTCGTGGGAATGCCTCGAGGGAAAGCCTCGAGGGAAAGCCACAGATCCCTTGATCCACGTGACAGGAAGCGTGACCCTACTGCTGCAGCTCGGTAGGGAAGCGCACGTGCATGCCCCCACTCGAGACGAGGCCTGACTCCCCAGGGGAGACTGAGAGGCACCCCAAGATCCATGTCAACACTGGAGAGGAATCCTCAGGTTCCGGCCCCGACTCCACACAATGTGTTAGGCACCGGAATCGATGGGAGAGGAATCCCGTTAGGGCCACTAGCAACTCGCATGGGGACTGGCCCTTCCTGAGGCCACCAGAGCGGGTCCCTGAGGTCCCCTTCGTAACTCGAGAAGACCTGCCGCAACTCGAGAATATCCAGGAGGTTCTCCCCTGCAGGCGAGATGAGGCCCATTTCCGCAGAGGCTTCTCGGGGCTAATCTCACCTCACCTCTGGAACGTCGAAAGGTTCCTTCACACACTTGGTGCAACTCAAGAAGTTCCCCGACATACCCTTCTCCACTCGAGAGGAAACACGAGGGTCCCGCCCACATCCAGAGGAGCCCCGTTTCCGCCTCGTAGCTCGAGGTGAGGGATCCTTTCCCTGCTTCTTCGGGAAAGAATTCCCGGTGTTCCCGTCGCATCTCAAGAGGAGGCCCTCTCAACAGGAACAGCGAGAGGAACTCCAGGGTCGTGCCACCATTCCAAGAGTCCCCCAGATGTCTCAGTCCATTCCAGAGGAACCTCTTTTCCCTTCATCGGCTCGTCTTTCACGCCGAGGATCGACTCACACCAAGGTGGCACTTGGCACAGCCCTTTGGGATTGCCTCGTGGGAATGCCTCGAGGGAAAGCCTCGAGGGAAAGCCACAGATCCCTTGATCCACGTGACAGGAAGCGTGACCCTACTGCTGCAGCTCCGGATGGAAGCGCACGTGCATGCCCCCACTAGAGACGAGGCCTGACTCCCCTGGGGAGACTCAGAGGCACCCCAAAATCCATGTCAGCACTGGAGAGGAATCCGGAGGTTCCGACCCCGACTCCGCACAAGGTCGTAGGCCCCGGCATCGACGGGAGAGGTATCGCGAGATGGCCCCTAGCAACTCTCATGGGACTGGCCCTTCCTGAGGCCACCAGAGCGGGTTCCTGAGGTCCCCGTCGTAACTTGAGAAGACCTGCCGCAACTCGAGAATATCCAGGAGGTTCTCCCCTGCAGGCGAGATGTGGCCCATTTCCGCAGAGGCTTCTCTGGGCTAATCACACCTCACCTCTGGAACGTCGAAAGGGTCCTTCACACCCTTGGTGCAACTCAAGAAGTTCCCCGACATACCCGTCTCCACTCGAGAGGAAACACGAGGGTCCCGCCCACATCCAGAGGAGCCCCGTTTCCGCCTCGTAGCTCGAGGTGAGGGATCCTTTCCCTGCTTCGTCGGGAAAGAATTCCCGGCGTTCCCGTCGCATCTCAAGAGGAGGCCCTCTCAACAGGAACGGCGAGAGGAACTCCAGGGTCGTACCACCATTCCAAGAGTCAACCAGATGTCTCTGTCCATTCCAGAGGAACCTCTTTTCCCTTCACCGGCTCGTCTTTCACGCCGAGGATCGACTCACACCAAGGTGGCACTTGGCACAGCCCTTTGGGAAAGCCTCGTGGGAATGCCTCGAGGGAAAGCCTCGAGGGAAAGCCACAGACCGCTTTATCCACGTGACAGGAAGCGTGACCCTACTGCTGCAGCTGGGGAGGAAAGCGCACGTGCATGCCCCCACTCGAGACGAGGCCTGACTCCCCTGCGGAGACTCAGAGGCACCCCAAAATCCATGTCAACACTGGAGAGGAATTCTCAGGTTCCGGCCCCGACTCCACACAAGGTCTTAGGCCCCGGCATCGCCGGGAGAGGAATCCCGAGATGGCCCCTAGCAACTCGCATGGGGACTGGCCCTTCCTGAGGCCACCAGAGCGGGTCTCTGAGGTCCCCGTCGTAACTCGAGAAGACCTGCCGCAACTCGAGAATATCCAGGAGGTTCTCCCCTGCAGGCGAGATGAGGCCCATTTCCGCAGAGGCTTCTCGGGGCTAATCACACCTCACCTCTGGAACGTCGAAAGGGTCCTTCACACCCTTGGTGCAACTCAAGAAGTTCCCCGACATACCCGTCTCCACCTGAGAGGAAACGCGAGGGTCCCGCCGATATCCAGAGCAGCCCCGTTTCCGCCTCGTAGCTCGAGGTGAGGGATCCTTTCCCTGCTTCGTCGGGAAAGAATTCCCGGCGTTCCCGTCGCATCTCAAGAGGAGGCCCTCTCAACAGGAACGGCGTGAGGAACTCCAGGGTCGTACCACAATTCCAAGAGTCCCCCAGATGTCTCTGTCCATTCCAGAGGAACCTCTTTTCCCTTCACCGGCTCGTCTTTCACGCTGAGGATCGACTCACACCAAGGTGGCACTTGGCACAGCCCTTTGGGAAAGCCTCGTGGGAATGCCTCGAGGGAAAGCCTCGAGGGAAAGCCACAGATCCCTTGATCCACGTGACAGGAAGCGTGACCCTACTGCTGCAGCTCGGGAGGGAAGCGCACGTGCATGCCCCCACTCGAGACGAGGCCTGACTCCCCAGGGGAGACTGAGAGGCACCCCAAGATCCATGTCAACACTGGAGAGGAATCCTCAGGTTCCGGCCCCGACTCCACACAATGTGTTAGGCACCGGAATCGATGGGAGAGGAATCCCGTGAGGGCCACTAGCAACTCGCATGGGGACTGGCCCTTCCTGAGGCCACCAGAGCGGGTCCCTGAGGTCCCCGTCGTAACTCGAGAAGACCTGCCGCAACTCGAGAATATCCAGGAGGTTCTCCCCTGCAGGCGAGATGAGGCCCATTTCCGCAGAGGCTTCTCGGGTCTAATCACACCTCACCTCTGGAACGTCGAAAGGGTCCTTCACACCCTTGGTGCAACTCAAGAAGTTCCCCGACATACCCGTCTCCACCTGAGAGGAAACGCGAGGGTCCCGCCGATATCCAGAGCAGCCCCGTTTCCGCCTCGTAGCTCGAGGTGAGGGATCCTTTCCCTGCTTCGTCGGGAAAGAATTCCCGGCGTTCCCGTCGCATCTCAAGAGGAGGCCCTCTCAACAGGAACGGCGTGAGGAACTCCAGGGTCGTACCACAATTCCAAGAGTCCCCCAGATGTCTCTGTCCATTCCAGAGGAACCTCTTTTCCCTTCACCGGCACGTCTTTCACGCTGAGGATCGACTCACACCAAGGTGGCACTTGGCACAGCCCTTTGGGAAAGCCTCGTGGGAATGCCTCGAGGGAAAGCCTCGAGGGAAAGCCACAGATCCCTTGATCCACGTGACAGGAAGCGTGACCCTACTGCTGCAGCTCGGGAGGGAAGCGCACGTGCATGCCCCCACTCGAGACGAGGCCTGACTCCCCTGCGGAGACTGAGAGGCACCCCAAAATCCATGTCAACACTGGAGAGGAATTCTCAGGTTCCGGCCCCGACTCCACACAAGGTCTTAGGCCCCGGCATCGCCGGGAGAGGAATCCCGAGATGGCCCCTAGCAACTCGCATGGGGACTGGCCCTTCCTGAGGCCACCAGAGCGGGTCCCTGAGGTCCCCGTCGTAACTCGAGAAGACCTGCCGCAACTCGAGAATATCCAGGAGGTTCTCCCCTGCAGGCGAGATGAGGCCCATTTCCGCAGAGGCTTCTCGGGGCTAATCACACCTCACCTCTGGAACGTCGAAAGGGTCCTTCACACCCTTGGTGCAACTCAAGAAGTTCCCCGAAATACCCGTCTCCACCTGAGAGGAAACGCGAGGGTCCCGCCGATATCCAGAGCAGCCCCGTTTCCGCCTCGTGGCTCGAGGTGAGGGATCCTTTCCCTGCTTCGTCGGGAAAGAATTCCCGGCGTTCCCGTCGCATCTCAAGAGGAGGCCCTCTCAACAGGAACGGCGTGAGGAACTCCAGGGTCGTACCACAATTCCAAGAGTCCCCCAGATGTCTCTGTCCATTCCAGAGGAACCTCTTTTCCCTTCACCGGCTCGTCTTTCACGCTGAGGATCGACTCACACCAAGGTGGCACTTGGCACAGCCCTTTGGGAAAGCCTCGTGGGAATGCCTCGAGGGAAAGCCTCGAGGGAAAGCCACAGATCCCTTGATCCACGTGACAGGAAGCGTGACCCTACTGCTGCAGCTCGGGAGGGAAGCGCACGTGCATGCCCCCACTCGAGACGAGGCCTGACTCCCCAGGGGAGACTGAGAGGCACCCCAAGATCCATGTCAACACTGGAGAGGAATCCTCAGGTTCCGGCCCCGACTCCACCCAATGTGTTAGGCGCCGGAATCGATGGGAGAGGAATCCCGTGAGGGCCACTAGCAACTCGCATGGGGACTGGCCCTTCATGAGGCCACCAGAGCGGGTCCCTGAGGTCCCCGTCGTAACTCGAGAAGACCTGCCGCAACTCGAGAATATCCAGGAGGTTCTCCCCTGCAGGCGAGATGAGGCCCATTTCCGCAGAGGCTTCTCGGGGCTAATCACACCTCACCTCTGGAACGTCGAAAGGGTCCTTCACACCCTTGGTGCAACTCAAGAAGTTCCCCGACATACCCGTCTCCACCTGAGAGGAAACGCGAGGGTCCCGCCGATATCCAGAGCAGCCCCGTTTCCGCCTCGTAGCTCGAGGTGAGGGATCCTTTCCCTGCTTCGTCGGGAAAGAATTCCCGGTGTTCCCGTCGCATCTCAAGAGGAGGCCCTCTCAACAGGAACGGCGTGAGGAACTCCAGGGTCGTACCACAATTCCAAGAGTCCCCCAGATGTCTCTGTCCATTCCAGAGGAACCTCTTTTCCCTTCACCGGCTCGTCTTTCACGCTGAGGATCGACTCACACCAAGGTGGCACTTGGCACAGCCCTTTGGGAAAGCCTCGTGGGAATGCCTCGAGGGAAAGCCTCGAGGGAAAGCCACAGATCCCTTGATCCACGTGACAGGAAGCGTGACCCTACTGCTGCAGCTCGGGAGGGAAGCGCACGTGCATGCCCCCACTCGAGACGAGGCCTGACTCCCCTGGGGAGACTGAGAGGCACCCCAAGATCCATGTCAACACTGGAGAGGAATCCTCAGGTTCCGGCCCCGACTCCACACAATGTGTTAGGCACCGGAATCGATGGGAGAGGAATCCCGTGAGGGCCACTAGCAACTCGCATGGGGACTGGCCCTTCCTGAGGCCACCAGAGCGGGTCCCTGAGGTCCCCGTCGTAACTCGAGAAGACCTGCCGCAACTCGAGAATATCCAGGAGGTTCTCCCCTGCAGGCGAGATGAGGCCCATTTCCGCAGAGGCTTCTCGGGGCTAATCACACCTCACCTCTGGAACGTCGAAAGGGTCCTTCACACCCTTGGTGCAACTCAAGAAGTTCCCCGACATACCCATCTCCACCTGAGAGGAAACGCGAGGGTCCCGCCGATATCCAGAGCAGCCCCGTTTCCGCCTCGTAGCTCGAGGTGAGGGATCCTTTCCCTGCTTCGTCGGGAAAGAATTCCCGGCGTTCCCGTCGCATCTCAAGAGGAGGCCCTCTCAACAGGAACGGCGTGAGGAACTCCAGGGTCGTACCACAATTCCAAGAGTCCCCCAGATGTCTCTGTCCATTCCAGAGGAACCTCTTTTCCCTTCCCCGGCTCGTCTTTCACGCTGAGGATCGACTCACACCAAGGTGGCACTTGGCACAGCCCTTTGGGAAAGCCTCGTGGGAATGCCTCGAGGGAAAGCCTCGAAGGAAAGCCACACATCCCTTGATCCACGTGACAGGAAGTGTGACCCTACTGCTGCAGCTCGGGAGGGAAGCGCACGTGCATGCCCCCACTCGAGACGAGGCCTGACTCCCCTGCGGAGACTCAGAGGCACCCCAAGATCCATGTCAACACTGGAGAGGAATCCTCAGGTTCCGGCCCCGACTCCACACAATGTGTTAGGCACCGGAATCGATGGGAGAGGAATCCCGTGAGGGCCACTAGCAACTCGCATGGGGACTGGCCCTTCCTGAGGCCACCAGAGCGGGTCCCTGAGGTCCCCGTCGTAACTCGAGAAGACCTGCCGCAACTCGAGAATATCCAGAAGGTTCTCCCCTGCAGGCGAGATGAGGCCCATTTCCGCAGAGGCTTCTCGGGGCTAATCACACCTCACCTCTGGAACGTCGAAAGGGTCCTTCACACCCTTGGTGCAACTCAAGAAGTTCCCCGACATACCCGTCTCCACCTGAGAGGAAACGCGAGGGTCCCGCCGATATCCAGAGGAGCCCCGTTTCCGCCTCGTAGCTCGAGGTGAGGGATCCTTTCCCTGCTTCGTCGGGAAAGAATTCCCGGCGTTCCCGTCGCATCTCAAGAGGAGGCCCTCTCAACAGGAACGGCGTGAGGAACTCCAGGGTCGTACCACAATTCCAAGAGTCCCCCAGATGTCTCTGTCCATTCCAGAGGAACCTCTTTTCCCTTCACCGGCACGTCTTTCACGCTGAGGATCGACTCACACCAAGGTGGCACTTGGCACAGCCCTTTGGGAAAGCCTCGTGGGAATGCCTCGAGGGAAAGCCTCGAGGGAAAGCCACAGATCCCTTGATCCACGTGACAGGAAGCGTGACCCTACTGCTGCAGCTCGGGAGGGAAGCGCACGTGCATGCCCCCACTCGAGACGAGGCCTGACTCCCCTGCGGAGACTGAGAGGCACCCCAAAATCCATGTCAACACTGGAGAGGAATTCTCAGGTTCCGGCCCCGACTCCACACAAGGTCTTAGGCCCCCGCATCGACGGGAGAGGAATCCCGAGATGGCCCCTGGCAACTCGCATGGGGACTGGCCCTTCCTGAGGCCACCAGAGCGGGTCCCTGAGGTCCCCGTCGTAACTCGAGAAGACCTGCCGCAACTCGAGAATATCCAGGAGGTTCTCCCCTGCAGGCGAGATGAGGCCCATTTCCGCAGAGGCTTCTCGGGGCTAATCACACCTCACCTCTGGAACGTCGAAAGGGTCCTTCACACCCTTGGTGCAACTCAAGAAGTTCCCCGACATACCCGTCTCCACCTGAGAGGAAACGCGATGGTCCCGCCGATATCCAGAGCAGCCCCGTTTCCGCCTCGTAGCTCGAGGTGAGGGATCCTTTCCCTGCTTCGTCGGGAAAGAATTCCCGGCGTTCCCGTCGCATCTCAAGAGGAGGCCCTCTCAACAGGAACGGCGTGAGGAACTCCAGGGTCGTACCACAATTCCAAGAGTCCCCCAGATGTCTCTGTCCATTCCAGAGGAACCTCTTTTCCCTTCCCCGGCTCGTCTTTCACGCTGAGGATCGACTCACACCAAGGTGGCACTTGGCACAGCCCTTTGGGAAAGCCTCGTGGGAATGCCTCGAGGGAAAGCCTCGAGGGAAAGCCACAGATCCCTTGATCCACGTGACAGGAAGCGTGACCCTACTGCTGCAGCTCGGGAGGGAAGCGCACGTGCATGCCCCCACTCGAGACGAGGCCTGGCTCCCCTGGGGAGACTGAGAGGCACCCCAAGATCCATGTCAACACTGGAGAGGAATCCTCAGGTTCCGGCCCCGACTCCACACAATGTGTTAGGCACCGGAATCGATGGGAGAGGAATCCCGTGAGGGCCACTAGCAACTCGCATGGGGACTGGCCCTTCCTGAGGCCACCAGAGCGGGTCCCTGAGGTCCCCGTCGTAACTCGAGAAGACCTGCCGCAACTCGAGAATATCCAGGAGGTTCTCCCCTGCAGGCGAGATGAGGCCCATTTCCGCAGAGGCTTCTCGGGGCTAATCACACCTCACCTCTGGAACGTCGAAAGGGTCCTTCACACCCTTGGTGCAAATCAAGATGTTCCCCGACATACCCGTCTCCACCTGAGAGGAAACGCGAGGGTCCCGCCGATATCCAGAGCAGCCCCGTTTCCGCCTCGTAGCTCGAGGTGAGGGATCCTTTCCCTGCTTCGTCGGGAAAGAATTCCCGGCGTTCCCGTCGCATCTCAAGAGGAGGCCCTCTCAACAGGAACGGCGTGAGGAACTCCAGGGTCGTACCACAATTCCAAGAGTCCCCCAGATGTCTCTGTCCATTCCAGAGGAACCTCTTTTCCCTTCACCGGCTCGTCTTTCACGCTGAGGATCGACTCACACCAAGGTGGCACTTGGCACAGCCCTTTGGGAAAGCCTCGTGGGAATGCCTCGAGGGAAAGCCTCGAGGGAAAGCCACAGATCCCTTGATCCACGTGACAGGAAGCGTGACCCTACTGCTGCAGCTCGGGAGGGAAGCGCACGTGCATGCCCCCACTCGAGACGAGGCCTGACTCCCCAGGGGAGACTGAGAGGCACCCCAAGATCCATGTCAACACTGGAGAGGAATCCTCAGGTTCCGGCCCCGACTCCACACAATGTGTTAGGCACCGGAATCGATGGGAGAGGAATCCCGTGAGGGCCACTAGCAACTCGCATGGGGACTGGCCCTTCCTGAGGCCACCAGAGCGGGTCCCTGAGGTCCCCGTCGTAACTCGAGAAGACCTGCCGCAACTCGAGAATATCCAGGAGGTTCTCCCCTGCAGGCGAGATGAGGCCCATTTCCGCAGAGGCTTCTCGGGGCTAATCACACCTCACCTCTGGAACGTCGAAAGGGTCCTTCACACCCTTGGTGCAACTCAAGAAGTTCCCCGACATACCCGTCTCCACCTGAGAGGAAACGCGAGGGTCCCGCCGATATCCAGAGCAGCCCCGTTTCCGCCTCGTAGCTCGAGGTGAGGGATCCTTTCCCTGCTTCGTCGGGAAAGAATTCCCGGCGTTCCCGTCGCATCTCAAGAGGAGGCCCTCTCAACAGGAACGGCGTGAGGAACTCCAGGGTCGTACCACAATTCCAAGAGTCCCCCAGATGTCTCTGTCCATTCCAGAGGAACCTCTTTTCCCTTCACCGGCTCGTCTTTCACGCTGAGGATCGACTCACACCAAGGTGGCACTTGGCACAGCCCTTTGGGAAAGCCTCGTGGGAATGCCTCGAGGGAAAGCCTCGAGGGAAAGCCACAGATCCCTTGATCCACGTGACAGGAAGCGTGACCCTACTGCTGCAGCTCGGGAGGGAAGCGCACGTGCATGCCCCCACTCGAGACGAGGCCTGACTCCCCTGGGGAGACTGAGAGGCACCCCAAGATCCATGTCAACACTGGAGAGGAATCCTCAGGTTCCGGCCCCGACTCCACACAATGTGTTAGGCACCGGAATCGATGGGAGAGGAATCCCGTGAGGGCCACTAGCAACTCGCATGGGGACTGGCCCTTCCTGAGGCCACCAGAGCGGGTCCCTGAGGTCCCCGTCGTAACTCGAGAAGACCTGCCGCAACTCGAGAATATCCAGAAGGTTCTCCCCTGCAGGCGAGATGAGGCCCATTTCCGCAGAGGCTTCTCAGGGCTAATCACACCTCACCTCTGGAACGTCGAAAGGGTCCTTCACACCCTTGGTGCAACTCAAGAAGTTCCCCGACATACCCGTCTCCACCTGAGAGGAAACGCGAGGGTCCCGCCGATATCCAGAGGAGCCCCGTTTCCGCCTCGTAGCTCGAGGTGAGGGATCCTTTCCCTGCTTCGTCGGGAAAGAATTCCCGGCGTTCCCGTCGCATCTCAAGAGGAGGCCCTCTCAACAGGAACGGCGTGAGGAACTCCAGGGTCGTACCACAATTCCAAGAGTCCCCCAGATGTCTCTGTCCATTCCAGAGGAACCTCTTTTCCCTTCACCGGCACGTCTTTCACGCTGAGGATCGACTCACACCAAGGTGGCACTTGGCACAGCCCTTTGGGAAAGCCTCGTGGGAAAGCATCGAGGGAAAGCCTCGAGGGAAAGCCACAGATCCCTTGATCCACGTGACAGGAAGTGTGACCCTACTGCTGCAGCTCGGGAGGGAAGCGCACGTGCATGCCCCCACTCGAGACGAGGCCTGACTCCCCAGGGGAGACTGAGAGGCACCCCAAGATCCATGTCAACACTGGAGAGGAATCCTCAGGTTCCGGCCCCGACTCCACACAATGTGTTAGGCACCGGAATCGATGGGAGAGGAATCCCGTGAGGGCCACTAGCAACTCGCATGGGGACTGGCCCTTCCTGAGGCCACCAGAGCGGGTCCCTGAGGTCCCCGTCGTAACTCGAGAAGACCTGCCGCAACTCGAGAATATCCAGGAGGTTCTCCCCTGCAGGCGAGATGAGGCCCATTTCCGCAGAGGCTTCTCGGGGCTAATCACACCTCACCTCTGGAACGTCGAAAGGTTCCTTCACACAGTTGGTGCAACTCAAGAAGTTCCCCGACATACCCTTCTCCACTCGAGAGGAAACACGAGGGTCCCGCCCACATCCAGAGGAGCCCCATTTCCGCCTCGTAGCTCGAGGTGAGGGATCCTTTCCCTGCTTCGTCGGGAAAGAATTCCCGGCGTTCCCGTCGCATCTCAAGAGGAGGCCCTCTCAACAGGAACAGCGAGAGGAACTCCAGGGTCGTGCCACCATTCCAAGAGTCCCCCAGATGTCTCAGTCCATTCCAGAGGAACCTCTTTTCCCTTCATCGGCTCGTCTTTCACGCCGAGGATCGACTCACACCAAGGTGGCACTTGGCACAGCCCTTTGGGATTGCCTCGTGGGAATGCCTCGAGGGAAAGCCTCGAGGGAAAGCCACAGATCCCTTGATCCACGTGACAGGAAGCGTGACCCTACTGCTGCAGCTCCGGATGGAAGCGCACGTGCATGCCCCCACTCGAGACGAGGCCTGACTCCCCTGGGGAGACTCAGAGGCACCCCAAAATCCATGTCAGCACTGGAGAGGAATCCTGAGGTTCCGACCCCGACTCCGCACAAGGTCGTAGGCCCCGGCATCGATGGGAGAGGTATCGCGAGATGGCCCCTAGCAACTTTCATGGGACTGGCCCTTCCTGAGGCCACCAGAGCGGGTTCCTGAGGTCCGCGTCGTAACTTGAGAAGACATGCCGCAACTCGAGAATATCCAGGAGGTTCTCCCCTGCAGGCGAGATGAGGCCCATTTCCGCAGAGGCTTCTCTGGGCTAATCACACCTCACCTCTGGAACGGCGAAACGGTCCTTCACACCCTAGGTGCAACTCAAGAAGTTCCCCGACATACCCGTCTCCACTCGAGAGGAAACACGAGGGTCCGGCCCACATGCAGAGGAGCCCCGTTTCCGCCTCGTAGCTCGAGGTGAGGGATCCTTTCCCTGCTTCGTCGGGAAAGAATTCCCGGCGTTCCCGTCGCATCTCAAGAGGAGGCCCTCTCAACAGGAACGGCGAGAGGAACTCCAGGGTCGTACCACCATTCCAAGAGTCAACCAGATGTCTCTGTCCATTCCAGAGGAACCTCTTTTCCCTTCACCGGCTCGTCTTTCACGCTGAGGATCGACTCACACCAAGGTGGCACTTGGCACAGCCATTTGGGAAAGCCTCGTGGGAATGCCTCGAAGGAAAGCCTCGAGGGAAAGCCACAGATCCCTTGATCCACGTGACAGGAAGCGTGACCCTACTGCTGCAGCTCGGGAGGGAAGCGCACGTGCATGCCCCCACTCGAGACGAGGCCTGACTCCCCTGGGGAGACTGAGAGGCACCCCAAGATCCATGTCAACACTGGAGAGGAATCCTCAGGTTCTGGCCCCGACTCCACACAATGTGTTAGGCACCGGAATCGATGGGAGAGGAATCCCGTGAGGGCCACTAGCAACTCGCATGGGGACTGGCCCTTCCTGAGGCCACCAGAGCGGGTCCCTGAGGTCCCCGTCGTAACTCGAGAAGACCTGCCGCAACTCGAGAATATCCAGGAGGTTCTCCCCTGCAGGCGAGATGAGGCCCATTTCCGCAGAGGCTTCTCGGGGGCTAATCACACCTCACCTCTGGAACGTCGAAAGGGTCCTTCACACCCTTGGTGCAACTCAAGAAGTTCCCCGACATACCCGTCTCCACCTGAGAGGATACGCGAGGGTCCCGCCGATATCCAGAGGAGCCCCGTTTCCGCCTCGTAGCTCGAGGTGAGGGATCCTTTCCCTGCTTCGTCGGGAAAGAATTCCCGGCGTTCCCGTCGCATCTCAAGAGGAGGCCCTCTCAACAGGAACGGCGTGAGGAACTCCAGGGTCGTACCACAATTCCAAGAGTCCCTCAGATGTCTCTGTCCATTCCAGAGGAACCTCTTTTCCCTTCACCGGCTCGTCTTTCATGCTGAGGATCGACTCACACCAAGGTGGCACTTGGCAAAGCCCTTTGGGAAAGCCTCGTGGGAATGCCTCGAGGGAAAGCCTCGAGGGAAAGCCACAGATCCCTTGATCCACGTGACAGGAAGCGTGACCCTACTGCTGCAGCTCGGGAGGGAAGCGCACGTGCATGCTCCCACTCGAGACGAGGCCTGACTCCCCTGTGGAGACGGACAGGCACCCCAAGATCCATGTCAACACTGGAGAGGAATCCTCAGGTTCCGGCCCCGACTCCACACAATGTGTTAGGCACCGGAATCGATGGGAGAGGAATCCCGTGAGGGCCACTAGCAACTCGCATGGGGACTGGCCCTTCCTGAGGCCACCAGAGCGGGTCCCTGAGGTCCCCGTCGTAACTCGAGAAGACCTGCCGCAACTCGAGAATAAGGAAGCGTGACCCTACTGCTGCAGCTCGGGAGGGAAGCGCACGTGCATGCCCCCACTCGAGACGAGGCCTGACTCCCCTGGGGAGACTGAGAGGCACCCCAAGATCCATGTCAACACTGGAGAGGAATCCTCAGGTTCCGGCCCCGACTCCACACAATGTGTTAGGCACCGGAATCGATGGGAGAGGAATCCCGTGAGGGCCACTAGCAACTCGCATGGGGACTGGCCCTTCCTGAGGCCACCAGAGCGGGTCCCTGAGGTCCCCGTCGTAACTCGAGAAGACCTGCCGCAACTCGAGAATATCCAGGAGGTTCTCCCCTGCAGGCGAGATGAGGCCCATTTCCGCAGAGGCTTCTCGGGGCTAATCACACCTCACCTCTGGAACGTCGAAAGGTTCTTCACACCCTTGGTGCAACTCAAGAAGTTCCCCGACATACCCTTCTCCACTCGAGAGGAAACACGAGGGTCCCGCCCACACCCAGAGGAGCCCCGTTTCCGCCTCGTAGCTCGAGGTGAGGTATCCTTTCCCTGCTTCGTCGGGAAAGAATTCCCGGCGTTCCCGTCGCATCTCAAGAGGAGGCCCTCTCAACAGGAACGGCGAGAGGAACTCGAGGGTCGTGCCACCATTCCAAGAGTCCCCCAGATGTCTCAGTCCATTCCAGAGGAACCTCTTTTTCCTTCACCGGCTCGTCTTTCACGCCGAGGATCGACTCACACCAACGTGGCACTTGGCACAGCCCTGTGGGAAAGCCTCGAGGGAAATCCTCGAGGGAAAGCCACAGATCCTTTGATCCACATGACAGAAAGCGTGACCCTACTGCTGCAGCTCGGGAGGGAATCGCACGTGCATGCCCCCACTCGAGACGAGGCCTGACTCCCCTGGGGAGACTGAGAGGCACCCCAAGATCCATGTCAGCACTGGGGAGGAATTCTCAGGTTCCGGCCCCGACTCCACACAAGGTCTTAGGCCCCGGCATCGATGGGAGAGGAATCCCGAGATGGCCCCTAGCAACTCGCATGGGGACTGGCCCTTCCTGAGGCCACCAGAGCGGGTCCCTGAGGTCCCCGTCGTAACTTGAGAAGACCTGCCGCAACTCGAGAAAATCCAGGAGGTTCTCCCCTGCAGGCGAGATGAGGCCCATTTCCGCAGAGGCTTCTCGGGGCTAATCACACCTCACCTCTGGAACGTCGAATGGGTCCTTCACTCCCTTGCTTCAACTCAAGAAGTTCCCCGACATACCCGTCTCCACTCGAGAGGAAACACGAGGGTCCCGCCCACATCCAGAGGAGCCCCGTTTCCGCCTCGTAGCTCGAGGTGAGGGATCCTTTCCTTGCTTCGTCGGGAAAGAATTCCCGGCGTTCCCGTCGCATCTCAAGAGGAGGTCCTCTCAACAAGAACGGCGAGAGGAACTCCAGGGTCGTGTCACCATTCCAAGACTCCCCCAGATGTCTCAATCCATTCCAGAGGAACCTCTTTTTCCTTCACCGGCTCGTCTTTCACGCCGAGGATCGACTCACACCAAGGTGGCACTTGGCACAGCCCTGTGGGAAAGCCTCGTGGGAAAGCCTCGAGGGAAAGCCTCGAGGGAAAGCCACAGATCCGTTGATCCACGTGACAGGAATCGTGACCCTACTGCTGCAGCTCCGGATGGAAGCGCACGTGCATGCCCCCACTCGAGACGAGGCCTGACTCCCCTGGGGAGACTCAGAGGCACCCCAAAATCCATGTCAGCACTGGAGAGGAATCCTGAGGTTCTGACCCCGACTCCACACAAGGTCTTAGGCCCCGGCATCGACGGGAGAGGAATCCCGAGATGGCCCCTAGCAACTCGCATGGGGACTGGCCTTTCCTGAATCCACCAGAGCGGGTCCCTGAGGTCCCCGTCATAACTCGAGAAGACCTGCCGCAACTCGAGAATATCCAGGAGGTTCTCCCCTGCAGGCGAGATGAGGCCCATTTCCGCAGAGGCTTCTCGGGGCTAATCACACCTCACATCTGGAACGTCGAAAGGTCCTTCACACCCTTGGTGCAACTCAAGAAGTTCCCCGACATACCCGTCTCCACCTGAGAGGAAACGCGAGGGTCCCGCCGATATCCAGAGCAGCCCCGTTTCCGCCTCGTAGCTCGAGGTGAGGGATCCTTTCCCTGCTTCGTCGGGAAAGAATTCCCGGCGTTCCCGTCGCATCTCAAGAGGAGGCCCTCTCAACAGGAACGGCGTGAGGAACTCCAGGGTCGTACCACAAATCCAAGAGTCCCCCAGATGTCTCTGTCCATTCCAGAGGAACCTCTTTTCCCTTCACCGGCTCGTCTTTCACGCTGAGGATCGACTCACACCAAGGTGGCACTTGGCACAGCCCTTTGGGAAAGCCTCGTGGGAATGCCTCGAGGGAAAGCCTCGAGGGAAAGCCACAGATCCCTTGATCCACGTGACAGGAAGCGTGACCCTACTGCTGCAGCTCGGGAGGGAAGCGCACGTGCATGACCCCACTCGAGACGAGGCCTGACTCCCCTGGGGAGACTGAGAGGCACCCCAAGATCCATGTCAACACTGGAGAGGAATCCTCAGGTTCCGGCCCCGACTCCACACAATGTGTTAGGCACCGGAATCGATGGGAGAGGAATCCCGTGAGGGCCACTAGCAACTCGCATGGGGACTGGCCCTTCCTGAGGCCACCAGAGCGGGTCCCTGAGGTCCCCGTCGTAACTCGAGAAGACCTGCCGCAACTCGAGAATATCCAGGAGGTTCTCCCCTGCAGGCGAGATGAGGCCCATTTCCGCAGAGGCTTCTCGGGGATAATCACACCTCACCTCTGGAACGTCGAAAGGTTCTTCACACCCTTGGTGCAACTCAAGAAGTTCCCCGACATACCCGTCTCCACTCGAGAGGAAACACGAGGGTCCCGCCCACATCCAGAGGAGCCCCGTTTCCGCCTCGTAGCTCGAGGTGAGGTATCCTTTCCCTGCTTCGTCGGGAAAGAATTCCCGGCGTTCCCGTCGCATCTCAAGAGGAGGCCCTCTCAACAGGAACGGCGAGAGGAACTCCAGGGTCGTGCCACCATTCCAAGAGTCCCCCAGATGTCTCAGTCCATTCCAGAGGAACCTCTTTTCCCTTCACCGGCTCGTCTTTCACGCCGAGGATCGACTCACACCAACGTGGCACTTGGCTCAGCCCTGTGGGAAAGCCTCGTGGGAAAGCCTCGAGGGAAATCCTCGAGGGAAAGCCACAGATCCTTTGATCCACATGACAGAAAGCGTGACCCTACTGCTGCAGCTCGGGAGGGAATCGCACGTGCATGCCCCCACTCGAGACGAGGCCTGACTCCCCTGGGGAGACTGAGAGGCACCCCAAGATCCATGTCAACACTGGAGAGGAATCCTCAGGTTCCGGCCCCGACTCCACACAATGTGTTAGGCACCGGAATCGATGGGAGAGGAATCCCGTGAGGGCCACTAGCAACTCGCATGGGGACTGGCCCTTCCTGAGGCCACCAGAGCGGGTCCCTGAGGTCCCCGTCGTAACTCGAGAAGACATGCCGCAACTCGAGAAAATCCAGGAGGTTCTCCCCTGCAGGCGAGATGAGGCCCATTTCCGCAGAGGCTTCTCGGGGCTAATCACACCTCACCTCTGGAACGCCGAATGGGTCCTTCACTCCCTTGCTTCAACTCAAGAAGTTCCCCGACATACCCGTCTCCACTCGAGAGGAAACACGAGGGTCCCGCCCACATCCAGAGGAGCCCCGTTTCCGCCTCGTAGCTCGAGGTGAAGGATCCTTTCCTTGCTTCGTCGGGAAAGAATTCCCGGCGTTCCCGTCGCATCTCAAGAGGAGGCCCTCTCAACAGGAACGGCGAGAGGAACTCCAGGGTCGTGCCACCATTCCAAGAGTCCCCCAGATGTCTCAATCCATTCCAGAGGAACCTCTTTTTCCTTCACCGGCTCGTCTTTCACGCCGAGGATCGACTCACACCAAGGTGGCACTTGGCACAGCCCTGTGGGAAAGCCTCGTGGGAAAGCCTCGAGGGAAAGCCTCGAGGGAAACCCACAGATCCCTTGATCCACGTGACAGGAATCGTGACCCTACTGCTGCAGCTCCGGATGGAATCGCACGTGCATGCCCCCACTCGACACGAGGCCTGACTCCCCTGGGGAGACTCAGAGGCACCCCAAAATCCATGTCAGCACTGGATAGGATTCCTGAGGTTCCGACCCCGACTCCGCACAAGGTCGTAGGCCCCGGCATCGACGGGAGAGGTATCGCGAGATGGCCCCTAGCAACTCGCGTGGGACTGGCCCTTCCTGAGGCCACCAGAGCGGGTTCCTGAGGTCCGCGTCGTAACTTGAGAAGACCTGCCGCAACTCGAGAATATCCAGGAGGTTCTCTCCTGCAGCCGAGATGAGGCCCATTTCCGCAGAGGCTTCTCGGGGCTAATCACACCTCACCTCTGGAACGTCGAAAGGGTCCTTCACACCCTTGGTGCAACTCAAGAAGTTCCCCGACATACCCGTCTCCACTCGAGAGGAAACACGAGGGTCCCGCCCACATCCAGAGGAGCCCCGTTTCCGCCTCGTAGCTCGAGGTGAGGGATCCTTTCCCTGCTTCGTCGGGAAAGAATTCCCGGCGTTCCCGTCGCATCTCAAGAGGAGGCCCTCTCAACAGGAACGGCGAGAGGAACTCCAGGGTCGTACCACCATTCCAAGAGTCAACCAGATGTCTCAGTCCATTCCAGAGGAACCTCTTTTCCCTTCACCGGCTCGTCTTTCACGCCGAGGATCGACTCACACCAAGGTGGCACTTGGCACAGCCCTTTGGGAAAGCCTCGTGGGAATGCCTCGAGGGAAAGCCTCGATGGAAAGAAACAGACCGCTTTATCCACGTGACAGGAAGCGTGACCCTACTGCTGCAGCTCGGGAGGAAAGCGCACGTGCATGCCCCCACTCGAGACGAGGCCTGACTCCCCTGGGGAGACTGAGAGGCTCCCTAAGATCCATGTCAACACTGGAGAGGAATCCTCAGGTTCCGGCCCCGACTCCACACAAGGTCTTAGGCCCCGGCATCGATGGGAGAGGAATCCCGAGATGGCCCCTAGCAACGCGCTTGGGGACTGGCCCTTCCTGAGGCCACCAGAGCGGGTCCCTGAGGTCCCCGTCGTAACTCAAGAAGACCTGCCGCAACTCGAGAATATCCAGGAGGTTCTCCCCTGCATGCGCGATGAGTCCCATTTCCGCAGAGGCTTCTCGGGGCTAATCACACCTCACCTCTGGAACGTCGAATGGGTCCTTCACACCCTTGGTGCAACTCAAGAAGTTCCCCGACATACACGTCTCCACTCGAGAGGAAACACGAGGGTCCCGCCCATATCCAAGGAGCCCCGTTTCCGCCTCGTAGCTCGAGGTGAGGGATCCTTTCCCTGCTTCGTCGGGAAAGAGTTCCCGGCGTTCCCGTCGCATCTCAAGAGGAGGCCCTCTCAACAGGAACGGCGAGAGGAACTCCAGGGTCGTGCCACCATTCCAAGAGTTCTCCAGATGTCTCAATCCATTCCAGAGGAACCTCTTTTTCCTTCACCGCCTCGTCTTTCACGCCGAGGATCGACTCACACCAAGGTGGCACTTGGCACAGCCCTGTGGGAAAGCCTCTTGGGAAAGCCTCGAGGGAAAGCCTCAAGGGAAAGGCACAGATCCCTTGATCCACGTGACAGGAAGCGTGACCCTGCTGCTGCAGCTCGGGAGGGAAGCGCACGTGCATGCCCCCACTCGAGACGAGGCTTGACTCCCCTGGGGAGACTGAGTGGCACCCCAAGATCCATGTCAACACTGGAGAGGAATCCTCAGGTTCCGGCCCCGACTCCACACAAGGTCTTAGGCACCGGCATCGATGGGAGAGGAATCCCGAGATGGCCCGTAGCAACTCGCATGGGGACTGGCCCTTCCTGAGGCCACCAGAGCGGGTCGCTGAGGTCCCCGTCGTAACTCGAGAAGACCTGCCGCAACTCGAGATTATCCAGGAGGTTCTCCCCTGCAGGCGCGATGAGGCCCATTTCCGCAGAGGCTTCTCGGGGCTAATCACACCTCACCTCTGGAACGTCGAAAGGGTCCTTCACACCCTTGGTGCAACTCAAGAAGTTCCCCGACATACCCGTCTCCACTCGAGAGGAAACACGAGGGTCCCGCCCACATCCAGAGGAGCCCCGTTTCCGCCTTGTAGCTCGAGATGAGGGATCCTTTCCGTGCTTCGTCGGGAAAGAGTTCCCGGCGTTCCCGTCGCATCTCAAGAGGAGGCCCTCTCAACAGGAACGGCGTGAGGAACTCCAGGGTCGTACCACAATTCCAAGAGTCCCCCAGATGTCTCTGTCCATTCCAGAGGAACCTCTTTTCCCTTCACCGGCTCGTCTTTCACGCTGAGGATCGACTCACACCAAGGTGGCACTTGGCACAGCCCTTTGGGAAAGCCTCGTGGGAATGCCTCGAGGGAAAGCCTCGAGGGAAAGCCACAGATCCCTTGATCCACGTGACAGGAAGCGTGACCCTACTGCTGCAGCTCGGGAGGGAAGCGCACGTGCATGCCCCCACTCGAGACGAGGCCTGACTCCCCTGGGGAGACTGAGAGGCACCCCAAGATCCATGTCAACACTGGAGAGGAATCCTCAGGTTCCGGCCCCGACTCCACACAATGTGTTAGGCACCGGAATCGATGGGAGAGGAATCCCGTGAGGGCCACTAGCAACTCGCATGGGGACTGGCCCTTCCTGAGGCCACCAGAGCGGGTCCCTGAGGTCCCCGTCGTAACTCGAGAAGACCTGCCGCAACTCGAGAATATCCAGAAGGTTCTCCCCTGCAGGCGAGATGAGGCCCATTTCCGCAGAGGCTTCTCAGGGCTAATCACACCTCACCTCTGGAACGTCGAAAGGGTCCTTCACACCCTTGGTGCAACTCAAGAAGTTCCCCGACACACCCGTCTCCACCTGAGAGGAAACGCGAGGGTCCCGCCGATATCCAGAGGAGCCCCGTTTCCGCCTCGTAGCTCGAGGTGAGGGATCCTTTCCCTGCTTCGTCGGGAAAGAATTCCCGGCGTTCCCGTCGCATCTCAAGAGGAGGCCCTCTCAACAGGAACGGCGTGAGGAACTCCAGGGTCGTACCACAATTCCAAGAGTCCCCCAGATGTCTCTGTCCATTCCAGAGGAACCTCTTTTCCCTTCACCGGCACGTCTTTCACGCTGAGGATCGACTCACACCAAGGTGGCACTTGGCACAGCCCTTTGGGAAAGCCTCGTGGGAAAGCATCGAGGGAAAGCCTCGAGGGAAAGCCACAGATCCCTTGATCCACGTGACAGGAAGTGTGACCCTACTGCTGCAGCTCGGGAGGGAAGCGCACGTGCATGCCCCCACTCGAGACGAGGCCTGACTCCCCAGGGGAGACTGAGAGGCACCCCAAAATCCATGTCAACACTGGAGAGGAATTCTCAGGTTCCGGCCCCGACTCCACACAAGGTCTTAGGCCCCCGCATCGCCGGGAGAGGAATCCCGAGATGGCCCCTAGCAACTCGCATGGGGACTGGCCCTTCCTGAGGCCACCAGAGCGGGTCCCTGAGGTCCCCGTCGTAACTCGAGAAGACCTGCCGCAACTCGAGAATATCCAGGAGGTTCTCCCCTGCAGGCGAGATGAGGCCCATTTCCGCAGAGGCTTCTCGGGGCTAATCACACCTCACCTCTGGAACGTCGAAAGGGTCCTTCACACCCTTGGTGCAACTCAAGAAGTTCCCCGACATACCCGTCTCCACCTGAGAGGAAACGCGAGGGTCCCGCCGATATCCAGAGCAGCCCCGTTTCCGCCTCGTAGCTCGAGGTGAGGGATCCTTTCCCTGCTTCGTCGGGAAAGAATTCCCGGCGTTCCCGTCGCATCTCAAGAGGAGGCCCTCTCAACAGGAACGGCGTGAGGAACTCCAGGGTCGTACCACAATTCCAAGAGTCCCCCAGATGTCTCTGTCCATTCCAGAGGAACCTCTTTTCCCTTCACCGGCTCGTCTTTCACGCTGAGGATCGACTCACACCAAGGTGGCACTTGGCACAGCCCTTTGGGAAAGCCTCGTGGGAATGCCTCGAGGGAAAGCCTCGAGGGAAAGCCACAGATCCCTTGATCCACGTGACAGGAAGCGTGACCCTACTGCTGCAGCTCGGGAGGGAAGCGCACGTGCATGCCCCCACTCGAGACGAGGCCTGGCTCCCCTGGGGAGACTGAGAGGCACCCCAAGATCCATGTCAACACTGGAGAGGAATCCTCAGGTTCCGGCCCCGACTCCACACAATGTGTTAGGCACCGGAATCGATGGGAGAGGAATCCCGTGAGGGCCACTAGCAACTCGCATGGGGACTGGCCCTTCCTGAGGCCACCAGAGCGGGTCCCTGAGGTCCCCGTCGTAACTCGAGAAGACCTGCCGCAACTCGAGAATATCCAGGAGGTTCTCCCCTGCAGGCGAGATGAGGCCCATTTCCGCAGAGGCTTCTCGGGGCTAATCACACCTCACCTCTGGAACGTCGAAAGGGTCCTTCACACCCTTGGTGCAACTCAAGAAGTTCCCCGACATACCCGTCTCCACCTGAGAGGAAACGCGAGGGTCCCGCCGATATCCAGAGCAGCCCCGTTTCCGCCTCGTAGCTCGAGGTGAGGGATCCTTTCCCTGCTTCGTCGGGAAAGAATTCCCGGCGTTCCCGTCGCATCTCAAGAGGAGGCCCTCTCAACAGGAACGGCGTGAGGAACTCCAGGGTCGTACCACAATTCCAAGAGTCCCCCAGATGTCTCTGTCCATTCCAGAGGAACCTCTTTTCCCTTCACCGGCACGTCTTTCACGCTGAGGATCGACTCACACCAAGGTGGCACTTGGCACAGCCCTTTGGGAAAGCCTCGTGGGAATGCCTCGAGGGAAAGCCTCGAGGGAAAGCCACAGATCCCTTGATCCACGTGACAGGAAGCGTGACCCTACTGCTGCAGCTCGGGAGGGAAGCGCACGTGCATGCCCCCACTCGAGACGAGGCCTGACTCCCCAGGGGAGACTGAGAGGCACCCCAAGATCCATGTCAACACTGGAGAGGAATCCTCAGGTTCCGGCCCCGACTCCACACAATGTGTTAGGCACCGGAATCGATGGGAGAGGAATCCCGTGAGGGCCACTAGCAACTCGCATGGGGACTGGCCCTTCCTGAGGCCACCAGAGCGGGTCCCTGAGGTCCCCGTCGTAACTCGAGAAGACCTGCCGCAACTCGAGAATATCCAGGAGGTTCTCCCCTGCAGGCGAGATGAGGCCCATTTCCGCAGAGGCTTCTCGGGGCTAATCACACCTCACCTCTGGAACGTCGAAAGGTTCCTTCACACAGTTGGTGCAACTCAAGAAGTTCCCCGACATACCCTTCTCCACTCGAGAGGAAACACGAGGGTCCCGCCCACATCCAGAGGAGCCCCGTTTCCGCCTCGTAGCTCGAGGTGAGGGATCCTTTCCCTGCTTCGTCGGGAAAGAATTCCCGGCGTTCCCGTCGCATCTCAAGAGGAGGCCCTCTCAACAGGAACAGCGAGAGGAACTCCAGGGTCGTGCCACCATTCCAAGAGTCCCCCAGATGTCTCAGTCCATTCCAGAGGAACCTCTTTTCCCTTCATCGGCTCGTCTTTCACGCCGAGGATCGACTCACACCAAGGTGGCACTTGGCACAGCCCTTTGGGATTGCCTCGTGGGAATGCCTCGAGGGAAAGCCTCGAGGGAAAGCCACAGATCCCTTGATCCACGTGACAGGAAGCGTGACCCTACTGCTGCAGCTCCGGATGGAAGCGCACGTGCATGCCCCCACTCGAGACGAGGCCTGACTCCCCTGGGGAGACTCAGAGGCACCCCAAAATCCATGTCAGCACTGGAGAGGAATCCTGAGGTTCCGACCCCGACTCCGCACAAGGTCGTAGGCCCCGGCATCGATGGGAGAGGTATCGCGAGATGGCCCCTAGCAACTTTCATGGGACTGGCCCTTCCTGAGGCCACCAGAGCGGGTTCCTGAGGTCCGCGTCGTAACTTGAGAAGACATGCCGCAACTCGAGAATATCCAGGAGGTTCTCCCCTGCAGGCGAGATGAGGCCCATTTCCGCAGAGGCTTCTCTGGGCTAATCACACCTCACCTCTGGAACGGCGAAACGGTCCTTCACACCCTAGGTGCAACTCAAGAAGTTCCCCGACATACCCGTCTCCACTCGAGAGGAAACACGAGGGTCCGGCCCACATGCAGAGGAGCCCCGTTTCCGCCTCGTAGCTCGAGGTGAGGGATCCTTTCCCTGCTTCGTCGGGAAAGAATTCCCGGCGTTCCCGTCGCATCTCAAGAGGAGGCCCTCTCAACAGGAACGGCGAGAGGAACTCCAGGGTCGTACCACCATTCCAAGAGTCAACCAGATGTCTCTGTCCATTCCAGAGGAACCTCTTTTCCCTTCACCGGCTCGTCTTTCACGCTGAGGATCGACTCACACCAAGGTGGCACTTGGCACAGCCATTTGGGAAAGCCTCGTGGGAATGCCTCGAAGGAAAGCCTCGAGGGAAAGCCACAGATCCCTTGATCCACGTGACAGGAAGCGTGACCCTACTGCTGCAGCTCGGGAGGGAAGCGCACGTGCATGCCCCCACTCGAGACGAGGCCTGACTCCCCTGGGGAGACTGAGAGGCACCCCAAGATCCATGTCAACACTGGAGAGGAATCCTCAGGTTCCGGCCCCGACTCCACACAATGTGTTAGGCACCGGAATCGATGGGAGAGGAATCCCGTGAGGGCCACTAGCAACTCGCATGGGGACTGGCCCTTCCTGAGGCCACCAGAGCGGGTCCCTGAGGTCCCCGTCGTAACTCGAGAAGACCTGCCGCAACTCGAGAATATCCAGAAGGTTCTCCCCTGCAGGCGAGATGAGGCCCATTTCCGCAGAGGCTTCTCAGGGCTAATCACACCTCACCTCTGGAACGTCGAAAGGGTCCTTCACACCCTTGGTGCAACTCAAGAAGTTCCCCGACACACCCGTCTCCACCTGAGAGGAAACGCGAGGGTCCCGCCGATATCCAGAGGAGCCCCGTTTCCGCCTCGTAGCTCGAGGTGAGGGATCCTTTCCCTGCTTCGTCGGGAAAGAATTCCCGGCGTTCCCGTCGCATCTCAAGAGGAGGCCCTCTCAACAGGAACGGCGTGAGGAACTCCAGGGTCGTACCACAATTCCAAGAGTCCCCCAGATGTCTCTGTCCATTCCAGAGGAACCTCTTTTCCCTTCACCGGCACGTCTTTCACGCTGAGGATCGACTCACACCAAGGTGGCACTTGGCACAGCCCTTTGGGAAAGCCTCGTGGGAAAGCATCGAGGGAAAGCCTCGAGGGAAAGCCACAGATCCCTTGATCCACGTGACAGGAAGTGTGACCCTACTGCTGCAGCTCGGGAGGGAAGCGCACGTGCATGCCCCCACTCGAGACGAGGCCTGACTCCCCAGGGGAGACTGAGAGGCACCCCAAAATCCATGTCAACACTGGAGAGGAATTCTCAGGTTCCGGCCCCGACTCCACACAAGGTCTTAGGCCCCCGCATCGCCGGGAGAGGAATCCCGAGATGGCCCCTAGCAACTCGCATGGGGACTGGCCCTTCCTGAGGCCACCAGAGCGGGTCCCTGAGGTCCCCGTCGTAACTCGAGAAGACCTGCCGCAACTCGAGAATATCCAGGAGGTTCTCCCCTGCAGGCGAGATGAGGCCCATTTCCGCAGAGGCTTCTCGGGGCTAATCACACCTCACCTCTGGAACGTCGAAAGGGTCCTTCACACCCTTGGTGCAACTCAAGAAGTTCCCCGACATACCCGTCTCCACCTGAGAGGAAACGCGAGGGTCCCGCCGATATCCAGAGCAGCCCCGTTTCCGCCTCGTAGCTCGAGGTGAGGGATCCTTTCCCTGCTTCGTCGGGAAAGAATTCCCGGCGTTCCCGTCGCATCTCAAGAGGAGGCCCTCTCAACAGGAACGGCGTGAGGAACTCCAGGGTCGTACCACAATTCCAAGAGTCCCCCAGATGTCTCTGTCCATTCCAGAGGAACCTCTTTTCCCTTCACCGGCTCGTCTTTCACGCTGAGGATCGACTCACACCAAGGTGGCACTTGGCACAGCCCTTTGGGAAAGCCTCGTGGGAATGCCTCGAGGGAAAGCCTCGAGGGAAAGCCACAGATCCCTTGATCCACGTGACAGGAAGCGTGACCCTACTGCTGCAGCTCGGGAGGGAAGCGCACGTGCATGCCCCCACTCGAGACGAGGCCTGGCTCCCCTGGGGAGACTGAGAGGCACCCCAAGATCCATGTCAACACTGGAGAGGAATCCTCAGGTTCCGGCCCCGACTCCACACAATGTGTTAGGCACCGGAATCGATGGGAGAGGAATCCCGTGAGGGCCACTAGCAACTCGCATGGGGACTGGCCCTTCCTGAGGCCACCAGAGCGGGTCCCTGAGGTCCCCGTCGTAACTCGAGAAGACCTGCCGCAACTCGAGAATATCCAGGAGGTTCTCCCCTGCAGGCGAGATGAGGCCCATTTCCGCAGAGGCTTCTCGGGGCTAATCACACCTCACCTCTGGAACGTCGAAAGGGTCCTTCACACCCTTGGTGCAACTCAAGAAGTTCCCCGACATACCCGTCTCCACCTGAGAGGAAACGCGAGGGTCCCGCCGATATCCAGAGCAGCCCCGTTTCCGCCTCGTAGCTCGAGGTGAGGGATCCTTTCCCTGCTTCGTCGGGAAAGAATTCCCGGCGTTCCCGTCGCATCTCAAGAGGAGGCCCTCTCAACAGGAACGGCGTGAGGAACTCCAGGGTCGTACCACAATTCCAAGAGTCCCCCAGATGTCTCTGTCCATTCCAGAGGAACCTCTTTTCCCTTCACCGGCACGTCTTTCACGCTGAGGATCGACTCACACCAAGGTGGCACTTGGCACAGCCCTTTGGGAAAGCCTCGTGGGAATGCCTCGAGGGAAAGCCTCGAGGGAAAGCCACAGATCCCTTGATCCACGTGACAGGAAGCGTGACCCTACTGCTGCAGCTCGGGAGGGAAGCGCACGTGCATGCCCCCACTCGAGACGAGGCCTGACTCCCCAGGGGAGACTGAGAGGCACCCCAAGATCCATGTCAACACTGGAGAGGAATCCTCAGGTTCCGGCCCCGACTCCACACAATGTGTTAGGCACCGGAATCGATGGGAGAGGAATCCCGTGAGGGCCACTAGCAACTCGCATGGGGACTGGCCCTTCCTGAGGCCACCAGAGCGGGTCCCTGAGGTCCCCGTCGTAACTCGAGAAGACCTGCCGCAACTCGAGAATATCCAGGAGGTTCTCCCCTGCAGGCGAGATGAGGCCCATTTCCGCAGAGGCTTCTCGGGGCTAATCACACCTCACCTCTGGAACGTCGAAAGGTTCCTTCACACAGTTGGTGCAACTCAAGAAGTTCCCCGACATACCCTTCTCCACTCGAGAGGAAACACGAGGGTCCCGCCCACATCCAGAGGAGCCCCGTTTCCGCCTCGTAGCTCGAGGTGAGGGATCCTTTCCCTGCTTCGTCGGGAAAGAATTCCCGGCGTTCCCGTCGCATCTCAAGAGGAGGCCCTCTCAACAGGAACAGCGAGAGGAACTCCAGGGTCGTGCCACCATTCCAAGAGTCCCCCAGATGTCTCAGTCCATTCCAGAGGAACCTCTTTTCCCTTCATCGGCTCGTCTTTCACGCCGAGGATCGACTCACACCAAGGTGGCACTTGGCACAGCCCTTTGGGATTGCCTCGTGGGAATGCCTCGAGGGAAAGCCTCGAGGGAAAGCCACAGATCCCTTGATCCACGTGACAGGAAGCGTGACCCTACTGCTGCAGCTCCGGATGGAAGCGCACGTGCATGCCCCCACTCGAGACGAGGCCTGACTCCCCTGGGGAGACTCAGAGGCACCCCAAAATCCATGTCAGCACTGGAGAGGAATCCTGAGGTTCCGACCCCGACTCCGCACAAGGTCGTAGGCCCCGGCATCGATGGGAGAGGTATCGCGAGATGGCCCCTAGCAACTTTCATGGGACTGGCCCTTCCTGAGGCCACCAGAGCGGGTTCCTGAGGTCCGCGTCGTAACTTGAGAAGACATGCCGCAACTCGAGAATATCCAGGAGGTTCTCCCCTGCAGGCGAGATGAGGCCCATTTCCGCAGAGGCTTCTCTGGGCTAATCACACCTCACCTCTGGAACGGCGAAACGGTCCTTCACACCCTAGGTGCAACTCAAGAAGTTCCCCGACATACCCGTCTCCACTCGAGAGGAAACACGAGGGTCCGGCCCACATGCAGAGGAGCCCCGTTTCCGCCTCGTAGCTCGAGGTGAGGGATCCTTTCCCTGCTTCGTCGGGAAAGAATTCCCGGCGTTCCCGTCGCATCTCAAGAGGAGGCCCTCTCAACAGGAACGGCGAGAGGAACTCCAGGGTCGTACCACCATTCCAAGAGTCAACCAGATGTCTCTGTCCATTCCAGAGGAACCTCTTTTCCCTTCACCGGCTCGTCTTTCACGCTGAGGATCGACTCACACCAAGGTGGCACTTGGCACAGCCATTTGGGAAAGCCTCGTGGGAATGCCTCGAAGGAAAGCCTCGAGGGAAAGCCACAGATCCCTTGATCCACGTGACAGGAAGCGTGACCCTACTGCTGCAGCTCGGGAGGGAAGCGCACGTGCATGCCCCCACTCGAGACGAGGCCTGACTCCCCTGGGGAGACTGAGAGGCACCCCAAGATCCATGTCAACACTGGAGAGGAATCCTCAGGTTCTGGCCCCGACTCCACACAATGTGTTAGGCACCGGAATCGATGGGAGAGGAATCCCGTGAGGGCCACTAGCAACTCGCATGGGGACTGGCCCTTCCTGAGGCCACCAGAGCGGGTCCCTGAGGTCCCCGTCGTAACTCGAGAAGACCTGCCGCAACTCGAGAATATCCAGGAGGTTCTCCCCTGCAGGCGAGATGAGGCCCATTTCCGCAGAGGCTTCTCGGGGCTAATCACACCTCACCTCTGGAACGTCGAAAGGGTCCTTCACACCCTTGGTGCAACTCAAGAAGTTCCCCGACATACCCGTCTCCACCTGAGAGGAAACGCGAGGGTCCCGCCGATATCCAGAGGAGCCCCGTTTCCGCCTCGTAGCTCGAGGTGAGGGATCCTTTCCCTGCTTCGTCGGGAAAGAATTCCCGGCGTTCCCGTCGCATCTCAAGAGGAGGCCCTCTCAACAGGAACGGCGTGAGGAACTCCAGGGTCGTACCACAATTCCAAGAGTCCCTCAGATGTCTCTGTCCATTCCAGAGGAACCTCTTTTCCCTTCACCGGCTCGTCTTTCATGCTGAGGATCGACTCACACCAAGGTGGCACTTGGCAAAGCCCTTTGGGAAAGCCTCGTGGGAATGCCTCGAGGGAAAGCCTCGAGGGAAAGCCACAGATCCCTTGATCCACGTGACAGGAAGCGTGACCCTACTGCTGCAGCTCGGGAGGGAAGCGCACGTGCATGCTCCCACTCGAGACGAGGCCTGACTCCCCTGTGGAGACGGACAGGCACCCCAAGATCCATGTCAACACTGGAGAGGAATCCTCAGGTTCCGGCCCCGACTCCACACAATGTGTTAGGCACCGGAATCGATGGGAGAGGAATCCCGTGAGGGCCACTAGCAACTCGCATGGGGACTGGCCCTTCCTGAGGCCACCAGAGCGGGTCCCTGAGGTCCCCGTCGTAACTCGAGAAGACCTGCCGCAACTCGAGAATAAGGAAGCGTGACCCTACTGCTGCAGCTCGGGAGGGAAGCGCACGTGCATGCCCCCACTCGAGACGAGGCCTGACTCCCCTGGGGAGACTGAGAGGCACCCCAAGATCCATGTCAACACTGGAGAGGAATCCTCAGGTTCCGGCCCCGACTCCACACAATGTGTTAGGCACCGGAATCGATGGGAGAGGAATCCCGTGAGGGCCACTAGCAACTCGCATGGGGACTGGCCCTTCCTGAGGCCACCAGAGCGGGTCCCTGAGGTCCCCGTCGTAACTCGAGAAGACCTGCCGCAACTCGAGAATATCCAGGAGGTTCTCCCCTGCAGGCGAGATGAGGCCCATTTCCGCAGAGGCTTCTCGGGGCTAATCACACCTCACCTCTGGAACGTCGAAAGGTTCTTCACACCCTTGGTGCAACTCAAGAAGTTCCCCGACATACCCTTCTCCACTCGAGAGGAAACACGAGGGTCCCGCCCACACCCAGAGGAGCCCCGTTTCCGCCTCGTAGCTCGAGGTGAGGTATCCTTTCCCTGCTTCGTCGGGAAAGAATTCCCGGCGTTCCCGTCGCATCTCAAGAGGAGGCCCTCTCAACAGGAACGGCGAGAGGAACTCGAGGGTCGTGCCACCATTCCAAGAGTCCCCCAGATGTCTCAGTCCATTCCAGAGGAACCTCTTTTTCCTTCACCGGCTCGTCTTTCACGCCGAGGATCGACTCACACCAACGTGGCACTTGGCACAGCCCTGTGGGAAAGCCTCGAGGGAAATCCTCGAGGGAAAGCCACAGATCCTTTGATCCACATGACAGAAAGCGTGACCCTACTGCTGCAGCTCGGGAGGGAATCGCACGTGCATGCCCCCACTCGAGACGAGGCCTGACTCCCCTGGGGAGACTGAGAGGCACCCCAAGATCCATGTCAGCACTGGAGAGGAATTCTCAGGTTCCGGCCCCGACTCCACACAAGGTCTTAGGCCCCGGCATCGATGGGAGAGGAATCCCGAGATGGCCCCTAGCAACTCGCATGGGGACTGGCCCTTCCTGAGGCCACCAGAGCGGGTCCCTGAGGTCCCCGTCGTAACTTGAGAAGACCTGCCGCAACTCGAGAAAATCCAGGAGGTTCTCCCCTGCAGGCGAGATGAGGCCCATTTCCGCAGAGGCTTCTCGGGGCTAATCACACCTCACCTCTGGAACGTCGAATGGGTCCTTCACTCCCTTGCTTCAACTCAAGAAGTTCCCCGACATACCCGTCTCCACTCGAGAGGAAACACGAGGGTCCCGCCCACATCCAGAGGAGCCCCGTTTCCGCCTCGTAGCTCGAGGTGAGGGATCCTTTCCTTGCTTCGTCGGGAAAGAATTCCCGGCGTTCCCGTCGCATCTCAAGAGGAGGTCCTCTCAACAAGAACGGCGAGAGGAACTCCAGGGTCGTGTCACCATTCCAAGACTCCCCCAGATGTCTCAATCCATTCCAGAGGAACCTCTTTTTCCTTCACCGGCTCGTCTTTCACGCCGAGGATCGACTCACACCAAGGTGGCACTTGGCACAGCCCTGTGGGAAAGCCTCGTGGGAAAGCCTCGAGGGAAAGCCTCGAGGGAAAGCCACAGATCCGTTGATCCACGTGACAGGAATCGTGACCCTACTGCTGCAGCTCCGGATGGAAGCGCACGTGCATGCCCCCACTCGAGACGAGGCCTGACTCCCCTGGGGAGACTCAGAGGCACCCCAAAATCCATGTCAGCACTGGAGAGGAATCCTGAGGTTCTGACCCCGACTCCACACAAGGTCTTAGGCCCCGGCATCGACGGGAGAGGAATCCCGAGATGGCCCCTAGCAACTCGCATGGGGACTGGCCTTTCCTGAATCCACCAGAGCGGGTCCCTGAGGTCCCCGTCATAACTCGAGAAGACCTGCCGCAACTCGAGAATATCCAGGAGGTTCTCCCCTGCAGGCGAGATGAGGCCCATTTCCGCAGAGGCTTCTCGGGGCTAATCACACCTCACATCTGGAACGTCGAAAGGTCCTTCACACCCTTGGTGCAACTCAAGAAGTTCCCCGACATACCCGTCTCCACCTGAGAGGAAACGCGAGGGTCCCGCCGATATCCAGAGCAGCCCCGTTTCCGCCTCGTAGCTCGAGGTGAGGGATCCTTTCCCTGCTTCGTCGGGAAAGAATTCCCGGCGTTCCCGTCGCATCTCAAGAGGAGGCCCTCTCAACAGGAACGGCGTGAGGAACTCCAGGGTCGTACCACAAATCCAAGAGTCCCCCAGATGTCTCTGTCCATTCCAGAGGAACCTCTTTTCCCTTCACCGGCTCGTCTTTCACGCTGAGGATCGACTCACACCAAGGTGGCACTTGGCACAGCCCTTTGGGAAAGCCTCGTGGGAATGCCTCGAGGGAAAGCCTCGAGGGAAAGCCACAGATCCCTTGATCCACGTGACAGGAAGCGTGACCCTACTGCTGCAGCTCGGGAGGGAAGCGCACGTGCATGACCCCACTCGAGACGAGGCCTGACTCCCCTGGGGAGACTGAGAGGCACCCCAAGATCCATGTCAACACTGGAGAGGAATCCTCAGGTTCCGGCCCCGACTCCACACAATGTGTTAGGCACCGGAATCGATGGGAGAGGAATCCCGTGAGGGCCACTAGCAACTCGCATGGGGACTGGCCCTTCCTGAGGCCACCAGAGCGGGTCCCTGAGGTCCCCGTCGTAACTCGAGAAGACCTGCCGCAACTCGAGAATAAGGAAGCGTGACCCTACTGCTGCAGCTCGGGAGGGAAGCGCACTTGCATGCCCCCACTCGAGACGATGTCTGACTCCCCTGGGGAGACTGAGAGGCACCCCAAGATCCATGTCAACTCTGGAGAGGAATCCTCAGGTTCCGGCCCCGACTCCACACAATGTGTTAGGCACCGGAATCGATGGGAGAGGAATCCCGTGAGGGCCACTAGCAACTCGCATGGGGACTGGCCCTTCCTGAGGCCACCAGAGCGGGTCCCTGAGGTCCCCGTCGTAACTCGAGAAGACCTGCCGCAACTCGAGAATATCCAGGAGGTTCTCCCCTGCAGGCGAGATGAGGCCCATTTCCGCAGAGGCTTCTCGGGGATAATCACACCTCACCTCTGGAACGTCGAAAGGTTCTTCACACCCTTGGTGCAACTCAAGAAGTTCCCCGACATACCCGTCTCCACTCGAGAGGAAACACGAGGGTCCCGCCCACATCCAGAGGAGCCCCGTTTCCGCCTCGTAGCTCGAGGTGAGGTATCCTTTCCCTGCTTCGTCGGGAAAGAATTCCCGGCGTTCCCGTCGCATCTCAAGAGGATGCCCTCTCAACAGGAACGGCGAGAGGAACTCCAGGGTCGTGCCACCATTCCAAGAGTCCCCCAGATGTCTCAGTCCATTCCAGAGGAACCTCTTTTCCCTTCACCGGCTCGTCTTTCACGCCGAGGATCGACTCACACCAACGTGGCACTTGGCTCAGCCCTGTGGGAAAGCCTCGTGGGAAAGCCTCGAGGGAAATCCTCGAGGGAAAGCCACAGATCCTTTGATCCACATGACAGAAAGCGTGACCCGACTGCTGCAGCTCGGGAGGGAATCGCACGTGCATGCCCCCACTCGAGACGAGGCCTGACTCCCCTGGGGAGACTGAGAGGCACCCCAAGATCCATGTCAACACTGGAGAGGAATCCTCAGGTTCCGGCCCCGACTCCACACAATGTGTTAGGCACCGGAATCGATGGGAGAGGAATCCCGTGAGGGCCACTAGCAACTCGCATGGGGACTGGCCCTTCCTGAGGCCACCAGAGCGGGTCCCTGAGGTCCCCGTCGTAACTCGAGAAGACATGCCGCAACTCGAGAAAATCCAGGAGGTTCTCCCCTGCAGGCGAGATGAGGCCCATTTCCGCAGAGGCTTCTCGGGGCTAATCACACCTCACCTCTGGAACGCCGAATGGGTCCTTCACTCCCTTGCTTCAACTCAAGAAGTTCCCCGACATACCCGTCTCCACTCGAGAGGAAACACGAGGGTCCCGCCCACATCCAGAGGAGCCCCGTTTCCGCCTCGTAGCTCGAGGTGAAGGATCCTTTCCTTGCTTCGTCGGGAAAGAATTCCCGGCGTTCCCGTCGCATCTCAAGAGGAGGCCCTCTCAACAGGAACGGCGAGAGGAACTCCAGGGTCGTGCCACCATTCCAAGAGTCCCCCAGATGTCTCAATCCATTCCAGAGGAACCTCTTTTTCCTTCACCGGCTCGTCTTTCACGCCGAGGATCGACTCACACCAAGGTGGCACTTGGCACAGCCCTGTGGGAAAGCCTCGTGGGAAAGCCTCGAGGGAAAGCCTCGAGGGAAAGCCACAGATCCCTTGATCCACGTGACAGGAATCGTGACCCTACTGCTGCAGCTCCGGATGGAATCGCACGTGCATGCCCCCACTCGACACGAGGCCTGACTCCCCTGGGGAGACTCAGAGGCACCCCAAAATCCATGTCAGCACTGGATAGGATTCCTGAGGTTCCGACCCCGACTCCGCACAAGGTCGTAGGCCCCGGCATCGACGGGAGAGGTATCGCGAGATGGCCCCTAGCAACTCGCGTGGGACTGGCCCTTCCTGAGGCCACCAGAGCGGGTTCCTGAGGTCCGCGTCGTAACTTGAGAAGACCTGCCGCAACTCGAGAATATCCAGGAGGTTCTCTCCTGCAGCCGAGATGAGGCCCATTTCCGCAGAGGCTTCTCGGGGCTAATCACACCTCACCTCTGGAACGTCGAAAGGGTCCTTCACACCCTTGGTGCAACTCAAGAAGTTCCCCGACATACCCGTCTCCACTCGAGAGGAAACACGAGGGTCCCGCCCACATCCAGAGGAGCCCCGTTTCCGCCTCGTAGCTCGAGGTGAGGGATCCTTTCCCTGCTTCGTCGGGAAAGAATTCCCGGCGTTCCCGTCGCATCTCAAGAGGAGGCCCTCTCAACAGGAACGGCGAGAGGAACTCCAGGGTCGTACCACCATTCCAAGAGTCAACCAGATGTCTCAGTCCATTCCAGAGGAACCTCTTTTCCCTTCACCGGCTCGTCTTTCACGCCGAGGATCGACTCACACCAAGGTGGCACTTGGCACAGCCCTTTGGGAAAGCCTCGTGGGAATGCCTCGAGGGAAAGCCTCGATGGAAAGAAACAGACCGCTTTATCCACGTGACAGGAAGCGTGACCCTACTGCTGCAGCTCGGGAGGAAAGCGCACGTGCATGCCCCCACTCGAGACGAGGCCTGACTCCCCTGGGGAGACTGAGAGGCTCCCTAAGATCCATGTCAACACTGGAGAGGAATCCTCAGGTTCCGGCCCCGACTCCACACAAGGTCTTAGGCCCCGGCATCGATGGGAGAGGAATCCCGAGGGGACTGGCCCTTCCTGAGGCCACCAGAGCGGGTCCCTGAGGTCCCCGTCGTAACTCAAGAAGACCTGCCGCAACTCGAGAATATCCAGGAGGTTCTCCCCTGCATGCGCGATGAGTCCCATTTCCGCAGAGGCTTCTCGGGGCTAATCACACCTCACCTCTGGAACGTCGAATGGGGCCTTCACACCCTTGGTGCAACTCAAGAAGTTCCCCGACATACACGTCTCCACTCGAGAGGAAACACGAGGGTCCCGCCCATATCCAAGGAGCCCCGTTTCCGCCTCGTAGCTCGAGGTGAGGGATCCTTTCCCTGCTTCGTCGGGAAAGAGTTCCCGGCGTTCCCGTCGCATCTCAAGAGGAGGCCCTCTCAACAGGAACGGCGAGAGGAACTCCAGGGTCGTGCCACCATTCCAAGAGTTCTCCAGATGTCTCAATCCATTCCAGAGGAACCTCTTTTTCCTTCACCGCCTCGTCTTTCACGCCGAGGATCGACTCACACCAAGGTGGCACTTGGCACAGCCCTGTGGGAAAGCCTCTTGGGAAAGCCTCGAGGGAAAGCCTCAAGGGAAAGGCACAGATCCCTTGATCCACGTGACAGGAAGCGTGACCCTGCTGCTGCAGCTCGGGAGGGAAGCGCACGTGCATGCCCCCACTCGAGACGAGGCTTGACTCCCCTGGGGAGACTGAGTGGCACCCCAAGATCCATGTCAACACTGGAGAGGAATCCTCAGGTTCCGGCCCCGACTCCACACAAGGTCTTAGGCACCGGCATCGATGGGAGAGGAATCCCGAGATGGCCCGTAGCAACTCGCATGGGGACTGGCCCTTCCTGAGGCCACCAGAGCGGGTCGCTGAGGTCCCCGTCGTAACTCGAGAAGACCTGCCGCAACTCGAGATTATCCAGGAGGTTCTCCCCTGCAGGCGCGATGAGGCCCATTTCCGCAGAGGCTTCTCGGGGCTAATCACACCTCACCTCTGGAACGTCGAAAGGGTCCTTCACACCCTTGGTGCAACTCAAGAAGTTCCCCGACATACCCGTCTCCACTCGAGAGGAAACACGAGGGTCCCGCCCACATCCAGAGGAGCCCCGTTTCCGCCTTGTAGCTCGAGATGAGGGATCCTTTCCGTGCTTCGTCGGGAAAGAGTTCCCGGCGTTCCCGTCGCATCTGAAGAGGAGGCCCTCTCAACAGGAACGGCGAGAGGAACTCCAGGGTCGTGCCACCATTCAAAGAGTCCCCCAGATGTCTCTGTCCATTCCAGAGGAACCTCTTTTTCCTTCACCGGCTCGTCTTTCACGCCGAGGATCGACTCACACCAAGGTGGCACTTGGCACAGCCCTCTGGGAAAGCCTCTTGGGAAAGCCACAGATCCCTTTAACCACGTGACAGGAAGCGGGACCCTTCTGCGGCAGCTCGGGAGGGAAGCGCAAGTGCATGCCCCCACTCGAGACGAGTCCTGACTCCCCTGGGGAGACTCAGAGGCACCCCAAAACCCATGTCAACACTGGAGAGGTATCCTCAGGTTCTGGCCCGACTCCACACAAGGTCTTAGGCCCCGGCATCGACGGGAGAGGAATCTCGAGATGGCCCCTATCAACTCGCATGGGGACTGGCCCTTCCTGAGGCCACCAGAGCGGGTCCCTGAGGTCCCCGTCGTAACTCGAGAAGACCTGCCGCAACTCGAGAATATCCAGGAGGTTCTCCCCTGCAGGCGAGATGAGGCCCATTGCCGCAGAGGCTTCTCGGGGCTAATCACACCTCACCTCTGGAACGTCGAAAGGGTCCTTCACACCCTTGGTGCAACTCAAGAAGTTCCCCGACATACCCGTCTCCACTCAAGAGTAAACACGAGGGTCCCGCCCAAATCCCGAGGAGCCCCGTTTCCGTCTCGTAGCTCGAGGTGAGGGATCCTTTCTCTGCTTCGTCGGGAAAGAATTCCCGGCGTTCTCGTCGCATCTCAAGAGGAGGTCCTCTCAACAGGAACGGCGAGAGGAACTCCAGGGTCGTGCCACCATTCCAAGAGTCCCCCAGATGTCTCTGTCCATTCCAGAGGAACCTCTTTTCCCTTCACCGGCTCGTCTTTCACGCCGAGGATCGACTCACACCAAGGTGGCACTTGGCACAGCCCTGTGGGAAAGCCTCGTGGGAAAGCCTCGAGGGAAAGCCTCGAGGGCAAGCCACAGGTCCTTTGATCCACGTGACAGGAAGAGTGACCCTACTGCTGCCGCTCGGGAGGGTATCGCACGTGCATGCCCCCTCTCGAGACGAGGCCTGACTCCCCTGGGGAGACTCAGAGGCTCCCCAAGATCCATGTCAACACTGGAGAGGAATCCTCAGGTTCCGGCCCCGAATCCACACAAGGTCTTAGGCCCCGGCATCGATGGGAGAGGAATCCCGAGATGGCCCCTAGCAACTCGCTTGGGGACTGGCCCTTCCTGAGGCCACCAGAGCGGGTCCCTGAGGTCCCCGTCGTAACTCGAGAAGACCTGCCGCAACTCGAGAATATCCAGGAGGTTCTCCCCTGCAGGCGAGATGAGGCCCATTTCCGCAGAGGCTTCTCGGGGCTAATCACACCTCACCTCTGGAACGTCGAGAGGGTCCTTCACTCCCTTGGGGCAACTCAAGAAGTTCCCCGACATACCCGTCTAAACTCGAGAGGAAACACGAGGGTCCCGCCCACATCCAGAGGATCCCCGTTTCCGCCTCGTAGCTCGAGGTGACGGATCCTTTCTCTGCTTCGTCAGGAAAGAATTCCCGGCGTTCCCGTCGCATCTCAAGAGGAGGCCCTCTCAACAGGAACGGCGAGAGGAACTCCAGGGTCGTGCCACCATTCCAAGAGTCCCCCAGATGTCTCAGTCCATTCCAGAGGAAACTCTTTTCCCATCACCTGCTCGTCTTTCACGCCGAGGATCGACTCACACCAAGGTGGCACTTGGCACAGCCCTGTGGGAAAGCCTCGTGGGAAAGCCTCGAGGGAAAGCCTCAAGGGAAAGCCACAGATCCCTTGATCCACGTGACAGGAAGCGTGACCCTGCTGCTGCAGCTCGGGAGGGAAACGCACGTGCATGCCCCCACTCGAGACGAGGCCTGACTCCCCTGGGGAGACTGAGAGGCACCCCAAGATCCATGTCAACACTGGAGAGGAATCCTCAGGTTCCGGCCCCGACTCCACACAAGGTCTTAGGCACCGGCATCGATGGGAGAGGAATCCCGAGATGGCCCCTAGCAACTCGCATGGGGACTGGCCCTTCCTGAGGCCACCAGAGCGGGTCCCTGAGGTCCCCGTCGTAACTCGAGAAGACCTGCCGCAACTCGAGAATATCCAGGAGGTTCTCCCCTGCAGGCGCGATGAGGCCCATTTCCGCAGAGGCTTATCGGGGCTAATCACACCTCACCTCTGGAACGTCGAAAGGGTCCTTCACACCCTTGGTGCAACTCAAGAAGTTCCCCGACATACCCGTCTCCACTCGAGAGGAAACACGAGGGTCCCGCCCACATCCAGAGGAGCCCCGTTTCCGCCTCGTAGCTCGAGATGAGGGATCCTTCCCGTGCTTCGTCGGGAAAGAGTTCCCGGCGTTCCCGTCGCATCTGAAGAGGAGGCCCTCTCAACAGGAACGGCGAGAGGAAATCCAGGGTCGAGCCACCATTCCAAAAGTCCCCCAGATGTCTCTGTCCATTCCAGAGGAACCTCTTTTCCCTTCACCGGCTCGTCGTTCACGCCGAGGATCGACTCACACCAAGGTGGCACTTGGCACAGCCCTGTGTTAAAGCCTCGTGGGAAAGCCACAGATCCCTTTATCCACGTGACAGGAAGCGTGACCCTACTGCTGCAGCTCGGGAGGGAAGCGCACGTGCATGCCCCCACTCGAGACGAATCCTGACTCCCCTGGGGAGACTCAGAGGCACCCCAAAATCCATGTCAACACTGGAGAGGAATCCTCAGGTTCTGGCCCCGACTCCACACAAGGTCTTAGGCCCCGGCATCGACGGGAGAGGAATCTCGAGATGGCCCCTAGCAACTCGCATGGGGACTGGCCCTTCCTGAGGCCACCAGAGCGGGTCCCTGAGGTCCCCGTCGTAACTCGATTAGACCTGCCGCAACTCGAGAATATCCAGGAGGTTCTCCCCTGCAGGCGAGATGAGGCCCATTTCCGCAGAGGCTTCTCGGGGCTAATCACACCTCACCTCTGGAACGTCGAAAGGGTCCTTCACTCCCTTGGTGCAACTCAAGAAGTTCCCCGACATACCCGTCTCCACTCGAGAGGAAACACGAGGGTCCCGCCCACATCCAGAGGAGCCCCGTTTCGGCCTCGTAGCTCGAGGTGAGGGATCCTTTCCCTGCTTCGTCGGGAAAGAATTCCGGGCGTTCCCGTCGCATCTCAAGAGGACGTCCTCTCAACAGGAACGGCGAGAGGAACTCCAGGGTAGTGCCACCATTCCAAAGTCCCCCAGATGTCTCTGTCCATTACAGAGGAACCTCTTTTCCCTTCACCGGCTCGTCGTTCACGCCGAGGATCGACTCACACCAAGGTGGCACATGGCACAGCCCTGTGGGAAAGACTCGTGGGAAAGCCTCGAGGGAAATCCTCGAGGGAAAGCCACAGATCCTTTGATCCACGTGACAGGAAGCGTGACCCTACTGCTGCAGCTCGGGACGGAATCGCACGTGCATTCCCCCACTCGAGACGAGGCCTGACTCCCCTTGGGAGACTGAGAGGCACCCCAAGATCCATGTCAACACTGGAGAGGAATCCTCAGGTTCCGGCCCCGACTCCACACAAGGTCTTAGGCCCCGGCACCGATGGGAGAGGAATCCCGAGATGGCCCCTAGCAACTCGCATGGGGACTGGCCCTTCCTGAGGCCACCAGAGCGGGTCCCTGAGGTCCCCGTCGTAACTCGAGAAGACCTGCCGCAACTCGAGAATATCCAGGAGGTTCTCCCCTGCAGGCGAGATGAGGCCCATTTCCACAGAGGCTTCTTGGGGCTAATCAAACCTCACCTCTGGAACGTCGAAAGGTTCCTTCCCACCCTTGGTACAACTCAAGAAGTTCCCCGACATACCCGTCTCCACTCGAGAGGAAACACGAGGGTCCCGCCCACATCCAGAGGAGCCCCGTTTCCGCCTCGTAGCTCGAGGTGAGGGATCCTTTCCCTGCTTCGTCGGGAAAGAATTCCAGGCGTTTCTGTCGCATCTCAAGAGGAGGTCCTCTCAACAGGAACGGCGAGAGGAACTCCAGGGTCGTGCCACCATTCCAAAAGTCCCCCAGATGTCTCTGTCCATTCCAGAGGAACCTCTTTTCCCTTCACCGGCTCGTCTTTCACGCCGAGGATCGACTCACACCAAGGTGGCACTTGGCACAGCCCTGTGGGAAAGCCTCGTGGGAAAGCCTCGAGGGAAATCCTCGAGGGAAAGCCACAGATCCTTTGATCCACGTGACAGGAAGCGTGACCCTACTGCTGCATCTCGGGAGGGAATCGCACGTGCATGCCCCCACTCGAGACGAGGCCTGACTCCCCTGGGGAGACTGAGAGGCTCCCCAAGATCCATGTCAACACTGGAGAGGAATCCTCAGGTTCCGGCCCCGACTCCACACAAGGTCTTAGGCCCCGTCATCGATGGGAGAGGAATCCCGAGATGGCCCCTAGCAACTCGCTTGGGGACTGGCCCTTCCTGAGGCCACCAGAGCGGGTCCCTGAGGTCCCCGTCATAACTCGAGAAGACCTGCCGCAACTCGAGAATATCCAGGAGGTTCTCCCCTGCAGGCGCGATGAGGCCCATTTCCGCAGAGGCTTCTCGGAGCTAATCACACCTCACCTCTGGAACGGCGAAAGGGTACTTCACACCCTTGGTGCAACTCAAGAAGTTCCCCGACATACCCGTCTCCACTCGAGAGGAAACACGAGGGTCCCGCCCACATCCAGAGGAGCCCCGTTTCCGCCTCGTAGCTCGAGGTGAGGGATCCTTTCCCTGCTTCGTCGGGAAAGAATTCCGAGCGTTCCCGTCGCATCTCAAGAGGAGGTCCTCTCAACAGGATCGGCGAGAGGAACTCCAGGGTCGAGCCACCATTCCTAAAGTCCCCCAGATGTCTCTGTCCATTCCAGAGGAACCTCTTTTCCCTTCACCGGCTCGTCGTTCACGCCGAGGATCGACTCACACCAAGGTGGCACTTGGCACAGCCCAGTGGGAAAGCCTCGTGGGAAAGCCACAGATCCCTTTATCCACGTGACAGGAAGCGTGACCCTACTGCTGCAGCTCGGGAGGGAAGCGCACGTGCATGCCCCCACTCGAGACGAATCCTGACTCCCCTGGGGAGACTCAGAGGCACCCCAAAATCCATGTCAACACTGGAGAGGAATCCTCAGGTACTGGCCCCGACTCCACACAAGGTCTTAGGCCCCGGCATCGACGGGAGAGGAATCTCGAGATGGCCCCTAGCAACTCGCATGGGGACTGGCCCTTCCTGAGGCCACCAGAGCGGGTCCCTGAGGTCCCCGTCGTAACTCGAGAAGACCTGCCGCAACTCGAGAATATCCAGGAGGTTCTCCCCTGCAGGCGAGATGAGGCCCATTTCCGCAGAGGCTTCTCGGGGCTAATCACACCTCACCTCTGGAACGTCGAAAGGGTCCTTCACTCCCTTGGTGCAACTCAACAAGTTCCCCGACATACCCGTCTCCACTCGAGAGGAAACACGAGGGTCCCGCCCACATCCAGAGGAGCCCCGTTTCCGCCTCGTAGCTCGAGGTGAGGGATCCTTTCCCTGCTTCGTCGGGAAAGAATTCCGGGCGTTCCCGTCGCATCTCAAGAGGAGCTCCTCTCAACAGGAACGGCGAGAGGAACTCCAGGGTAGTGCCACCATTCCAAAGTCCCCCAGATGTCTCTGTCCATTACAGAGGAACCTCTTTTCCCTTCACCGGCTCGTCTTTCACGCCGAGGATCTACTCACACCAAGGTGGCACCTGGCACAGCCCTGTGGGAAAGCCTCGTGGGAAAGCCTCGAGGAAAATCCTCGAGGGAAAGCCACAGATCCTTTGATCCACGTGACAGGAAGCGTGACCCTACTGCTGCAGCTCGGGACGGAATCGCACGTGCATTCCCCCACTCGAGACGAGGCCTGACTCCCCTTGGGAGACTGAGAGGCACCCCAAGATCCATGTCAACACTGGAGAGGAATCCTCAGGTTCCGGCCCCGACTCCACACAAGGTCTTAGGCCCCGGCACCGATGGGAGAGGAATCCCGAGATGGCCCCTAGCAACTCGCATGGGGACTGGCCCTTCCTGAGGCCACCACAGCGGGTCCCTGAGGTCCCCGTCGTAACTCGAGAAGACCTGCCGCAACTCGAGAATATCCAGGAGGTTCTCCCCTGCAGGCGAGATGAGGCCCATTTCCACAGAGGCTTCTCGGGGCTAATCACACCTCACCTCTGGAACGTCAAAAGGTTCCTTCCCACCCTTGGTACAACTCAAGAAGTTCCCCGACATACCCGTCTCCACTCGAGAGGAAACACGAGGGTCCCGCCCACATCCAGAGGAGCCCCGTTTCCGCCTCGTAGCTCGAGGTGTGGGATCCTTTCCCTGCTTCGTCGGGAAATAATTCCCGGCGTTCCCGTCGCATCTCAAGAGGAGGCCCTCTCAACAGGAACGGCGAGAGGAACTCCAGGGTCGTGCCACCATTCCAAGAGTCCCCCAGATGTCTCAATCCATTCCAGAGGAACCTCTATTTCCTTCACCGGCTCGTCTTTCACGCCGAGGATCGACTCACACCAAGGTGGCACTTGGCACAGCCCTGTGGGAAAGCCTCGTGGGAAAGCCTCGAGGGAAAGCCACAGATACCTTTATCCACGTGACAGGAAGCGTGACCCTATGGCTGCAGCTCGGGAGGGAAGCGCACGTGCATGCCGCCACTCGAGACGAGTCCTGACTCCCCTGGGGAGACACAGAGGCACCCCAAAATCCATGTCAACACTGGAGAGGAATCCTCAGGTTCTGGCCCCGACTCCGCACAAGGTCTTAGGCCCCGGCATCGACGGGAGAGGAATCTCGAGATGGCCCCTAGCAACTCGCATGGGGACTGGCCCTTCCTGAGGCCACCAGAGCGGGTCCCTGAGGTCCCCGTCGTAACTCGAGAAGACCTGCCGCAACTCGAGAATATCCAGGAGGTTCTCCCCTGCAGGCGAGATGAGGCCCATTTCCGCAGAGGCTTCTCGGGGATAATCACACCTCACCTCTGGAACTTCGAAAGGGTCCTTCACTCCCTTGGTGCAACTCAAGAAGTTCCCCGACATACACGTCTAAACTCGAGAGGAAACACGAGGGTCCCGCCCACATCCAGAGGAGCCCCGTTTCCTCCTCGTAGCTCGAGGTGAGGGATCCTTTCCCTGCTTCGTCGGGAAAGAATTCCGGGCGTTCCCGTCGCATCTCAAGAGGAGGCGCTCTCAACAGGAAAGGCGAGAGGAACTCCAGGTTCGTGACACCATTCCAAAAGTCCCCCAGATGTCTCAATCCATTCCAGAGGAACCTCTTTTCCCTTCACCGGCTCGTCTTTCACGCCGAGGATCGACTCACAACAAGGTGGCACTTGGCACAGCCCTGTGGGAAAGCCTCGTGGGAAAGCCTCGAGGGAAATCCTCGAGGGAAAGCCACAGATACTTTGATCCACGTGACAGGAAGCGTGACCCTACTGCTGCATCTCGGGAGGGAATCGCACGTGCATGCCCCCACTCGAGACGAGGCCTGACTCCCCTGGGGAGACTGAGAGGCTCCCCAAGATCCATGTCAACACTGGAGAGGAATCCTCAGGTTCCGGCCCCGACTCCACACAAGGTCTTAGGCCCCGTCATCGATGGGAGAGGAATCCCGAGATGGCCCCTAGCAACTCGCTTGGGGACTGGCCCTTCCTGAGGCCACCAGAGCGGGTCCCTGAGGTCCCCGTCATAACTCGAGAAGACCTGCCGCAACTCGAGAATATCCAGGAGGTTCTCCCCTGCAGGCGCGATGAGGCCCATTTCCGCAGAGGCTTCTCGGGGCTAATCACACCTCACCTCTGGAACGGCGAAAGGGTCCTTCACACCCTTGGTGCAACTCAAGAAGTTCCCCGACATACCCGTCTCCACTCGAGAGGAAACACGAGGGTCCCGCCCACATCCAGAGGAGCCCCGTTTCCGCCTCGTAGCTCGAGGTGAGGGATCCTTTCCCTGCTTCGTCGGGAAAGAATTCCGGGCGTTCCCGTCGCATCTCAAGAGGAGGTCCTCTCAACAGGATCGGCGAGAGGAACTCCAGGGTCGAGCCACCATTCCTAAAGTCCCCCAGATGTCTCTGTCTATTCCAGAGGAACCTCTTTTCCCTTCACCGGCTCGTCGTTCACGCCGAGGATCGACTCACACCAAGGTGGCACTTGGCACAGCCCAGTGGGAAAGCCTCGTGGGAAAGCCACAGATCCCTTTATCCACGTGACAGGAAGCGTGACCCTACTGCTGCAGCTCGGGAGGGAAGCGCACGTGCATGCCCCCACTCGAGACGAATCCTGACTCCCCTGGGGAGACTCAGAGGCACCCCAAAATCCATGTCAACACTGGAGAGGAATCCTCAGGTACTGGCCCCGACTCCACACAAGGTCTTAGGCCCCGGCATCGACGGGAGAGGAATCTCGAGATGGCCCCTAGCAACTCGCATGGGGACTGGCCCTTCCTGAGGCCTCCAGAGCGGGTCCCTGAGGTCCCCGTCGTAACTCGAGAAGACCTGCCGCAACTCGAGAATATCCAGGAGGTTCTCCCCTGCAGGCGAGATGAGGCCCATTTCCGCAGAGGCTTCTCGGGGCTAATCACACCTCACCTCTGGAACGTCGAGAGGGTCCTTCACTCCCTTGGTGCAACTCAAGAAGTTCCCCGACATACCCGTCTCCACTCGAGAGGAAACACGAGGGTCCCGCCCACATCCAGAGGAGCCCCGTTTCCGCCTGTAGCTCGAGGTGAGGGATCCTTTCCCTGCTTCGTCGGGAAAGAATTCCGGGCGTTTCTGTCGCATCTCAAGAGGAGGTCCTCTCAACAGGAACGGCGAGAGGAACTCCAGGGTCGTGCCACCATTCCAAGAGTCCCCCAGATGTCTCAGTCCATTCCAGAGGAAACTCTTTTCCCTTCACCGGCTCGTCTTTCACGCCGAGGATCGACTCACACCAACGTGGCACTTGGCACAGCCCTGTGGGAAAGCCTCGTGGGAAAGCCTCGAGGGAAAGCCTCGAGGGAAAGCCACAGATCCCTTTATCCACGTGACAGGAAGCGTGACCCTACGGCTGCAGCTCGGGAGGGAAACGCACGTGCATGCCCCCACTCGAGACGAGTCCCGACTCCCCTGGGGAGACTCAGAGGTACCCCAAAATCCATGTCAACACTGGAGAGGAATCCTCAGGTTCTGGCCCCGACTCCGCACAAGGTCTTAGGCCCCGGCATCGACGGGAGAGGAATCTCGAGATGGCCCCTAGCAACTCGCATGGGGACTGGCCCTTCCTGAGGCCACCAGAGCGGGTCCCTGAGGTCCCCGTCGTAACTCGAGAAGACCTGCCGCAACTCGAGAATATCCAGGAGGTTCTCCCCTGCAGGCGAGATGAGGCCCATTTCCGCAGAGGCTTCTCGGGGATAATCACACCTCACCTCTGGAACGTCGAAAGGGTCCTTCACTCCCTTGGTGCAACTCAAGAAGTTCCCCGACATACCCGTCTAAACTCGAGAGGAAACACGAGGGTCCCGCCCACATCCAGAGGAGCCCCGTTTCCTCCTCGTAGCTCGAGGTGAGGGATCCTTTCCCTGCTTCGTCGGGAAAGAATTCCGGGCGTTCCCGTCGCATCTCAAGAGGAGGCGCTCTCAACAGGAAAGGCGAGAGGAACTCCAGGGTCGTAACACCATTCCAAAAGTCCCCCAGATGTCTCAATCCATTCCAGAGGAACCTCTTTTCCCTTCACCGGCTCGTCTTTCACGCCGAGGATCGACTCACAACAAGGTGGCACTTGGCACAGCCCTGTGGGAAAGCCTCGTGGGAAAGCCTCGAGGGAAATCATCGAGGGAAAGCCACAGATACTTTGATCCACGTGACAGGAAGCGTGACCCTACTGCTGCATCTCGGGAGGGAATCGCACGTGCATGCCCCCACTCGAGACGAGGCCTGACTCCCCTGGGGAGACTGAGAGGCTCCCCAAGATCCATGTCAACACTGGAGAGGAATCCTCAGGTTCCGGCCCCGACTCCACACAAGGTCTTAGGCCCTGGCATCGATGGGAGAGGAATCCCGAGATGGCCCCTAGCAACTCGCTTGGGGACTGGCCCTTCCTGAGGCCACCAGAGCGGGTCCCTGAGGTCCCCGTCATAACTCGAGAAGACCTGCCGCAACTCGAGAATATCCAGGAGGTTCTCCCCTGCAGGCGCGATGAGGCCCATTTCCGCAGAGGCTTCTCGGGGCTAATCACACCTCACCTCTGGAACGGCGAAAGGGTCCTTCACACCCTTGGTGCAACTCAAGAAGTTCCCCGACATACCCGTCTCCACTCGAGAGGAAACACGAGGGTCCCGCCCACATCCAGAGGAGCCCCGTTTCCGCCTCGTAGCTCGAGGTGAGGGATCCTTTCCCTGCTTCGTCGGGAAAGAATTCCGGGCGTTTCTGTCGCATCTCAAGAGGAGGTCCTCTCAACAGGAACGGCGAGAGGAACTCCAGGGTCGTGCCACCATTCCAAGAGTCCCCCAGATGTCTCAGTCCATTCCAGAGGAAACTCTTTTCCCTTCACCGGCTCGTCTTTCACGCCGAGGATCGACTCACACCAAGGTGGCACTTGGCACAGCCCTGTGGGAAAGCCTCGTGGGAAAGCCTCGAGGGAAAGCCTCAAGGGAAAGCCACAGATCCCTTGATCCACGTGACAGGAAGCGTGACCCTGCTGCTGCAGCTCGGGAGGGAAGCGCACGTGCATGCCCCCACTCGAGACGAGGCCTGACTCCCCTGGGGAGACTGAGAGGCACCCCAAGATCCATGTCAACACTGGAGAGGAATCCACAGGTTCCGGCCCCGACTCCACACAAGGTCTTAGGCACCGGCATCGATGGGAGAGGAATCCCGAGATGGCCCCTAGCAACTCGCATGGGGACTGGCCCTTCCTGAGGCCACCATAGCGGGTCCCTGAGGTCCCCGTCGTAACTCGAGAAGACCTGCCGCAACTCGAGAATATCCAGGAGGTTCTCCCCTGCAGGCGAGATGAGGCCCATTTCCACAGAGGCTTCTCGGGCTAATCACACCTCACCTCTGGAACGGCGAAAGGGTCCTTCACACCCTTGGTGCAACTCAAGAAGTTCCCCGACATACCCGTCTCCACTCGAGAGGAAACACGAGGGTCCCGCCCACATCCAGAGGAGCCCCGTTTCCGCCTCGTAGCTCGAGGTGAGGGATCCTTTCCCTGCTTCGTCGGGAAAGAATTCCGGGCGTTCCCGTCGCATCTCAAGAGGAGGTCCTCTCAACAGGATCGGCGAGAAGAACTCCAGGGTCGAGCCACCATTCCAAAAGTCCCCCAGATGTCTCTGTCCATTCCAGAGGAACCTCTTTTCCCTTCACCGGCTCGTCGTTCACGCCGAGGATCGACTCACACCAAGGTGGCACTTGGCACAGCCCTGTGGGAAAGCCTCGTGGGAAAGCCACAGATCCCTTTATCCACGTGACAGGAAGCGTGACCCTACTGCTGCAGCTCGGGAGGGAAGCGCACGTGCATGCCCCCACTCGAGACGAATCCTGACTCCCCTGGGGAGACTCAGAGGCACCCCAAAATCCATGTCAACACTGGAGAGGAATCCTCAGGTTCTGGCCCCGACTCCACACAAGGTCTTAGGCCCCGGCATCGACGGGAGAGGAATCTCGAGATGGCCCCTAGCAACGCGCATGGGGACTGGCCCTTCCTGAGGCCACCAGAGCGGGTCCCTGAGGTCCCCGTCGTAACTCAAGAAGACCTGCCGCAACTCGAGAATATCCAGGAGGTTCTCCCCTGCAGGCGAGATGAGGCCCATTTCCGCAGAGGCTTCTCGGGGCTAATCACACCTCACCTCTGGAACGTCGAAAGGGTCCTTCACTCCCTTGGTGCAACTCAAGAAGTTCCCCGACATACCCGTCTCCACTCCAGAGGAAACACGAGGGTCCCGCCCACATCCAGAGGAGCCCCGTTTCCGCCTCGTAGCTCGAGGTGAGGGATCCTTTCCCTGCTTCGTCGGGAAAGAATTCCGGGCGTTCCCGTCGCATCTCAAGAGGAGGCCCTCTCAACAGGAATGGCGAGAGGAACTCCAGGGTCGTGCCACCATTCCAAAAGTCCCCCAGATGTCTCAGTCCATTCCAGAGGAAACTCTTTTCCCTTCACCGGCTCGTCTTTCACGCCGAGGATCGACTCACACCAAGGTGGCACTTGGCACAGCCCTGTGGGAAAGCCTCGTGGGAAAGCCTCGAGGGAAAGCCTCGAGGGAAAGCCACAGATCCCTTTATCCACGTGACAGGAAGCGTGACCCTACGGCTGCAGCTCGGGAGGGAAGCGCACGTGCATGCCGCCACTCGAGACGAGTCCTGACTCCCCTGGGGAGACTCAGAGGCACCCCAAAATCCATGTCAACACTGGAGAGGAATCCTCAGGTTCTGGCCCCGACTCCGCACAAGGTCTTAGGCCCCGGCATCGACGGGAGAGGAATCTCGAGATGGCCCCTAGCAACTCGCATGGGGACTGGCCCTTCCTGAGGCCACCAGAGCGGGTCCCTGAGGTCCCCGTCGTAACTCGAGAAGACCTGCCGCAACTCGAGAATATCCAGGAGGTTCTCCCCTGCAGGCTAGATGAGGCCCATTTCCGCAGAGGCTTCTCGGGGATAATCACACCTCACCTCTGGAACGTCGAAAGGGTCCTTCACTCCCTTGGTGCAACTCAAGAAGTTCCCCGACATACCCGTCTAAACTCGAGAGGAAACACGAGGGTCCCGCCCACATCCAGAGGAGCCCCGTTTCCTCCTCGTAGCTCGAGGTGAGGGATCCTTTCCCTGCTTCGTCGGGAAAGAATTCCGGGCGTTCCCGTCGCATCTCAAGAGGAGGCGCTCTCCACAGCAAAGGCGAGAGGAACTCCAGGTTCGTGACACCATTCCAAAAGTCCCCCAGATGTCTCAATCCATTCCAGAGGAACCTCTTTTCCCTTCACCGGCTCGTCTTTCACGCCGAGGATCGACTCACAACAAGGTGGCACTTGGCACAGCCCTGTGGGAAAGCCTCGTGGGAAAGCCTCGAGGGAAATCCTCGAGGGAAAGCCACAGATACTTTGATCCACGTGACAGGAAGCGTGACCCTACTGCTGCATCTCGGGAGGGAATCGCACGTGCATGCCCCCACTCGAGACGAGGCCTGACTCCCCTGGGGAGACTGAGAGGCTCCCCAAGATCCATGTCAACACTGGAGAGGAATCCTCAGGTTCCGGCCCCGACTCCACACAAGGTCTTAGGCCCCGTCATCGATGGGAGAGGAATCCCGAGATGGCCCCTAGCAACTCGCTTGGGGACTGGCCCTTCCTGAGGCCACCAGAGCGGGTCCCTGAGGTCCCCGTCATAACTCGAGAAGACCTGCCGCAACTCGAGAATATCCAGGAGGTTCTCCCCTGGAAGCGCGATGAGGCCCATTTCTGCAGAGGCTTCTCGGGGCTAATCACACCTCACCTCTGGAACGTCGTAAGGGTCCTTCACACCCTTGGTGCAACTCAAGAAGTTCCCCGACATACCCGTCTCCACTCGAGAGGAAACACGAGGGTCCCGCCCACATCCAGAGGAGCCCCGTTTCCGCCTCGTAGCTCGATGTGAGGGATCCTTTCCCTGCTTCGTCGGGAAAGAATTCCGGGCGTTCCCGTCGCATCTCAAGAGGAGGTCCTCTCAACAGGATCGGCGAGAGGAACTCCAGGGTCGAGCCACCATTCCAAAAGTCCCCCAGATGTCTCTGTCCATTCCAGAGGAACCTCTTTTCCCTTCACCGGCTCGTCGTTCACCCCGAGGATCGACTCACACCAAGGTGGCACTTGGCACAGCCCAGTGGGAAAGCCTCGTGGGAAAGCCTCGAGGGAAAGCCTCAAGGGAAAGCCACAGATCCCTTGATCCACGTGACAGGAAGCGTGACCCTGCTGCTGCAGCTCGGGAGGGAAACGCACGTGCATGCCCCCACTCGAGACGAGGCCTGACTCCCCTGGGGAGACTGAGAGGCTCCCCAAGATCCATGTCAACACTGGAGAGGAATCCTCAGGTTCTGGCCCCGACTCCACACAAGGTCTTAGGCCCCGGCATCGACGGGAGAGGAATCTCGAGATGGCCCCTAGCAACTCGCATGGGGACTGGCCCTTCCTGAGGCCTCCAGAGCGGGTCCCTGAGGTCCCCGTCGTAACTCGAGAAGACCTGCCGCAACTCGAGAATATCCAGGAGGTTCTCCCCTGCAGGCGAGATGAGGCCCATTTCCGCAGAGGCTTCTCGGGGCTAATCACACCTCACCTCTGGAACGTCGAGAGGGTCCTTCACTCCCTTGGTGCAACTCAAGAAGTTCCCCGACATACCCGTCTCCACTCGAGAGGAAACACGAGGGTCCCGCCCACATCCAGAGGAGCCCCGTTTCCGCCTCGTAGCTCGAGGTGAGGGATCCTTTCCCTGCTTCGTCGGGAAAGAATTCCGGGCGTTTCTGTCGCATCTCAAGAGGAGGTCCTCTCAACAGGAACGGCGAGAGGAACTCCAGGGTCGTGCCACCATTCCAAGAGTCCCCCAGATGTCTCAGTCCATTCCAGAGGAAACTCTTTTCCCTTCACCGGCTCGTCTTTCACGCCGAGGATCGACTCACACCAAGGTGGCACTTGGCACAGCCCTGTGGGAAAGCCTCGTGGGAAAGCCTCGAGGGAAAGCCTCAAGGGAAAGCCACAGATCCCTTGATCCACGTGACAGGAAGCGTGACCCTGCTGCTGCAGCTCGGGAGGGAAACGCACGTGCATGCCCCCACTCGAGACGAGGCCTGACTCCCCTGGGGAGACTGAGAGGCACCCCAAGATCCATGTCAACACTGGAGAGGAATCCACAGGTTCCGGCCCTGACTCCACACAAGGTCTTAGGCACCGGCATCGATGGGAGAGGAATCCCGAGATGGCCCCTAGCAACTCGCATGGGGACTGGCCCTTCCTGAGGCCACCAGAGCGGGTCCCTGAGGTCCCCGTCGTAACTCGAGAAGACCTGCCGCAACTCGAGAATATCCAGGAGGTTCTCCCCTGCAGGCGCGATGAGGCCCATTTCCGCAGAGGCTTCTCGGGGCTAATCACACCTCACCTCTGGAACGGCGAAAGGGTCCTTCACACCCTTGGTGCAACTCAAGAAGTTCCCCGACATACCCGTCTCCACTCGAGAGGAAACACGAGGGTCCCGCCCACATCCAGAGGAGCCCCGTTTCCGCCTCGTAGCTCGAGGTGAGGGATCCTTTCCCTGCTTCGTTGGGAATGAATTCCGGGCGTTCCCGTCGCATCTCCAGAGGAGGCCCTCTCAACAGGAATGGCGAGAGGAATTCCAGGGTCGTGCCACCATTCCAAAAGTCCCCCAGATTACTCTGTCCATTCCAGAGGAACCTCTTTTCCCTTCACCGGCTCATCTTTCACGCCGAGGATCGACTCACACCAAGGTGGCACTTGGCACAGCTCTGTGGGAAAGCCTCGTGGGAAAGCCTCGAGGGAAATCCTCGAGGGAAAGCCACAGATCCTTTGATCCACGTGACAGGAAGCGTGACCCTACAGCTGCAGCACGGGAGGGAATCGCACGTGCATGCCCCCACTCGAGACGAGGCCTGACTCCCCTGGGGAGACTGAGAGGCACCCCAAGATCCATGTCAACACTGGAGAGGAATCCTCAGGTTCCGGCCCCGACTCCACACAAGGTCTTAGGCACCGGCATCGATGGGAGAGGAATCACGAGATGGCCCCTAGCAACTCGCATGGGGACTGGCCCTTCCTGAGGCCACCAGAGCGGGTCCCTGAGGTCCCCGTCGTAACACGAGAAGACTTGCCGCAACTCGAGAATATCCAGGAGGTTCTCCCCTGCAGGCGCGATGAGGCCCATTTCCACAGAGGCTTCTCGGGGCTAATCACACCTCACCTCTGGAACGGCGAAAGGGTCCTTCACACCCTTGGTGCAACTCAAGAAGTTCCCCGACATACCCGTCTCCACTCGAGAGGAAACACGAGGGTCCCGCCCACATCCAGAGGAGCCCCGTTTCCGCCTCGTAGCTCGAGGTGAGGGATCCTTTCCCTGCATCGTCGGGAAAGAATTCCGGGCGTTCCCGTCGCATCTCAAGAGGAGGTCCTCTCAACAGGATCGGCGAGAGGAACTCCAGGGTCGAGCCACCATTCCAAAAGTCCCCCAGATGTCTCTGTCCATTCCAGAGGAACCTCTTTTCCCTTCACCGGCTCGTCTTTCACGCCGAGGATCGACTCACACCAAGGTGGCACTTGGCACAGCCCTGTGGGAAAGCCTCGTGGGAAAGCCTCGAGGGAAAGCCTCGAGGGAAAGCCACAGATCCTTTGATCAACGTGACAGGAAGCGTGACCCTACTGCTGCATCTCGGGAGGGAAGCGCACGTGCATGCCCCCACTCGAGACGAGGCCTGACTCCCCTGGGGAGACTGAGAGGCACCCCAAGATCCATGTCAACACTGGAGAGGAATCCTCAGGTTCCGGCCCCGACTCCACACAAGGTCTTAGGCCCCGGCATCGATGGGAGAGGAGTCCCGAGATGGCCCCTAGCAACTCGCATGGGGACTGGCCCTTCCTGAGGCCACCAGAGCGGGTCCCTGAGGTCCCCGTCGTAACTCGAGAAGACCTGCCGCAACTCGAGAATATCCAGCAGGTTCTCCCCTGCAGGCGAGATGAGGCCCATTTCCGCAGAGGCTTCTCGGGGCTAATCACACCTCACCTCTGGAACGTCGAACGGTTCCTTCCCACCCTTGGTACAACTCAAGAAGTTCCCCGACATACCCGTCTCCACTCGAGAGGAAACACGAGGGTCCCGCTCACATCCAGAGGAGCCCAGTTTCCGCCTCGTAGCTCGAGGTGAGGGATCCTTTCACTGCTTCGTCGGGAAAGAATTCTCGGCGTTCCCGTCGCATCTCAAGAGGAGTCCCTCTCAACAGGAACGGCGAGAGGAACTCCAGGGTCGTGCCACCATTTCAAGAGTCCCCCAGATGTCTCAATCCATTCCAGAGGAACCTCTTTTTCCTTCAGCGGCTCGTCTTTCACGCCGAGGATCGACTCACACCAAGGTGGCACTTGGCACAGCCCTGTGGGAAAGCCTCGTGGGAAAGCCTCGAGGGAAAGCCTCGAGGGAAAGCCACAGATCCCTTTATCCACGTGACAGGAAGTGTGACAATACGGCTGCAGCTCGGGAGGGAAGCGCACGTGCATGCCCCCACTCGAGACGAGTCCTGACTCCCCTGGGGAGACTCAGAGGCACCCCAAAATCCATGTCAACACTGGAGAGGAATCCTCAGGTTCTGGCCCCGACTCCACACAAGGTCTTAGGCCCCGGCATCGACGGGAGAGGAATCTCGAGATGGCCCCTAGCAACTCGCATGGGGACTGGCCCTTCCTGAGGCCACCAGAGCGGGTCCCTGAGGTCCCCGTCGTAACTCGAGAAGACCTGCCGCAACTCGAGAATATCCAGCAGGTTCTCCCCTGCAGGCGAGATGAGACCCATTTACGCAGAGGCTTCTCGGGCCTAATCACACCTCACCTCTGGAACGTCGAAAGGGTCCTTCACTCCCTTGGTGCAACTCAAGAAGTTCCCCGACATACCCGTCTCCACTCGATAGGAAACACGAGGGTCCCGCCCACATCCAGAGGAGCCCCGTTTCCTCCTCGTAGCTCGAGGTGAGGGATCCTTTCCCTGCTTCGTCGGGAAAGAATTCCGGGCGGTCCCGTCGCATCTCAAGAGGAGGCCCTCTCAACAGGAAAGGCGAGAGGAACTCCAGGGTCGTGCCACCATTCCAAAAGTCCCCCAGATGTCTCTGTCCATTCCAGAGGAACCTCTTTTTCCTTCACCGGCTCGTCTTTCACGCCGAGGATCGACTCACACCAAGGTGGCACTTGGCACAGCCCTGTGGGAAAGCCTCGTGGGAAAGACTCAAGGGAAAGCCTCGAGGGAAAGCCACAGATCCCTTTATCCACGTGACAGGAAGTGTGACCCTACGGCTGCAGCTCGGGAGGGAAGCGCACGTGAATGCCCCCACTCGAGACGAGTCCTGACTCCCCTGGGGAGACTCAGAGGCACCCCAAAATCCATGTCAACACTGGAGAGGAATCCTCAGGTTCTGGCCCCGACTCCACACAAGGTCTTAGGCCCCGGCATCGACGGGAGAGGAATCTCGAGATGGCCCCTAGCAACTCGCATGGGGACTGGCCCTTCCTGAGGCCACCAGAGCGGGTCCCTGAGGTCCCCGTCGTAACTCGAGAAGACCTGCCGCAACTCGAGAATATCCAGGAGATTCTCCCCTGCAGGCGAGATGAGGCCCATTTCCGCAGAGGCTTCTCGGGGCTAATCACACCTCACCTCTGGAACGTCGAAAGGGTCCTTCACTCCCTTGGTGCAACTCAAGAAGTTCCCCGACATACCCGTCTCCACTCGAGAGGAAACACGAGGGTCCCGCCCACATCCAGAGGAGCCCCGTTTCCGCCTCGTAGCTCGAGGTGAGGGATCCTTTCCCTGCTTCGTCGGGAAAGAATTCCGGGCGTTCCCGTCGCATCCCAAGAGGAGGTCCTCTCAACAGGTTCGGCGAGAGGAACCCCAGGGTCGAGCCACAATGCCAAAAGTCCCGCAGATGTCTCTGTCCATTCCAGAGGAACCTCTTTTCCCTTCACCGGCTCGTCTTTCACGCCGAGGATCGACTGACACCAAGGTGGCACTTGGCACAGCCCTATGGGAAAGCCTCGTGGGAAAGCCTCGAGGGAAAGCCTCGAGGGAAAGCCACAGATCCCTTGATCCACGTGACAGGATGCGTGACCTTACTGCTGCAGCTCGGGAGGGAAGCGCACGTGCATGCCCCCACTCGAGGCGAGTCCTGACTCCCCTGGGGTGACTCAGAGGCACCCCAAAATCCATCTCAACACTGGAGAGGAATCCTCAGGTTATGGCCCCGACTCCACACAAGGTCTTAGGCCCCGGCATCGACGGGAGAGGAATCTCGAGATGGCCCCTAGCAAATCGCATGGGGACTGGCCCTTCCTGAGGCCACCAGAGCGGGTCCCTGATGTCCCCGTCGTAACTCGAGAAGACCTGCCGCAACTCGAGAATATCCAGGAGGTTCTCCCCTGCAGGCGAGATGAGGCCCATTTCCGCAGAGGCTTCTCGGGGCTAATCACACCTCACCTCTGGAACGTCGAAAGGGTCCTTCACTCCCTTGGTGCAACTCAAGAAGTTCCCCGACATACCCGTCTCCACTCGAGAGGAAACCCGAGGGTCCCGCCCACATCCAGAGGAGACCCGTTTCCTCCTCGTAGCTCGAGGTGAGGGATCCTTTCGCTGCTTCGTCGGGAAAGAATTCCGGGCGTTCCCGTCGCATCTCAAGAGGAGGTCCTCTCAACAGGAACGGGGAGAGGAACTCCAGGGTCGTGCCACCATTCCGAAAGTCCCCCAGAAGTCTCTGTCCATTCCAGAGGAAACTCTTTTCCCTTCACCGGCTCGTCTTTCACGCCGAGGATCGACTCACACCAAGGTGGCACTTGGCACAGCCCTGTGGGAAAGCCTCGTGGGAAAGCCTCGAGGGAAATCCTCGAGGGAAAGCCACAGATCCTTTGATCCACGTGACAGGAAGCGTGACCCTACTGCTGCATCTCGGGAGGGAAGCGCACGTGCATGCCCCCACACGAGACGAGGCCTGACTCCGCTGGGGAGACTGAGAGGCACCCCAAGATCCATGTCAACACTGGAGAGGAATCCTCAGGTTCCGGCCCCAACTCCACACAAGGTCTTAGGCCCCGGCATCGATGGGAGAGGAGTCCCGAGATGGCCCCTAGCAACTCGCATGGGGACTGGCCCTTCCTGAGGCCACCAGAGCGGGTCCCTGAGGTCCCTGTCGTAACTCGAGAAGACCTGCCGCAACTCGAGAATATCCAGGAGGTTCTCCCCTGCAGGCGAGATGAGGCCCATTTCCGCAGAGGCTTCTCGGGGCTAATCACACCTCACCTCTGGAACGTCGAAAGGGTCCTTCACTCCCTTGGTGCAACTCAAGAAGTTCCCCGACATACCCGTCTCCACTCGAGAGGAAACACGAGGGTCCCGCCCACATCCAGAGGAGCCCCGTTTCCGCCTCGTAGCTCGAGGTGAGGGATCCTTTCCCTGCTTCGTCGGGAAAGAATTCCCGGCATTCCCGTCGCATCTCAAGAGGAGGCCCTCTCAACAGGAACGGCGAGAGGAACTCCAGGGTCGTGCCACCATTCCAAGAGGTCCCCCAGATGTCTCAAAACATTCCAGAGGAACCTCTTTTTCCTTCACCGGCTCGTCTTTCACGCCGAGGATCGACTCACACCAAGGTGGCACTTGGCACAGCCCTGTGGGAAAGCCTCGTGGGAAAGCCTCGAGGGAAAGCCTCGAGGGAAAGCCACAGATCCCTTTATCCACGTGACAGGAAGCGTGACCCTACGGCTGCAGCTCGGGAGGGAAGCGCACGTGCATGCCCCCACTCGAGACGAGTCCTGACTCCCCTGGGGAGACTCAGAGGCACCCCAAAATCCATGTCAACACTGGAGAGGAATCCTCAGCTTCTGGCCCCGACTCCACACAAGGTCTTAGGCACCGGCATCGATGGGAGAGGAATCACGAGATGGCCCCTAGCAACTCGCATGGGGACTGGCCCTTCCTGAGGCCACCAGAGCGGGTCCCTGAGGTCCCCGTCGTAACACGAGAAGACCTGCCGCAACTCGAGAATATCCAGGAGGTTCTCCCCTGCAGGCGAGATGAGGCCCATTTCCGCAGAGGCTTCTCGGGGCTAATCACACCTCACCTCTGGAACGTGGAAAGGTTCCTTCACACCCTTGGTGCAACTCAAGAAGTTCCCCGACATACCCGTCTCCACTCGAGAGGAAACACGAGGGTCCCGCCCACATCCAGAGGAGCCCCGTATCCGCCTCGTAGCTCGAGGTGAGGGATCCTTTCCCTGCTTCGTCAGGAAAGAATTCCCGGCGTTTCCGTCGCATCTCAAGAGGAGGCCCTCTCAACAGGAACGGCGAGAGGAACTCCAGGGTCGTGCCACCATTCCAAGAGTCCCCCAGATTTCTCAGTCCACTCCAGAGGAAACTCTTTTCCCTTCACCGACTCGTCTTACACGCCGAGGATCGACTCACACCAAGGTGGCACTTGGCACAGCCCTGTGGGAAAGCCTCGTGGGAAAGCCTCGAGGGAAAGCCTCAAGGGAAAGCCACAGATCCCTTGATCCACGTGACAGGAAGCGTGACCCTGCTGCTGCAGCTCGGGAGGGAAGCGCACGTGCATGCCCCCACTCGAGACGAGGCCTGACTCCCCTGGGGAGACTGAGAGGCACCCCAAGATCCATGTCAACACTGGAGAGGAATCCTCAGGTTCCGGCCCCGACTCCACACAAGGTCTTAGGCACCGGCATCGATGGGAGAGGAATCCCGAGATGGCCCCTAGCAACTCGCATGGGGACTGGCCCTTCCTGAGGCCACCAGAGCGGGTCCCTGAGGTCCCCGTCGTAACTAGAGAAGACCTGCCGCAACTCGAGAATATCCAGGAGGTTCTCCCCTGAAGGCGCGATGAGGCCCATTTCCGCAGAGGCTTCTCGGGGCTAATCACACCTCACCTCTGGAACGTCGAAAGGGTCCTTCACACCCTTGGTGCAACTAAAGAAGTTCCCCGACATACCAGTCTCCACTCGAGAGGAAAGACGAGGGTCCCACCCACATCCAGAGGAGCCCCGTTTCCGCCTCGTAGCTCGAGGTGAGGGATCCTTTCCCTGCTTCGTCGGGAAAGAATTCCCGGCGTTCCCATCGCATCTCAAGAGGCGGCCCGGCCCTCTCAACAGGAACGGCGAGAGGAACTCCAGGGTCGTGCCACCATTCCAAGAGTCCCCCAGATGTCTCAGTCCATTCCAGAGGAAACTCTTTTCCCTTCACCGGCTCGTCTTTCACGCCGAGGATCGACTCACACCAAGGTGGCACTTGGCACAGGCCTGTGGGAAAGCCTCTTGGGAAAGCCACAGATCCCTTTATCCACGTGACAGGAAGCGTGACCCTTCTGTGGCAGCTCGGGAGGGAAGCGCACGTGCATGCCGCCACTCGAGACGAGTCCTGACTCCCCTGGGGAGACTCAGAGGCACCCCAAAATCCATGTCAACACTGGAGAGGAATCCTCAGGTTCTGGCCCCGACTCCACACAAGGTCTTAGGCCCCGGCATCGACGGGAGAGGAATCTCGAGATGGCCCCTAGCAACTCGCATGGGGACTGGCCCTTCCTGAGGCCACCAGAGCGGGTCCCTGAGGTCCCCGTCGTAACTCGAGAAGACCTGCCGCAACTCGAGAATATCCAGGAGGTTCTCCCCTGCAGGCGAGATGAGGCCCATTTCCGCAGAGGCTTCTCGGGGCTAATCACACCTCACCTCTGGAACGTCGAAAGGGTCCTTCACACCCTTGGTGCAACTCAAGAAGTTCCCCGACATACCCGTCTCCACTCGAGAGGAAACACGAGGGTCCCGCCCACATCCAGAGGAGCCCTGTTTCCGCCTCATAGCTCGAGGTGAGGGACCCTTTCCCTGCTTCGTCAGGAAAGAATTCCCGGCGTTCCCGTCGCATCTCAAGAGGAGGCCCTCTCAACAGGAACGGCAAGAGGAACTCCAGGGTCGTGCCACCATTCCAAGAGTCCCCCAGATGTCTCAGTCCATTTCAGAGGAACCTCTTTTCCCTTCAAAGGCTCGTCTTTCACGCCGAGGATCGACTCACACCAAGGTGGCACTTGGCACAGCCCTGTGGGAAAGCCTCGTGGGAAAGCCTCGAGGGACAGCCTCGAGGGAAAGCCACAGATCCCTTGATCCACGTGACAGGAAGCGTGACCCTGATGCTGCAGCTCGGGAGGGAAGCGCACGTGCATGCCCCCACTCGAGACGAGGCCTGACTCCCCTGGGGAGACTGAGAGGCACCCCAAGAACCATGTCAACACTGGAGAGGAATCCTCAGGTTCCGGCCCCGACTCCACACAAGGTCTTAGGCCCCGGCATCGATGGGAGAGGAATCCCGAGATGGCCCCTAGCAACTCGCCTGGGGACTGGCCCTTCCTGAGGCCACCAGAGCGGGTCCCTGAGGTCCCCATCGTAACTTGAGAAGACCTGCCGCAACTCGAGAATATCCAGGAGGTTCTCCCCTGCAGGCGAGATGAGGCCCATTTCCGCAGAGGCTTCTCGGGGCTAATCACACCTCACCTCTGGAACGTCGAAAGGGTCCTTCACACCCTTGGTGCAACTCAAGAAGTTCCCCGACATACCCGTCTCCACTCGAGAGGAAACACGAGGGTCCCGCCCACATCCAGAGGAGCCCCGTTTCCCCCTCGTAGCTCGAGATGAGGGATCCTTTCCCTGCTTCGTCGGGAAAGAATTCCTGGCGTTCCCGTCGCATCTCAAGAGGAGGCCCTCTCAACAGGAACGGCGAGAGGAACTCAAGGGTCGTGCCACCATTCCAAGAGTCCCCCAGATGTCTCAGTCCATTCCAGAGGAAACTCTTTTCCCTTCACCGGCTCGTCTTACACGCCGAGGATCGACTCACACCAAGGTGGCACTTGGCACAGCCCTGTGGGAAAGCCTCGTGGGAAAGCCTCGAGGGACAGCCTCGAGGGAAAGCCACAGATCCCTTGATCCACGTGACAGGAAGCGTGACCCTGCTGCTGCAGCTCGGGAGGGAAGCGCACGTGCATGCCCCCACTCGAGACGAGGCCTGACTCCCCTGGGGAGACTGAGAGGCACCCCAAGATCCATGTCAACACTGGAGAGGAATCCTCAGGTTCCGGCCCCGACTCCACACAAGGTCTTAGGCACCGGCATCGATGGGAGAGGAATCCCGAGATGGCCCCTAGCAACTCGCATGGGGACTGGCCCTTCCTGAGGCCACCAGAGCGGGTCCCTGAGGTCCCCGTCGTAACTAGAGAAGACCTGCCGCAACTCGAGAATATCCAGGAGGTTCTCCCCTGAAGGCGCGATGAGGCCCATTTCCGCAGAGGCTTCTCGGGGCTAATCACACCTCACCTCTGGAACGTCGAAAGGGTCCTTCACACCCTTGGTGCAACTAAAGAAGTTCCCCGACATACCAGTCTCCACTCGAGAGGAAAGACGAGGGTCCCACCCACATCCAGAGGAGCCCCGTTTCCGCCTCGTAGCTCGAGGTGAGGGATCCTTTCCCTGCTTCGTCGGGAAAGAATTCCCGGCGTTCCCGTCGCATCTCAAGAGGCGGCCCGGCCCTCTCAACAGGAACGGCGAGAGGAACTCCAGGGTCGTGCCACCATTCCAAGAGTCCCCCAGATGTCTCAGTCCATTCCAGAGGAAACTCTTTTCCCTTCACCGGCTCGTCTTTCACGCCGAGGATCGACTCACACCAAGGTGGCACTTGGCACAGGCCTGTGGGAAAGCCTCTTGGGAAAGCCACAGATCCCTTTATCCACGTGACAGGAAGCGTGACCCTTCTGTGGCAGCTCGGGAGGGAAGCGCACGTGCATGCCGCCACTCGAGACGAGTCCTGACTCCCCTGGGAGACTCAGAGGCACCCCAAAATCCATGTCAACACTGGAGAGGAATCCTCAGGTTCTGGCCCCGACTCCACACAAGGTCTTAGGCCCCGGCATCGACGGGAGAGGAATCTCGAGATGGCCCCTAGCAACTCGCATGGGGACTGGCCCTTCCTGAGGCCACCAGAGCGGGTCCCTGAGGTCCCCGTCGTAACTCGAGAAGACCTGCCGCAACTCGAGAATATCCAGGAGGTTCTCCCCTGCAGGCGAGATGAGGCCCATTTCCGCAGAGGCTTCTCGGGGCTAATCACACCTCACCTCTGGAACGTCGAAAGGGTCCTTCACACCCTTGGTGCAACTCAAGAAGTTCCCCGACATACCCGTCTCCACTCGAGAGGAAACACGAGGGTCCCGCCCACATCCAGAGGAGCCCTGTTTCCGCCTCATAGCTCGAGGTGAGGGACCCTTTCCCTGCTTCGTCAGGAAAGAATTCCCGGCGTTCCCGTCGCATCTCAAGAGGAGGCCCTCTCAACAGGAACGGCAAGAGGAACTCCAGGGTCGTGCCACCATTCCAAGAGTCCCCCAGATGTCTCAGTCCATTTCAGAGGAACCTCTTTTCCCTTCAAAGGCTCGTCTTTCACGCCGAGGATCGACTCACACCAAGGTGGCACTTGGCACAGCCCTGTGGGAAAGCCTCGTGGGAAAGCCTCGAGGGACAGCCTCGAGGGAAAGCCACAGATCCCTTGATCCACGTGACAGGAAGCGTGACCCTGATGCTGCAGCTCGGGAGGGAAGCGCACGTGCATGCCCCCACTCGAGACGAGGCCTGACTCCCCTGGGGAGACTGAGAGGCACCCCAAGAACCATGTCAACACTGGAGAGGAATCCTCAGGTTCCGGCCCCGACTCCACACAAGGTCTTAGGCCCCGGCATCGATGGGAGAGGAATCCCGAGATGGCCCCTAGCAACTCGCCTGGGGACTGGCCCTTCCTGAGGCCACCAGAGCGGGTCCCTGAGGTCCCCATCGTAACTTGAGAAGACCTGCCGCAACTCGAGAATATCCAGGAGGTTCTCCCCTGCAGGCGAGATGAGGCCCATTTCCGCAGAGGCTTCTCGGGGCTAATCACACCTCACCTCTGGAACGTCGAAAGGGTCCTTCACACCCACCCTTGGTGCAACTCAAGAAGTTCCCCGACATACCCGTCTCCACTCGAGAGGAAACACGAGGGTCCCGCCCACATCCAGAGGAGCCCCGTTTCCCCCTCGTAGCTCGAGATGAGGGATCCTTTCCCTGCTTCGTCGGGAAAGAATTCCTGGCGTTCCCGTCGCATCTCAAGAGGAGGCCCTCTCAACAGGAACGGCGAGAGGAACTCAAGGGTCGTGCCACCATTCCAAGAGTCCCCCAGATGTCTCAGTCCATTCCAGAGGAAACTCTTTTCCCTTCACCGGCTCGTCTTTCACTCCGAGGATCGACTCATACCAAGGTGGCACTTGGCACAGCCCTGTGGGAAAGCCTCGTGGGAAAGCCTCGAGGGAAAGCCTCGAGGGAAAGCCACAGATCCCTTGATCCACGTGACAGGAAGCGTGACCCTACTGCTGCAGCTCGGGAGGGAAGCGCACGTGCATGCCCCCACTCGAGACGAGGCCTGACTCCCCTGGGGAGACTGAGAGGCACCCCAAGATCCATGTCAACACTGGAGAGGAATGCTCAGCTTCCGGCCCCGACTCAACACAAGGCCTTAGGCCCCGGCATCGACGGGAGAGGAATCTCGAGATGGCCCCTAGCAACTCGCATGGGGACTGGCCCTTCCTGAGGCCACCAGAGCGGGTCCCTGAGGTCCCCGTCGTAACTCGAGAAGACCTGCCGCAACTCGAGAATATCCAGGAGGTTCTCCCCTGCAGGCGAGATGAGGCCCATTTCCGCAGAGGCTTCTCGGGGCTAATCACACCTCACCTCTGGAACGTCGAAAGGGTCCTTCACTCCCTTGGTGCAACTCAAGAAGTTCCCCGACATACCCGTCTCCACTCGAGAGGAAACACGAGGGTCCCGCCCACATCCAGAGGAGCCCCGTTTCCGCCTCGTAGCTCGAGGTGAGGGATCCTTTCCCTGCTTCGTCGGGAAAGAATTCCGGGTGTTCCCGTCGCATCTCAAGAGGAGGTCCTCTCAACAGGAATGGCGAGAGGAACTCCAGGGTCGTGCCACCATTCCAAAAGTCCCCCAGAAGTCTCTGTCCATTCCACAGGAACCTCTTTTCCCTTCACCGGCTCGTCTTTCACGCCGAGGATCGACTCACACCAAGGTGGCACTTGTCACAGCCCTGTGGGAAAGCCTCGTGGGAAAGCCTCGAGGGAAATCCTCGAGGTAAAGCCACAGATCCTTTGATCCACGTGACAGGAAGCGTGACCCTACTGCTGCATCACGGGAGGGAATCGCACGTGCATGCCCCCACTCGAGACGAGGCCTGACTCCCCTGGGGAGACTGAGAGGCACCCCAAGATCCATGTCAACACTGGAGAGGAATCCTCAGGTTCCGGCACCGACTCCACACAAGGTCTTAGGCCCCGGCATCGATGGGAGAGGAATTCCGAGATGGCCCCTAGCAACTCGCATGGGGGACTGGCCCTTCCTGAGGCCACCAGAGCGGGTCCCTGAGGTCCCCGTCGTAACTCGAGAAGACCTGCCGCAACACGAGAATATCCAGGAGGTTCTCCCCGTGCAGGCGAGATGAGGCCCATTTCCGCAGAGGCTTCTCGGGGCTAATCACACCTCACCTCTGGAACGTCGAAAGGGTCCTTCCCACCCTTGGTACAACTCAAGAAGTTCCCCGACATACCCGTCTCCACTCGAGAGGAAACACGAGGGTCCCGCCCACATCCAGAGGAGCCCCGTTTCCCGCCTCGTAGCTCGAGGTGAGGGATCCTTTCCCTGCTTCGTCGGGAAAGAATTCCCGGCGTTCCCGTCGCATCTCAAGAGGAGTCCCTCTCAACAGGAACGGCGAGAGGAACTCCAGGGTCGTGCCACCATTTCAAGAGTCCCCCAGATGTCTCAATCCATTCCAGAGGAACCTCTTTTTCCTTCACCGGCTCGTCTTTCACGCCGAGGATCGACTCACACCAAGGTGGCAATTGGCACAGCCCTGTGGGAAAGCCTCGTGGGAAAGCCTCGAGGGAAAGCCTCGAGGGAAAGCCACAGATCCCTTGATCCACGTGACAGGAAGCGTGACCTTACTGCTGCAGCTCGGGAGGGAAGCGCACGTGCATGCCCCCACTCGAGGCGAGTCCTGACTCCCCTGGGGTGACTCAGAGGCACCCCAAAAACCATGTCAACACTGGAGAGGAATCCTCAGGTTATGGCCCCGACTCCACACAAGGTCTTAGGCCCCGGCATCGATGGGAGAGGAATCTCGAGATGGCCCCTAGCAACTCGCATGGGGACTGGCCCTTCCTGAGGCCACCAGAGCGGGTCCCTGAGGTACCCGTCGTAACTCGAGAAGACCTGCCGCAACTCGAGAATATCCAGGAGGTTCTCCCCTGCAGGCGAGATGAGGCCCATTTCCGCAGAGGCTTCTCGGGGCTAATCACACCTCACCTCTGGAACGTCGAAAGGGTCCTTCAATCCCCTGGTGCAACTCAAGAAGTTCCCCGACATACCCGTCTCCACTCGAGAGGAAACACGAGGGTCCCGCCCACATCCAGAGGAGACCCGTTTCCTCCTCGTAGCTCGAGGTGAGGGATCCTTTCGCTGCTTCTTCGGGAAAGAATTCCGGGCGTTCCCGTCGCATCTCAAGAGGAGGTCCTCTCAACAGGAACGGGGAGAGGAACTCCAGGGTCGTGCAACCATTCCGAAAGTCCCCCAGAAGTCTCTGTCCATTCCAGAGGAACCTCTTTTCCCTTCACCGGCTCGTCTTTCACGCCGAGGATCGACTCACACCAAGGTGGCACTTGGCCACAGCCCTGTGGGAAAGCCTCGTGGGAAAGCCTCGAGGGAAATCCTCGAGGGAAAGCCACAGATCCTTTGATCCACGTGACAGGAAGCGTGACCCTACTGCTGCATCTCGGGAGGGAAGCGCACGTGCATGCCCCACTCGAGACGAGGCCTGACTCCCTGGGGAGACTGAGAGGCACCCCAAGATCCATGTCAACACTGGAGAGGAATCCTCAGGTTCCGGCCCCGACTCCACACAAGGTCTTAGGCCCCGGCATCGACGGGAGAGGAGTCCCGAGATGGCCCCTAGCAACTCGCATGGGGACTGGCCCTTCCTGAGGCCACCAGAGCGGGTCCCTGAGGTCCCCGTCGTAACTCGAGAAGACCTGCCGCAACTCGAGAATATCCAGCAGGTTCTCCCCTGCAGGCGAGATGAGGCCCATTTCCGCAGAGGCTTCTCGGGGCTAATCACACCTCACCTCTGGAACGTCGAACGGTTCCTTCCCACCCTTGGTACAACTCAAGAAGTTCCCCGACATACCCGTCCTCCACTCGAGAGGAAACACGAGGGTCCCGCTCACATCCAGAGGAGCCCAGTTTCCGCCTCGTAGCTCGAGGTGAGGGATCCTTTCCCTGCTTCGTCGGGAAAGAATTCTCGGCGTTCCCGTCGCATCTCAAGAGGAGTCCCTCTCAACAGGAACGGCGAGAGGAACTCCAGGGTCGTGCCACCATTTCAAGAGTCCCCCAGATGTCTCAATCCATTCCAGAGGAACCTCTTTTTCCTTCACCGGCTCGTCTTTCACGCCGAGGATCGACTCACACCAAGGTGGCACTTGGCACAGCCCTGTGGGAAAGCCTCGAGGGAAAGCCTCGAGGGAAAGCCACAGATCCCTTGATCCACGTGACAGGAAGCGTGAGCTTCCTGCTGCAGCTCGGGAGGAAGCGCACGTGCATGCCCCCATTCGAGGCGAGTCCTGACTCCCCTGGGGAGACCTGAGAGGCACCCCAAAATCCATGTCAACACTGGAGAGGAATCCTCAGGTTCTGGCCCCGACTCCACACAAGGTCTTAGGCCCCGGCATCGACGGGAGAGGAATCTCGAGATGGCCCATAGCAACTCGCATGGGGACTGGCCCTTCCTGAGGCCACCAGAGCGGGTCCCTGAGGTCCCCTTCGTAAATCGAGAAGACCTGCCGCAACTCGAGAATATCCAGTAGGTTCGCCCCTGCAGGCGAGATGAGGCCCATTTCCGCAGAGGCTTCTCAGGGCTAATCACACCTCACCTCTGGAACGTCGAAAGGTTCCTTCCCACCCTTGGTACAACTCAAGAAGTTCCCCGACATACCCGTCTCCACTCGAGGGACACACGAGGGTCCCGCCCACATTCAGAGGAGCCCCGATTCCGCATCGTAGCTCGAGGTGAGGGATCCTTTCCCTGCTTCGTCGGGAAAGAATTCCCGGCATTCCCGTCGCATCTCAAGAGGAGTCCCTCTCAACCGGAACGGCGAGAGGTACTCCAGGGTCGTGCCACCATTCCAAGAGTCCCCCAGATGTCTCAAAACATTCCAGAGGAACCTCTTTTTCCTTCACCGGCTCGTCTTTCACGCCGAGGATCGACTCACACCAAGGTGGCACTTGGCACAGCCCTGTGGGAAAGCCTCGAGGGAAAGCCTCGAGGGAAAGCCACAGATCCCTTGATCCACGTGACAGGAAGCGTGAGCTTCCTGCTGCAGCTCGGGAGGGAAGCGCACGTGCATGCCCCCATTCGAGGCGAGTCCTGACTCCCCTGGGGAGACTGAGAGGCACCCCAAAATCCATGTCAACACTGGAGAGGAATCCTCAGGTTCTGGCCCCGACTCCACACAAGGTCTTAGGCCCCGGCATCGACGGGAGAGGAATCTCGAGATGGCCCATAGCAACTCGCATGGGGGACTGGCCCTTCCTGAGGCCACCAGAGCGGGTCCCTGAGGTCCCCTTCGTAAATCGAGAAGACCTGCCGCAACTCGAGATATCCAGTAGGTTCGCCCCTGCAGGCGAGATGAGGCCCATTTCCGCAGAGGCTTCTCGGGGCTAATCACACCTCACCTCTGGAACGTCGAAAGGTTCCTTCCCACCCTTGGTACAACTCAAGAAGTTCCCGACATACCCGTCTCCACTCGAGAGGACACACGAGGGTCCCGCCCACATTCAGAGGAGCCCCGATTCCGCATCGTAGCTCGAGGTGAGGGATCCTTTCCCTGCTTCGTCGGGAAAGAATTCCCGGCATTCCCCGTCGCATCTCAAGAGGAGTCCCTCTCAACCGGAACGGCGAGAGGTACTCCAGGGTCGTGCCACCATTCCAAGAGTCCCCCAGATGTCTCAAAACATTCCAGAGGAACCTCTTTTTCCTTCACCGGCTCGGCTTTTCACGCCGAGGATCGACTCACACCAAGGTGGCACTTGGCACAGCCCTGTGGGAAAGCCTCGTGGGAAAGCCTCGAGGGAAAGCCTCGAGGGAAAGCCACAGATCCCTTTATCCACGTGACAGGAAGTGTGACCCTACGGCTGCAGCTCGGGAGGGAAGCGCACGTGCATGCCCCCACTCGAGACGAGTCCTGACTCCCCTGGGGAGACTCAGAGGCACCCCAAAATCCATGTCAACACTGGAGAGGAATCCTCAGGTTCTGGCCCCGACTCCACTCAAGGTCTTAGACCCCGGCATCGACGGGAGAGGAATCTCGAGATGGCCCCTAGCAACTCGCATGGGGACTGGCCCTTCCTGAGGCCACCAGAGCGGGTCCCTGAGGTCCCCGTCGTAACTCGAGAAGACCTGCCGCAACTCGAGAATATCCAGGAGGTTGTCCCCTGCAGGCGAGATGAGGCCCATTTCCGCAGAGGCTTCTCGGGGCTAATCACACCTCACCTCTGGAACGTCGAAAGGGTCCTTCACTCCCTTGGTGCAACTCAAGAAGTTCCCCGACATACCCGTCTCCACTCGAGAGGAAACCCGAGGGTCCCGCCCACATCCAGAGGAGACCCGTTTCCTCCTCGTAGCTCGAGGTGAGGGATCCTTTCCCTGCTTCGGCGGGAAAGAATTCCGGGCGTTCCCGTCGCATCTCAAGAGGAGGTCCTCTCAACAGGAACGGGGAGAGGAACTCCAGGGTCGTGCCACCATTCCGAAAGTCCCCCAGAAGTCTCTGTCCATTCCAGAGGAAACTCTTTTCCCTTCACCGGCTCGTCTTTCACGCCGAGGATCGACTCACACCAAGGTGGCACTTGGCACAGCCCTGTGGGAAAGCCTCGTGGGAAAGCCTCGAGGGAAAGCCTCGAGGGAAAGCCACAGATCCCTTTATCCACGTGACAGGAAGTGTGACCCTACTGCTGCATCTCGGGAGGGAAGCGCACGTGCATGCCCCCACTCGAGACGAGGCCTGACTCCCCTGGGGAGACTGAGAGGCACCCCAAGATCCATGTCAACACTGGAGAGGAATCCTCAGGTTCCGGCCCCAACCCCACACAAGGTCTTAGGCCCCGGCATCGATGGGAGAGGAGTCCCGAGATGGCCCCTAGCAACTCGCATGGGGACTGGCCCTTCCTGAGGCCACCAGAGCGGGTCCCTGAGGTCCAGGTCGTAACTCGAGAAGACCTGCCGCAACTCGAGAATATCCAGGAGGTTCTCCCCTGCAGGCGAGATGAGCCCATTTCCACAGAGGCTTCTCGGGGCTAATCACACCTCACCTCTGGAACGTCGAAAGGGTCCTTCACTCCCTTGGTGCAACTCAAGAAGTTCCCCGACATACCCGTCTCCACTCGAGAGGAAACACGAGGGTCCCGCCCACATCCAGAGGAGCCCCGTTTCCGCCTCGTAGCTCGAGGTGAGGGATCCTTTCCCTGCTTCGTCGGGAAAGAATTCCCGGCATTCCCGTCGCATCTCAAGAGGAGGCCCTCTCAACAGGAACGGCGAGAGGAACTCCAGGGTCGTGCCACCATTCCAAGAGTCCCCCAGATGTCTCAAAACATTCCAGAGGAACCTCTTTTTCCTTCACCGGCTCGTCTTTCACGCCAAGGATCGACTCACACCAAGGTGGCACTTGGCACAGCCCTGTGGGAAAGCCTCGTGGGAAAGCCTCGAGGGAAAGCCTCGAGGGAAAGCCACAGATCCCTTGATCCACGTGACAGGAAGCGTGAGCTTCCTGCTGCAGCTCGGGAGGGAAGCGCACGTGCATGCCCCCACTCAGGCGAGTCCTGACTCCCCTGGGGAGACTCAGAGGCACCCCAAAATCCATGTCAACACTGGAGAGGAATCCTCAGGTTCTGGCCCCGACTCCACACAAGGTCTTAGGCCCCGGCATCGACGGAGAGGAGTCTCGAGATGGCCCCTAGCAACTCGCATGGGGACTGGCCCTTCCTGAGGCCACCAGAGCGGTTCCCTGAGGTACCTGTCGTAACTCGAGAAGACCTGCCGCAACTCGAGAATATCCAGGAGGTTGTCCCCTGCAGGCGAGATGAGGCCCATTTCCGCAGAGGCTTCTCGGGGCTAATCACACCTCACCTCTGGAACGTCGAAAGGGGTCCTTCACTCCCTTGGTGCAACTCAAGAAGTTCCCCTGACATACCCGTCTCCACTCGAGAGGAAACACGAGGTTCCCGCCCACATCCCAGAGGAGCCCCGTTTCCTCCTCGTAGCTCGAGGTGAGGGATCCTTTCCCTGCTTCGTCGGGAAAGAATTCCGGGCGTTCCCGTCGCATCTCAAGAGGAGGTCCTCTCAACAGGAACGGCGAGAGGAACTCCAGGGTCGTGCCACCATTCCAAAAGTCCCCCAGATGTCTCTGTCCATTCCAGAGGAACCTCTTTTCCCTTCACTGGCTCGTCTTTCACGCCGAGGATCGACACACAACAAGGTGGCACTTGGCACAGCCCTGTGGGAAAGCCTCGTGGGAAAGCCACGAGGGAAATCCTCGAGGGAAAGACACAGATCATTTCATCCATGTGACAGGAAGCGTGACCCTACTGCTGCAGCTCGGGAGGGAATCGCACGTGCATGCCCCCACTCGAGATGAGTCCTGACTCCCCTGGGAGACTGAGAGGCACCCCAAGATCCATGTCAACACTGGAGAGGAATCCTCAGGTTCCGGCCCCAACCCCACACAAGGTCTTAGGCCCCGGCATCGATGGGAGAGGAGTCCCGAGATGGCCCCTAGCAACTCGCATGGGGACTGGCCCTTCCTGAGGCCACCAGAGCGGGTCCCTGAGGTCCAGGTCGTAACTCGAGAAGACCTGCCGCAACTCGAGAATATCCAGGAGGTTCTCCCCTGCAGGCGAGATGAGGCCCATTTCCGCAGAGGCTTCTCGGGGCTAATCACACCTCACCTCTGGAACGTCGAAAGGGTCCTTCACTCCCTTGGTGCAACTCAAGAAGTTCCCCGACATACCCGTCTCCACTCGAGAGGAAACACGAGGGTCCCGCCCACATCCAGAGGAGCCCCGTTTCCGCCTCGTAGCTCGAGGTGAGGGATCCTTTCCCTGCTTCGTCGGGAAAGAATTCCCGGCATTCCCGTCGCATCTCAAGAGGAGGCCCTCTCAACAGGAACGGCGAGAGGAACTCCAGGGTCGTGCCACCATTCCAAGAGTACCCCAGATGTCTCAAAACATTCCAGAGGAACCTCTTTTTCCTTCACCGGCTCGTCTTTCACGCCGAGGATCGACTCACACCAAGGTGGCACTTGGCACAGCCCTGTGGGAAAGCCTCGTGGGAAAGCCTCGAGGGAAAGCCTCGAGGGGAAAGCCACAGATCCCTTTATCCACGTGACAGGAAGTGTGACCCTACGGCTGCAGCTCGGGAGGGAAGCGCACGTGCATGCCCCCACTCGAGACGAGTCCCTGACTCCCCTGGGGAGACTCAGAGGCACCCCAAAATCCATGACAACACTGGAGAGGAATCCTCAGGTTCTGGCCCCGACTCCACACAAGGTCTTAGGCCCCGGCATCGACGGGAGAGGAATCTCGAGATGGCCCCTAGCAACTCGCATGGGGACTGGCCCCTTCCTGAGGCCACCAGAGCGGGTCCCTGAGGTCCCCGTCGTAACTCGAGAAGACCTGCCGCAACTCGAGAATATCCAGCAGGTTTTCCCCTGCAGGCGAGATGAGGCCCATTTCCGCAGAGGCTTCTCGGGGCTAATCACACCTCACCTCTGGAACGTCGAAAGGGTCCTTCACTCCCCTGGTGCAACTCAAGAAGTTCCCCGACATACCCGTCTCCACTCGAGAGGAAACACGAGGGTCCCGCTCACATCCAGAGGAGCCCAGTTTCCGCCTCGTAGCTCGAGGTGAGGGATCCTTTCCCTGCTTCGTCGGGAAAGAATTCTCGGCGTTCCCGTCGCATCTCAAGAGGAGTCCCTCTCAACAGGAACGGCGAGAGGAACTCCAGGGTCGTGCCACCATTTCAAGAGTCCCCCAGATGTCTCAATCCATTCCAGAGGAACCTCTTTTTCCTTCACCGGCTCGTCTTTCACGCCGAGGATCGACTCACACCAAGGTGGCACTTGGCACAGCCCTGTGGGAAAGCCTCGTGGGAAAGCCTCGAGGGAAAGCCTCGAGGGAAAGCCACAGATCCCTTGATCCACGTGACAGGAAGCGTGAGCTTCCTGCTGCAGCTCGGGAGGGAAGCGCACGTGCATGCCCCCACTCAGGCGAGTCCTGACTCCCCTGGGGAGACTCAGAGGCACCCCAAAATCCATGTCAACACTGGAGAGGAATCCTCAGGTTCTGGCCCCGACTCCACACAAGGTCTTAGGCCCCGGCATCGACGGGAGAGGAGTCTCGAGATGGCCCCTAGCAACTCGCATGGGGACTGGCCCTTCCTGAGGCCACCAGAGCGGTTCCCTGAGGTCCCTGTCGTAACTCGAGAAGACCTGCCGCAACTCGAGAATATCCAGGAGGTTGTCCCCTGCAGGCGAGATGAGGCCCATTTCCGCAGAGGCTTCTCGGGGCTAATCACACCTCACCTCTGGAACGTCGAAAGGGTCCTTCACTCCCTTGGTGCAACTCAAGAAGTTCCCTGACATACCCGTCTCCACTCGAGAGGAAACACGAGGTTCCCGCCCACATCCAGAGGAGCCCCGTTTCCTCCTCGTAGCTCGAGGTGAGGGATCCTTTCCCTGCTTCGTCGGGAAAGAATTCCGGGCGTTCCCGTCGCATCTCAAGAGGAGGTCCTCTCAACAGGAACGGCGAGAGGAACTCCAGGGTCGTGCCACCATTCCAAAAGTCCCCCAGATGTCTCTGTCCATTCCAGAGGAACCTCTTTTCCCTTCACTGGCTCGTCTTTCACGCCGAGGATCGACACACAACAAGGTGGCACTTGGCACAGCCCTGTGGGAAAGCCTCGTGGGAAAGCCACGAGGGAAATCCTCGAGGGAAAGACACAGATCATTTCATCCATGTGACAGGAAGCGTGACCCTACTGCTGCAGCTCGGGAGGGAATCGCACGTGCATGCCCCCACTCGAGATGAGTCCTGACTCCCCTGGGAGACTGAGAGGCACCCCAAGATCCATGTCAACACTGGAGAGGAATCCTCAGGTTCCGGCCCCAACCCCACACAAGGTCTTAGGCCCCGGCATCGATGGGAGAGGAGTCCCGAGATGGCCCCTAGCAACTCGCATGGGGACTGGCCCATCCTGAGGCCACCAGAGCGGGTCCCTGAGGTCCAGGTCGTAACTCGAGAAGACCTGCCGCAACTCGAGAATATCCAGGAGGTTCTCCCCTGCAGGCGAGATGAGGCCCATTTCCGCAGAGGCTTCTCGGGGCTAATCACACCTCACCACTGGAACGTCGAAAGGGTCCTTCACTCCCTTGGTGCAACTCAAGAAGTTCCCCGACATACCCGTCTCCACTCGAGAGGAAACACGAGGGTCCCGCCCACATCCAGAGGAGCCCCGTTTCCGCCTCGTAGCTCGAGGTGAGGGATCCTTTCCCTGCTTCGTCGGGAAAGAATTCCCGGCATTCCCGTCGCATATCAAGAGGAGGCCCTCTCAACAGGAACGGCGAGAGGAACTCCAGGGTCGTGCCACCATTCCAAGAGTCCCCCAGATGTCTCAAAACATTCCAGAGGAACCTCTTTTTCCTTCACCGGCTCGTGTTTCACGCCGAGGATCGACTCACACCAAGGTGGCACTTGGCACAGCCCTGTGGGAAAGCCTCGTGGGAAAGCCTCGAGGGAAAGCCTCGAGGGAAAGCCACAGATCCCTTTATCCACGTGACAGGAAGTGTGACCCTACGGCTGCAGCTCGGGAGGGAAGCGCACGTGCATGCCCCCACTCGAGACGAGTCCTGACTCCCCTGGGGAGACTCAGAGGCACCCCAAAATCCATGTCAACACTGGAGAGGAATCCTCAGGTTCTGGCCCCGACTCCACACAAGGTCTTAGGCCCCGGCATCGACGGGAGAGGAATCTCGAGATGGCCCCTAGCAACTCGCATGGGGACTGGCCCTTCCTGAGGCCACCAGAGCGGGTCCCTGAGGTCCCCGTCGTAACTCGAGAAGACCTGCCGCAACTCGAGAATATCCAGGAGGTTCTCCCCTGCAGGCGAGATGAGGCCCATTTCCGCAGAGGCTTCTCGGGGCTAATCACACCTCACCTCTGGAACGTCGAAAGGGTCCTTCACTCCCCTGGTGCAACTCAAGAAGTTCCCCGACATACCCGTCTCCATTCGAGAGGAAACACGAGGGTCCCGCTCACATCCAGAGGAGCCCAGTTTCCGCCTCGTAGCTCGAGGTGAGGGATCCTTTCCCTGCTTCGTCGGGAAAGAATTCTCGGCGTTCCCGTCGCATCTCAAGAGGAGTCCCTCTCAACAGGAACGGCGAGAGGAACTCCAGGGTCGTGCCACCATTTCAAGAGTCCCCCAGATGTCTCAATCCATTCCAGAGGAACCTCTTTTTCCTTCACCGGCTCGTCTTTCACGCCGAGGATCGACTCACACCAAGGTGGCACTTGGCACAGCCCTGTGGGAAAGCCTCGTGGGAAAGCCTCGAGGGAAAGCCTCGAGGGAAAGCCACAGATCCCTTGATCCACGTGACAGGAAGCGTGAGCTTCCTGCTGCAGCTCGGGAGGGAAGCGCACGTGCATGCCCCCACTCAGGCGAGTCCTGACTCCCCTGGGGAGACTCAGAGGCACCCCAAAATCCATGTCAACACTGGAGAGGAATCCTCAGGTTCTGGCCCCGACTCCACACAAGGTCTTAGGCCCCGGCATCGACGGGAGAGGAGTCTCGAGATGGCCCCTAGCAACTCGCATGGGGACTGGCCCTTCCTGAGGCCACCAGAGCGGTTCCCTGAGGTCCCTGTCGTAACTCGAGAAGACCTGTCGCAACTCGAGAATATCCAGGAGGTTGTCCCCTGCAGGCGAGATGAGGCCCATTTCCGCAGAGGCTTCTCGGGGCTAATCACACCTCACCTCTGGAACGTCGAAAGGGTCCTTCACTCCCTTGGTGCAACTCAAGAAGTTCCCTGACATACCCGTCTCCACTCGAGAGGAAACACGAGGTTCCCGCCCACATCCAGAGGAGCCCCGTTTCCTCCTCGTAGCTCGAGGTGAGGGATCCTTTCCCTGCTTCGTCGGGAAAGAATTCCGGGCGTTCCCGTCGCATCTCAAGAGGAGGTCCTCTCAACAGGAACGGCGAGAGGAACTCCAGGGTCGTGCCACCATTCCAAAAGTCCCCCAGATGTCTCTGTCCATTCCAGAGGAACCTCTTTTCCCTTCACTGGCTCGTCTTTCACGCCGAGGATCGACACACAACAAGGTGGCACTTGGCACAGCCCTGTGGGAAAGCCTCGTGGGAAAGCCACGAGGGAAATCCTCGAGGGAAAGACACAGATCATTTCATCCATGTGACAGGAAGCGTGACCCTACTGCTGCAGCTCGGGAGGGAATCGCACGTGCATGCCCTGCCGGGAATTCTTTCCCGACGTTCCCGTCGCATCTCAAGAGGAGGCCCTCTCAACAGGAACGGCGAGAGGAACTCCAGGGTCGTGCCACCATTCCAAGAGTCCCCCAGATGTCTCAATCCATTCCAGAGGAAACTCTTTTTCTTTCACCGGCTCGTCTTTCACGCCGAGGATCGACTCACACCAAGGTGGCACTTGGCACAGCCCTGTGGGAAAGCCTCATGGGAAAGCCTCGAGGGAAAGCCTCGAGGGAAAGCCACAGATCCCTTTATCCACGTGACAGGAAGTGTGACCCTACGGCTGCAGCTCGGGAGGGAAGCGCACGTGCATGCCCCCACACGAGACGAGTCCTGACTCCCCTGGGGAGACTCAGAGGCACCCCAAAATCCATGTCAACACTGGAGAGGAATCCTCAGGTTCTGGCCCCGACTCCACACAAGGTCTTAGGCCCCGGCATCGACGGGAGAGGAATCTCGAGATGGCCCCTAGCAACTCGCATGGGGACTGGCCCTTCCTGAGGCCAAAAGAGCGGGTCCCTGAGGTCCCTGTCGTAACTCGAGAAGACCTGCCGCAACTCGAGAATATCCAGGAGGTTCTCCCCTGCAGGCGAGATGAGGCCCATTTCCGCAGAGGCTTCTCGGGGCTAATCACACCTCACCTCTGGAACGTCGAAAGGGTCCTTCACTCCCCTGGTGCAACTCAAGAAGTTCCCCGACATACCCTTCTCCACTCGAGAGGAAACACGAGGGTCCCGCTCACATCCAGAGGAGCCCAGTTTCCGCCTCGTAGCTCGAGGTGAGGGATCCTTTCCCTGCTTCGTCGGGAAAGAATTCTCGGCGTTCCCGTCGCATCTCAAGAGGAGTCCCTCTCAACAGGAACGGCGAGAGGAACTCCAGGGTCGTGCCACCATTTCAAGAGTCCCCCAGATGTCTCAATCCATTCCAGAGGAACCTCTTTTTCCTTCACCGGCTCGTCTTTCACGCCGAGGATCGACTCACACCAAGGTGGCACTTGGCACAGCCCTGTGGGAAAGCCTCGTGGGAAAGCCTCGAGGGAAAGCCTCGAGGGAAAGCCACAGATCCCTTGATCCACGTGACAGGAAGCGTGAGCTTCCTGCTGCAGCTCGGGAGGGAAGCGCACGTGCATGCCCCCACTCAGGCGAGTCCTGACTCCCCTGGGGAGACTCAGAGGCACCCCAAAATCCATGTCAACACTGGAGAGGAATCCTCAGGTTCTGGCCCCGACTGCACACAAGGTCTTAGGCCCCGGCATCGACGGGAGAGGAGTCTCGAGATGGCCCCTAGCAACTCGCATGGGGACTGGCCCTTCCTGAGGCCACCAGAGCGGGTCCCTGAGGTCCCCGTCGTAACTCGAGAAGACCTGCCGCAACTCGAGAATATCCAGGAGGTTCTCCCCTGCAGGCGAGATGAGGCCCATTTCCGCAGAGGCTTCTCGGGGCTAATCACACCTCACCTCTGGAACGTCGAAAGGGTCCTTCACTCCCTTGGTGCAACTCAAGAAGTTCACCGACATACCCGTCTCCACTCGAGAGGAACCCCGAGGGTCCCGCCCACATCCAGAGGAGACCCGTTTCCTCCTCGTAGCTCGAGGTGAGGGATCCTTTCGCTGCTTCGTCGGGAAAGAATTCCGGGCGTTCCCGTCGCATCTCAAGAGGAGGTCCTCTCAACAGGAACGGGGAGAGGAACTCCAGGGTCGTGCCACCATTCCGAAAGTCCCCCAGAATTCTCTGTCCATTCCAGAGGAACCTCTTTTCCCTTCACCGGCTCGTCTTTCACGCCGAGGATCGACTCACACCAAGGTGGCACTTGGCACAGCCCTGTGGGAAAGCCTCGTGGGAAAGCCTCGAGGGAAATCCTCGAGGGAAAGCCACAGATCCTTTGATCCACGTGACAGGAAGCGTGACCCTACTGCTGCATCTCGGGAGGGAAGCGCACGTGCATGCCCCCACTCGAGACGAGGCCTGACTCCCCTGGGGAGACTGAGAGGCACCCCAAGATCCATGTCAACACTGGAGAGGAATCCTCAGGTTCCGGCCCCAACTCCACACAAGGTCTTAGGCCCCGGCATCGATGGGAGAGGAGTCCCGAGATGGCCCCTAGCAACTCGCATGGGGACTGGCCCTTCCTGAGGCCACCAGAGCGGGTCCCTGAGGTCCCCGTCGTAACTCGAGAAGACCTGCCGCAACTCGAGAATATCCAGGAGGTTCTCCCCTGCAGGCGAGATGAGGCCCATTTACGCAGAGGCTTCTCGGGGCTAATCACACCTCACCTCTGGAACGTCGAACGGTTCCTTCCCACCCTTGGTACAACTCAAGAAGTTCCCTGACATACCCGTCTCCACTCGAGAGGAAACACGAGGGTCCCGCCCACATCCAGAGGAGCCCAGTTTCCGCCTCGTAGCTCCAGGTGAGGGATCCTTTCCCTGCTTCGTCGGGAAAGAATTCTCGGCGTTCCCGTCGCATCTCAAGAGGAGGCCCTCTCAACAGGAACGGCGAGAGGAACTCCAGGGTCGTGCCACCATTTCAAGAGTCCCCCAGATGTCTCAATCCATTCCAGAGGAAACTCTTTTTCCTTCACCGGCTCGTCTTTCACGCCTAGGATCGAATCACACCAAGGTGGCACTTGGCACAGCCCTGTGGGAAAGACTCGTGGGAAAGCCTCGAGGGAAAGCCTCGAGGGAAAGCCACAGATCCCTTGATCCACGTGACAGGAAGCGTGAGCTTCCTGCTGCAGCTCGGGAGGGAAGCGCACGTGCATGCCCCCACTCGAGGCGAGTCCTGACTCCCCTGGGGAGACTCAGAGGCACCCCAAAATCCATGTCAACACTGGAGAGGAATCCTCAGGTTCTGGCCCCGACTCCACACAGGTCTTAGGCCCCGGCATCGACGGGAGAGGAATCTCGAGATGGCCCCTAGCAACTCGCATGGGGACTGGCCCTTCCTGAGGCCACCAGAGCGGGTCCCTGAGGTCCCCTTCGTAAATCGAGAAGACCTGCCGCAACTCGAGAATATCCAGGAGGTTCGCCCCTGCAGGCGAGATGAGGCCCATTTCCGCAGAGGCTTCTCGGGGCTAATCACACCTCACCTCTGGAACGTCGAAAGGTTCCTTCCCACCCTTGGTACAACTCAAGAAGTTCCCCGACATACCCGTCTCCACTCGAGAGGAAACACGAGGGTCCCGCCCACATCCAGAGGTGCCCCGTTTCCGCATCGTAGCTCGAGGTGAGGGATCCTTTCCCTGCTTCGTCGGGAAAGAATTCCCGGCATTCCCGTCGCATCTCAAGAGGAGGCCCTCTCAACAGGAACGGCGAGAGGAACTCCAGGGTCGTGCCACCATTCCAAGAGTCCCCCAGATGTCTCAAAACATTCCAGAGGAACCTCTTTTCCCTTCACCGGCTCGTCTTTCACGCCGAGGATCGACTCACACCAAGGTGGCACTGGGCACAGCCCTGTGGGAAAGCCTCGTGGGAAAGCCTCGAGGGAAAGCCTCGAGGGAAAGCCACAGATCCCTTTATCCACGTGACAGGAAGCGTGACCCTACGGCTGCAGCTCGGGAGGGAAGCCCACTTGCATGCCTCCAGTAGAGACGAGTCCTGACTCCCCTGGGGAGACTCAGAGGCACCCCAAAATCCATGTCAACACTGGAGAGGAATCCTCAGGTTCTGGCCCCGACTCCACACAAGGTCTTAGGCCCCGGCATCGACGGGAGAGGAGTCTCGAGATGGCCCCTAGCAACTCGCATGGGGACTGGCCCTTCCTGAGGCCACCAGAGCGGTTCCCTGAGGTCCCTGTCGTAACTCGAGAAGACCTGCCGCAACTCGAGAATATCCAGGAGGTTCTCCCCTGCAGGCGAGATGAGGCCCATTTCCGCAGAGGCTTCTCGGGGCTAATCACACCTCACCTCTGGAACGTCGAAAGGGTCCTTCACTCCCTTGGTGCAACTCAAGAAGTTCCCTGACATACCCGTCTCCACTCGAGAGGAAACACGAGGTTCCCGCCCACATCCAGAGGAGCCCCGTTTCCTCCTCGTAGCTCGAGGTGAGGGATCCTTTCCCTGCTTCGTCGGGAAAGAATTCCGGGCGTTCCCGTCGCATCTCAAGAGGAGGTCCTCTCAACAGGAACGGCGAGAGGAACTCCAGGGTCGTGCCACCATTCCAAAAGTCCCCCAGATGTCTCTGTCCATTCCAGAGGAACCTCTTTTCCCTTCACTGGCTCGTCTTTCACGCCGAGGATCGACACACAACAAGGTGGCACTTGGCACAGCCCTGTGGGAAAGCCTCGTGGGAAAGCCACGAGGGAAATCCTCGAGGGAAAGACACAGATCATTTCATCCACGTGACAGGAAGCGTGACCCTACTGCTGCAGCTCGGGAGGGAATCGCACGTGCATGCCCCCACTCGAGATGAAGCCTGACTCCCCTGGGAGACTGAGAGGCACCCCAAGATCCAGGTCAACACTGTAGAGGAATCCTCAGGTTCCGGCCCCGACTCCACACAAGGTCTTAGGCCCTGGCATCGATGGGAGAGGAATCCCGAGATGACCCCTAGCAACTCGCATGTGGACTGGCCCTTCCTGAATCCACCAGAGCGGGTCCCTGAGGTCCCCGTCGTAACTCGAGAAGACCTGCCGCAACTCGAGAATATCCAGGAGGTTCTCCCCTGCAGGCGAGATGAGGCCCATTTCCGCAGAGGCTTCTCGGGCTAATCACACCTCACCTCTGGAACGTCGAAAGGTTCCTTCCCACCCTTGGTACAACTCAAGAAGTTCCCCGACATACCCGTCTCCACTCGAGAGGAAACACGAGGGTCCCGCCCACATCCAGAGGAGCCCCGTTTCCGCCTCGTAGCTCGAGGTGAGGGATCCTTTCCCTGCTTCGTCGGGAAAGAATTCCCGGCGTTCCCGTCGCATCTCAAGAGGAGGCCCTCTCAACAGGAACGGCGAGAGGAACTCCAGGGTCGTGCCACCATTCCAAGAGTCCCCCAGATGTCTCAATCCATTCCAGAGGAACCTCTTTTTCCTTCACCGGCTCGTCTTTCACGCCGAGGATCGACTCACACCAAGGTGGCACTTGGCACAGCCCTGTGGGAAAGCCTCGTGGGAAAGCCTCGAGGGAAAGCCTCGAGGGAAAGCCACAGATCCCTTGATCCACGTGACAGGAAGCGTGACCTTCCTGCTGCAGCTCGGGAGGGAAGCGCACGTGCATGCCCCCACTCGAGGCGAGTCCCGACTCCCCTGGGGAGACTCAGAGGCACCCCAAAATCCATGTCAACACTGGAGAGGAATCCTCAGGTTCTGGCCCCGACTCCACACAAGGTCTAAGTCCCCGGCATCGATGGGAGAGGAATCTCGAGATGGCCCCTAGCAACTCGCATGGGGACTGGCCCTTCCTGAGGCCACCAGAGCGGGTCCCTGAGGTCCCCTTCGTAACTCGAGAAGACCTGCCGCAACTCGAGAATATCCAGGAGGTTCTCCCCTGCAGGCGAGATGAGGCCCATTTCCGCAGAGGCTTCTCGGGGCTAATCACACCTCACCTCTGGAACGTCGAAAGGGTCCTTCACTCCCTTGGTGCAACTCAAGAAGTTCCCCGACATACCCGTCTCCACTCGAGAGGAAACACGAGGGTCCCGCCCACATCCAGAGGAGCCCCGTTTCCGCCTCGTAGCTCGAGGTGAGGGATCCTTTCCCTGCTTCGTCAGGAAAGAATTCCCGGCCTTCCCGTCGAATCTCAAGAGGAGGCCCTCTCAACAGGAACGGCGAGAGGAACTCCAGGGTCGTGCCACCATTCCAAGAGTCCCCAGATGTCTCAGTCCATTCCAGAGGAACCTCTTTTTCCTTCACTGGCTCGTCTTTCACGCCGAGGATCGAGTCACACCAAGGTGGCACTTGGCACAGCCCTGTCGGAAAGCCTCGTGGGAAACCCTCGAGGGAAAGCCTCGAGGGAAAGCCACAGATCCCTTTATCCACGTTACAGGAAGCGTGACCCTACTGCTGCAGCTCGAGAGGGAAGCGCACGTGCATGCCCCCACTCGAGATGAGTCCTGACTCCCCTGGGAGACTGAGAGGCACCCCAAGATCCATGTCAACACTGGAGAGGAATCCTCAGGTTCCGGCCCCGACTCCACACAAGGTCTTAGGCCCTGGCATCGATGGGAGAGGAATCCCGAGATGGCCCCTAGCAACTCGCATGGGGACTGGCCCTTCCTGAATCCACCAGAGCGGGTCCCTGAGGTCCCCGTCGTAACTCGAGAAGACCTGCCGCAACTCGAGAATATCCAGGAGGTTCTCCCCTGCAGGCGAGATGAGGCCCATTTCCGCAGAGGCTTCTCGGGCTAATCACACCTCACCTCTGGAACGTCGAAATGTTCCTTCCCACCCTTGGTACAACTCAAGAAGTTCCCCGACATACCCGTCTCCACTCGAGAGGAAACACGAGGGTCCCGCCCACATCCAGAGGAGCCCCGTTTCCGCCTCGTAGCTCGAGGTGAGGGATCCTTTCCCTGCTTCGTCGGGAAAGAATTCCCGGCGTTCCCGTCGCATCTCAAGAGGAGGCCCTCTCAACAGGAACGGCGAGAGGAACTCCAGGGTCGTGCCACCATTCCAAGAGTCCCCCAGATGTCTCAATCCATTCCAGAGGAACCTCTTTTTCCTTCACCGGCTCGTCTTTCACGCCGAGGATCGACTCACACCAAGGTGGCACTTGGCACAGCCCTGTGGGAAAGCCTCGTGGGAAAGCCTCGAGGGAAAGCCTCGAGGGAAAGCCACAGATCCCTTGATCCACGTGACAGGAAGCGTGACCTTCCTGCTGCAGCTCGGGAGGGAAGCGCACGTGCATGCCCCCACTCGAGGCGAGTCCCGACTCCCCTGGGGAGACTCAGAGGCACCCCAAAATCCATGTCAACACTGGAGAGGAATCCTCAGGTTCTGGCCCCGACTCCACACAAGGTCTTAGTCCCTGGCATCGATGGGAGAGGAATCTCGAGATGGCCCCTAGCAACTCGCATGGGGACTGGCCCTTCCTGAGGCCACCAGAGCGGGTCCCTGAGGTCCCCTTCGTAACTCGAGAAGACCTGCCGCAACTCGAGAATATCCAGGAGGTTCTCCCCTGCAGGCGAGATGAGGCCCATTTCCGCAGAGGCTTCTCGGGGCTAATCACACCTCACCTCTGGAACGTCGAAAGGGTCCTTCACTCCCTTGGTGCAACTCAAGAAGTTCCCTGACATACCCGTCTCCACTCGAGAGGAAACACGAGGTTCCCGCCCACATCCAGAGGAGCCCCGTTTCCTCCTCGTAGCTCGAGGTGAGGGATCCTTTCCCTGCTTCGTCGGGAAAGAATTCCGGGCGTTCCCGTCGCATCTCAAGAGGAGGTCCTCTCAACAGGAACGGCGAGAGGAACTCCAGGGTCGTGCCACCATTCCAAAAGTCCCCCAGATGTCTCTGTCCATTCCAGAGGAACCTCTTTTCCCTTCACTGGCTCGTCTTTCACGCCGAGGATCGACACACAACAAGGTGGCACTTGGCACAGCCCTGTGGGAAAGCCTCGTGGGAAAGCCACGAGGGAAATCCTCGAGGGAAAGACACAGATCATTTCATCCACGTGACAGGAAGCGTGACCCTACTGCTGCAGCTCGGGAGGGAATCGCACGTGCATGCCCCCACTCGAGATGAGTCCTGACTCCCCTGGGAGACTGAGAGGCACCCCAAGATCCATGTCAACACTGGAGAGGAATCCTCAGGTTCCAGCCCCGACTCCACACAAGGTCTTAGGCCCTGGCATCGATGGGAGAGGAATCCCGAGATGGCCCCTAGCAACTCGCATGGGGACTGGCCCTTCCTGAATCCACCAGAGCGGGTCCCTGAGGTCCCCGTCGTAACTCGAGAAGACCTGCCGCAACTCGAGAATATCCAGGAGGTTCTCCCCTGCAGGCGAGATGAGGCCCATTTCCGCAGAGGCTTCTCGGGGCTAATCACACCTCACCTCTGGAACGTCGAACGGTTCCTTCCCACCCTTGGTACAACTCAAGAAGTTCCCCGACATACCCGTCTCCACTCGAGAGGAAACACGAGGGTCCCGCCCACATCCAGAGGAGCCCCGTTTCCGCCTCGTAGCTCGAGGTGAGGGATCCTTTCCCTGCTTCGTTGGGAAAGAATTCCCGGCGTTCCCGTCGCATCTCAAGAGGAGGCCTTCTCAACAGGAACGGCGAGAGGAACTCCAGGGTCGTGCCACCATTCCAAGAGTCCCCCAGATGTCTCAATCCATTCCAGAGGAACCTCTTTTTCCTTCACCGGCTCGTCTTTCACGCCGAGGATCGACTCACACCAAGGTGGCACTTGGCACAGCCCTGTGGGAAAGCCTCGTGGGAAAGCCTCGAGGGAAAGCCTCGAGGGAAAGCCACAGATCCCTTGATCCACGTGACAGGAAGCGTGACCTTCCTGCTGCAGCTCGGGAGGGAAGCGCACGTGCATGCCCCCACTCGAGGCGAGTCCCGACTCCCCTGGGGAGACTCAGAGGCACCCCAAAATCCATGTCAACACTGGAGAGGAATCCTCAGGTTCTGGCCCCGACTCCACACAAGGTCTTAGTCCCCGGCATCGACGGGAGAGGAATCTCGAGATGGCCCCTAGCAACTCGCATGGGGACTGGCCCTTCCTGAGGCCACCAGAGCGGGTCCCTGAGATCCCCTTCGTAACTCGAGAAGACCTGCCGCAACTCGAGAATATCCAGGAGGTTCTCCCCTGCAGGCGAGATGAGGCCCATTTCCGCAGAGGCTTCTCGGGGCTAATCACACCTCACCTCTGGAACGTCGAAAGGGTCCTTCACTCCCTTGGTGCAACTCAAGAAGTTCCCCGACATACCCGTCTCCACTCGAGAGGAAACACGAGGGTCCCGCCCACATCCAGAGGAGCCCCGTTTCCGCCTCGTAGCTCGAGGTGAGGGATCCTTTCCCTGCTTCGTCGGGAAAGAATTCCCGGCGTTCCCGTCGCATCTCAAGAGGAGGCCCTCTCAACAGGAACGGCGAGAGGAACTCCAGGGTCGTGCCACCATTCCAAGAGTCCCCAGATGTCTCAGTCCATTCCAGAGGAACCTCTTTTTCCTTCACTGGCTCGTCTTTCACGCCGAGGATCGACTCACACCAAGGTGGCACTTGGCACAGCCCTGTGGGAAAGCCTCGTGGGAAAGCCTCGAGGGAAAGCCTCGAGGGAAAGCCTCGAGGGAAAGCCACAGATCCCTTTATCCACGTTACAGGAAGCGTGACCCTACTGCTGCAGCTCGGGAGGGAATCGCACGTGCATGCCCCCACCCGAGATGAAGCCTGACTCCCCTGGGAGACTGAGAGGCACCCCAAGATCCAGGTCAACACTGTAGAGGAATCCTCAGGTTCCGGCCCCGACTCCACACAAGGTCTTAGGCCCTGGCATCGATGGGAGAGGAATCCCGAGATGACCCCTAGCAACTCGCATGTGGACTGGCCCTTCCTGAATCCACCAGAGCGGGTCCCTGAGGTCCCCGTCGTAACTCGAGAAGACCTGCCGCAACTCGAGAATATCCAGGAGGTTCTCCCCTGCAGGCGAGATAAGGCCCATTTCCGCAGAGGCTTCTCGGGCTAATCACACCTCACCTCTGGAACGTCGAAAGGTTCCTTCCCACCCTTGGTACAACTCAAGAAGTTCCCCGACATACCCGTCTCCACTCGAGAGGAAACACGAGGGTCCCGCCCACATCCAGAGGAGCCCCGTTTCCGCCTCGTAGCTCGAGGTGAGGGATCCTTTCCCTGCTTCGTCGGGAAAGAATTCCCGGCGTTCCCGTCGCATCTCAAGAGGAGGCCCTCTCAACAGGAACGGCGAGAGGAACTCCAGGGTCGTGCCACCATTCCAAGAGTCCCCCAGATGTCTCAATCCATTCCAGAGGAACCTCTTTTTCCTTCACCGGCTCGTCTTTCACGCCGAGGATCGACTCACACCAAGGTGGCACTTGGCACAGCCCTGTGGGAAAGCCTCGTGGGAAAGCCTCGAGGGAAAGCCTCGAGGGAAAGCCACAGATCCCTTGATCCACGTGACAGGAAGCGTGACCTTCCTGCTGCAGCTCGGGAGGGAAGCGCACGTGCATGCCCCCACTCGAGGCGAGTCCCGACTCCCCTGGGGAGACTCAGAGGCACCCCAAAATCCATGTCAACACTGGAGAGGAATCCTCAGGTTCTGGCCCCGACTCCACACAAGGTCTAAGTCCCCGGCATCGATGGGAGAGGAATCTCGAGATGGCCCCTAGCAACTCGCATGGGGACTGGCCCTTCCTGAGGCCACCAGAGCGGGTCCCTGAGGTCCCCTTCGTAACTCGAGAAGACCTGCCGCAACTCGAGAATATCCAGGAGGTTCTCCCCTGCAGGCGAGATGAGGCCCATTTCCGCAGAGGCTTCTCGGGGCTAATCACACCTCACCTCTGGAATGTCGAAAGGTTCCTTCCCACCCTTGGTACAACTCAAGAAGTTCCCCGACATACCCGTCTCCACTCGAGAGGAAACACGAGGGTCCCGCCCACATCCAGAGGAGCCCCGTTTCCGCCTCGTAGCTCGAGGTGAGGGATCCTTTCCCTGCTTCGTCGGGAAAGAATTCCCGGCGTTCCCGTCGCATCTCAAGAGGAGGCCCTCTCAACAGGAACGGCGAGAGGAACTCCAGGGTCGTGCCACCATTCCAAGAGTCCCCCAGATGTCTCAATCCATTCCAGAGGAACCTCTTTTTCCTTCACCGGCTCGTCTTTCACGCCGAGGATCGACTCACACCAAGGTGGCACTTGGCACAGCCCTGTGGGAAAGCCTCGTGGGAAAGCCTCGAGGGAAAGCCTCGAGGGAAAGCCACAGATCCCTTGATCCACGTGACAGGAAGCGTGACCTTCCTGCTGCAGCTCGGGAGGGAAGCGCACGTGCATGCCCCCACTCGAGGCGAGTCCCGACTCCCCTGGGGAGACTCAGAGGCACCCCAAAATCCATGTCAACACTGGAGAGGAATCCTCAGGTTCTGGCCCCGACTCCACACAAGGTCTAAGTCCCCGGCATCGATGGGAGAGGAATCTCGAGATGGCCCCTAGCAACTCGCATGGGGACTGGCCCTTCCTGAGGCCACCAGAGCGGGTCCCTGAGGTCCCCTTCGTAACTCGAGAAGACCTGCCGCAACTCGAGAATATCCAGGAGGTTCTCCCCTGCAGGCGAGATGAGGCCCATTTCCGCAGAGGCTTCTCGGGGCTAATCACACCTCACCTCTGGAACGTCGAAAGGGTCCTTCACTCCCTTGGTGCAACTCAAGAAGTTCCCCGACATACCCGTCTCCACTCGAGAGGAAACACGAGGGTCCCGCCCACATCCAGAGGAGCCCCGTTTCCGCCTCGTAGCTCGAGGTGAGGGATCCTTTCCCTGCTTCGTCAGGAAAGAATTCCCGGCCTTCCCGTCGAATCTCAAGAGGAGGCCCTCTCAACAGGAACGGCGAGAGGAACTCCAGGGTCGTGCCACCATTCCAAGAGTCCCCAGATGTCTCAGTCCATTCCAGAGGAACCTCTTTTTCCTTCACTGGCTCGTCTTTCACGCCGAGGATCGAGTCACACCAAGGTGGCACTTGGCACAGCCCTGTGGGAAAGCCTCGTGGGAAAGCCTCGAGGGAAAGCCTCGAGGGAAAGCCACAGATCCCTTTATCCACGTTACAGGAAGCGTGACCCTACTGCTGCAGCTCGAGAGGGAAGCGCACGTGCATGCCCCCACTCGAGATGAGTCCTGACTCCCCTGGGAGACTGAGAGGCACCCCAAGATCCATGTCAACACTGGAGAGGAATCCTCAGGTTCCGGCCCCGACTCCACACAAGGTCTTAGGCCCTGGCATCGATGGGAGAGGAATCCCGAGATGGCCCCTAGCAACTCGCATGGGGACTGGCCCTTCCTGAATCCACCAGAGCGGGTCCCTGAGGTCCCCGTCGTAACTCGAGAAGACCTGCCGCAACTCGAGAATATCCAGGAGGTTCTCCCCTGCAGGCGAGATGAGGCCCATTTCCGCAGAGGCTTCTCGGGCTAATCACACCTCACCTCTGGAACGTCGAAATGTTCCTTCCCACCCTTGGTACAACTCAAGAAGTTCCCCGACATACCCGTCTCCACTCGAGAGGAAACACGAGGGTCCCGCCCACATCCAGAGGAGCCCCGTTTCCACCTCGTAGCTCGAGGTGAGGGATCCTTTCCCTGCTTCGTCGGGAAAGAATTCCCGGCGTTCCCGTCGCATCTCAAGAGGAGGCCCTCTCAACAGGAACGGCGAGAGGAACTCCAGGGTCGTGCCACCATTCCAAGAGTCCCCCAGATGTCTCAATCCATTCCAGAGGAACCTCTTTTTCCTTCACCGGCTCGTCTTTCACGCCGAGGATCGACTCACACCAAGGTGGCACTTGGCACAGCCCTGTGGGAAAGCCTCGTGGGAAAGCCTCAAGGGACCGCCTCGAGGGAAAGCCACAGATCCCTTTATCCACGTTACAGGAAGCGTGACCCTACTGCTGCAGCTCGAGAGGGAAGCGCACGTGGATGCCCCCACTCGAGACGAGTCCTGACTCCCCTGGGGAGACTCAGAGGCACCCCAAAATCCATGTCAACACTGGAGAGGAATCCTCAGGTTCTGGCCCCGACTCCACACAAGTTCTTAGGCCCCGGCATCGACGGGAGAGGAATCTCGAGATGGCCCCTAGCAACTCGCATGGGGACTGGCCCTTCCTGAGGCCACCAGAGCGGGTCCCTGAGGTCCCCGTCGTAACTCGAGAAGACCTGCCGCAACTCGAGAATATCCAGGAGGTTCTCCCCTGCAGGCGAGATAATGCCCATTTCCGCAGAGGCTTCTCGGGGCTAATCACACCTCACCTCTGGAACGTCGAAAGGGTCCTTCACTCCCTTGGTGCCACTCAAGAAGTTCCCCGACATACCCGTCTCCACTCGAGAGGAAACACGAGGGTCCCGCCCACATCCAGAGGAGCCCCGTTTCCGCCTCGTAGCTCGAGGTGAGGGATCCTTTCCCTGCTTCTTCGGGAAAGAATTCCCGGCCTTCCGGTCGAATCTCAAGAGGAGGCCCTCTCAACAGGAACGGCGAGAGGAACTCCAGGGTCGTGCCACAATTCCAAGAGTCCCCAGATGTCTCAGTCCATTCTAGAGGAACCTCTTTTCCCTTCACTGGCTCGTATTTCACGCCGAGGATCGACTCACACCAAGGTGGCACTTGGCACAGCCCTGTGGGAAAGCCTCGTGGGAAAGCCTCGAGGGAAAGCCTCGAGGGAAAGCCACAGATCCCTTTATCCACGTTACAGGAAGCGTGACCCTACTGCTGCAGCTCGGGAGGGAAGCGCACGTGCATGCCCCCACTCGAGACGAGGCCTGACTCCCCTGGGAGACTGAGAGGCACCCCAAGATCCATGTCAACACTGGAGAGGAATCCTCAGGTTCCGGCCCCGACTCCACACAAGGTCTTAGGCCCCGGCATCAATGGGAGAGGAATCTCGAGATGGCCCCTAGCAACTCGCATGGGGACTGGACCTTCCTGAGGCCACCAGAGCGGGTCCCTGAGGTCCCCGTCGTAACTCGAGAAGACCTGCCGCAACTCGAGAATATCAAGGAGGTTCTCCCCTGCAGGCGAGATAATGCCCATTTCCGCAGAGGCTTCTCGGGGCTAATCACACCTCACCTCTGGAACGTCGAAAGGGTCCTTCACTCCCTTGGTGCAACTCAAGAAGTTCCCCGACATACCCGTCTCCACTCGAGAGGAAACACGAGGGTCCCGCCCACATCCAGAGGAGCCCCGTTTCCGCCTCGTAGCTCGAGGTGAGGGATCCTTTCCCTACTTCGTCGGGAAAGAACTCCGGGCGTTCCCGTCGCATCTCAAGAGGAGGCCCTCTCAACAGGAACGGCCAGAGGAACTCCAGGGTCGTGCCACCATTCCAAGAGTCCCCCAGATGTCTCAATCCATTCCAGAGGAACCTCTTTTCCCTTCACCGGCTCGTCTTTCACGCCGAGGATCGGCTGATACCAAGGTGGCACTTGGCACAGCCCTGTGGGTAAGCCTCGTGGGAAAGCCTCGAGGGAAATCCTCGAGGGAAATCCTCGAGGGAAAGCCAGAGATCCTTTGAACCACGTGACAGGAAGCGTGACCCTACTGCTGCAGCTCGGGAGGGAATCGCACGTGCATGCCTCCATTCAAGACGAGGCCTGACTCCCCTGGGGAGACTGAGAGGCACCCCAAATTCCATGTCAACACTGGAGAGGAATCCTCAGGTTCCGGCCCCGACTCCACACAAGGTCTTAGGCCCCGGCATCAATGGGAGAGGAATCTCGAGATGGCCCCTAGCAACTCGCATGGGGACTGGCCCTTCCTGAGGCCACCGGAGCGGGTCCCTGAGGTCCCCGTCGTAACTCGAGAAGACCTGCCGCAACTCGAGAATATCCAGGAGGTTCTCCCCTGCAGGCGAGATAATGCCCATTTCCGCAGAGGCTTCTCGGGGCTAATCACACCTCACCTCTGGAACGTCGAAAGGTTCCTTCACTCCCTTGGTGCAACTCAAGAAGTTCCCCGACATACCCGTCTCCACTCGAGAGGAAACACGAGGGTCCCGCCCACATCCAGAGGAGCCCCGTTTCCGCCTCGTAGCTCGAGGTGAGGGATCCTTTCCCTGCTTCGTCGGGAAAGAATTCCGGGCGTTCCCGTCGCATCTCAAGAGGAGGCCCTCTCAACAGGAACGGCGAGAGGAACTCCAGGGTCGTGCCACCATTCCAAGAATCCCCCAGATGTCTCAATCCATTCCAGAGGACCCTCTTTTCCCTTCACCAGCTCGTCTTTCACTCCGAGGATCGACTCACACCAAGGTGGCACTTGGCACAGCCCTGTGGGAAAGCCTCGTGGGAAAGCCAGAGATCCTTTGATCCACGTGACAGGAAGCGTGACCCTACTGCTGCAGCTCGGGAGGGAATGGCACGTGCATGCCCCCACTCGAGACGAGGCCTGACTCCCCTGGGGAGACTGAGAGGCTCCCCAAGATTCCTGTCAACACTGGAGAGGAATCCTCAGGTTCCGGCCCCGACTCCACACAAGGTCTTAGGCCCCGGCATCGATGGGAGAGGAATCCCTAGATGGCCCCTAGCAACTCGCTTGGGGACTGGCCCTTCCTGAGGCCACCAGAGCGGGTCCCTGAGGTCCCCGTCGTAACTCGAGAAGACCTGCCACAACTCGAGAATATCCAGGAGGTTCTCCCCTGCAGGCGCGATGAGGCCCATTTCCGCAGAGGCTTCTCGGGGCTAATCACACCTCACCTCTGGAACGTCGAATGGGTCCTTCACACGCTTGGTGCAACTCAAGAAGTTCCCCGACATACCCGTCTCCACTCGAGAGGAAAAACGAGGGTCTCGCCCACATACAGAGGAGCCCCGTTTCCGCCTCGTAGCTCGAGGTGAGGGATCCTTTCCCTGCTTCGTCGGGAAAGAATTCCCGGCGTTCCCCGCGCATCTCAAGAGGAGGCCCTCTCAACAGGAACGGCGAGAAGAACTCCAGGGTCGTGCTACCATTCCAAGAGTCCCCCAGATGTCTCAATTCATTCCAGAGGAACCTCTTTTTCCTTCACCGGCTCGTCTTTCACGCCGAGGATCGACTCACACCAAGGTGGCACTTGGCACAGCCCTGTGGTAAAGCCTCTTGGGAAAGCCACAGTTCCCTTTATCCACGTGACAGGAAGCGTGACCCTTCTGCGGCAGCTCGGGAGGGAAGCGCAAGTGCATGCCCCCACTCGAGACGAGTCCTGACTCCCCTGGGGAGACTCAGAGGCACCCCAAAATCCATGTCAACACTGGAGAGGAATCCTCAGGTTCTGGCCCCGACTCCACACAAGGTCTTAGGCCCCGGCATCGATGGGAGAGGAATCTCGAGATGGCCCCTAGCAACTCGCATGGGGACTGGACCTTCCTGAGGCCACCAGAGCGGGTCCGTGAGGTCCCCGTCGTAACTCGAGAAGACGTGCCGCAACTCGAGAATATCCAGGAGGTAATCCCCTGCAGGCGAGATGAGGCCCATTTCCGCAGAGGCTTCTCGGGGCTAATCACACCTCACCTCTGGAACGTCGAACGGTTCCTTCCCACCCTTGGTACAACTCAAGAAGTTCCCTGACATACCCGTCTCCACTCGAGAGGAAACACGAGGGTCCCGCCCACATCCAGAGGAGTCCAGTTTCCGCCTCGTAGCTCGAGGTGAGGGATCCTTTCCCTGCTTCGTCGGGAAAGAATTCTCGGCGTTCCCGTCGCATCTCAAGAGGAGTCCCTCTCAACAGGAACGGCGAGAGGAACTCCAGGGTCGTGCCACCATTTCAAGAGTCCCCCAGATGTCTCAATCCATTCCAGAGGAAACTCTTTTTCCTTCACCGGCTCGTCTTTCACGCCTAGGATCGACTCACACCAAGGTGGCACTTGGCACAGCCCTGTGGGAAAGACTCTTGGGAAAGCCTCGAGGGAAAACCTCGAGGGAAAGCCACAGATCCCTTGATCCACGTGACAGGAAGCGTGAGCTTCCTGCTGCAGCTCGGGAGGGAAGCGCACGTGCATGCCCCCACTCGAGGCGAGTCCTGACTCCCCTGGGGAGACTCAGAGGCACCCCAAAATCCATGTCAACACTGGAGAGGAATCCTCAGGTTCTGGCCCCGACTCCACACAAGGTCTTAGGCCCCGGCATCGACGGGAGAGGAATCTCGAGATGGCCCCTAGCAACTCGCATGGGGACTGGCCCTTCCTGAGGCCACCAGAGCGGGTCCCTGAGGTCCCCTTCGTAAATCGAGAAGACCTGCCGCAACTCGAGAATATCCAGGAGGTTCGCCCCTGCAGGCGAGATGAGGCCCATTTCCGCAGAGGCTTCTCGGGGATAATCACACCTCACCTCTGGAACGTCGAAAGGTTCCTTCCCACCCTTGGTACAACTCAAGAAGTTCCCCGACATACCCGTCTCCACTCGAGAGGAAACACGAGGGTCCCGCCCACATCCAGAGGAGCCCCGTTTCCGCATCGTAGCTCGAGGTGAGGGATCCTTTCCCTGCTTCGTCGGGAAAGAATTCCCGGCATTCCCGTCGCATCTCAAGAGGAGGCCCTCTCAACAGGAACGGCGAGAGGAACTCCAGGGTCGTGCCACCATTCCAAGAGTCCCCCAGATGTCTCAGTCCATTCCAGAGGAACCACTTTTCCCTTCACCGGCTCGTCTTTCACGCCGAGGATGGACTCACACCAAGGTGGCACGTTTCACAGCCCTGTGGGAAAGCCTCGTGGGAAAGCCTCAAGGGACAGCCTCGAGGGAAAGCCACAGATCCCTTTATCCACGTTACAGGAAGCGTGACCCTACTGCTGCAGCTCGAGAGGCAAGCGCACGTGGATGCCCCCACTCGAGACGAGTCCTGACTCCCCTGGGGAGACTCAGAGGCACCCCAAAATCCATGTCAACACTGGAGAGGAATCCTCAGGTTCTGGCCCCGACTCCACACAAGTTCTTAGGCCCCGGCATCGACGGGAGAGGAATCTCGAGATGGCCCCTAGCAACTCGCATGGGGACTGGCCCTTCCTGAGGCCACCAGAGCGGGTCCCTGAGGTCCCCGTCGTAACTCGAGAAGACCTGCCGCAACTCGAGAATATCCAGGAGGTTCTCCCCTGCAGGCGAGATAATGCCCATTTCCGCAGAGGCTTCTCGGGGCTAATCACACCTCACCTCTGGAACGTCGAAAGGGTCCTTCACTCCCTTGGTGCCACTCAAGAAGTTCCCCGACATACCCGTCTCCACTCGAGAGGAAACACGAGGGTCCCGCCCACATCCAGAGGAGCCCCGTTTCCGCCTCGTAGCTCGAGGTGAGGGATCCTTTCCCTGCTTCTTCGGGAAAGAATTCCCGGCCTTCCGGTCGAATCTCAAGAGGAGGCCCTCTCAACAGGAACGGCGAGAGGAACTCCAGGGTCGTGCCACAATTCCAAGAGTCTCCAGATGTCTCAGTCCATTCTAGAGGAACCTCTTTTCCCTTCACTGGCTCGTATTTCACGCCGAGGATCGACTCACACCAAGGTGGCACTTGGCACAGCCCTGTGGGAAAGCCTCGTGGGAAAGCCTCGAGGGAAAGCCTCGAGGGAAAGCCACAGATCCCTTTATCCACGTTACAGGAAGCGTGACCCTACTGCTGCAGCTCGGGAGGGAAGCGCACGTGCATGCCCCCACTCGAGACGAGGCCTGACTCCCCTGGGAGACTGAGAGGCACCCCAAGATCCATGTCAACACTGGAGAGGAATCCTCAGGTTCCGGCCCCGACTCCACACAAGGTCTTAGGCCCCGGCATCAATGGGAGAGGAATCTCGAGATGGCCCCTAGCAACTCGCATGGGGACTGGACCTTCCTGAGGCCACCAGAGCGGGTCCCTGAGGTCCCCGTCGTAACTCGAGAAGACCTGCCGCAACTCGAGAATATCAAGGAGGTTCTCCCCTGCAGGCGAGATAATGCCCATTTCCGCAGAGGCTTCTCGGGGCTAATCACACCTCACCTCTGGAACGTCGAAAGGGTCCTTCACTCCCTTGGTGCAACTCAAGAAGTTCCCCGACATACCCGTCTCCACTCGAGAGGAAACACGAGGGTCCCGCCCACATCCAGAGGAGCCCCGTTTCCGCCTCGTAGCTCGAGGTGAGGGATCCTTTCCCTACTTCGTCGGGAAAGAACTCCGGGCGTTCCCGTCGCATCTCAAGAGGAGGCCCTCTCAACAGGAACGGCCAGAGGAACTCCAGGGTCGTGCCACCATTCCAAGAGTCCCCCAGATGTCTCAATCCATTCCAGAGGAACCTCTTTTCCCTTCACCGGCTCGTCTTTCACGCCGAGGATCGGCTGATACCAAGGTGGCACTTGGCACAGCCCTGTGGGTAAGCCTCGTGGGAAAGCCTCGAGGGAAATCCTCGAGGGAAATCCTCGAGGGAAAGCCAGAGATCCTTTGAACCACGTGACAGGAAGCGTGACCCTACTGCTGCAGCTCGGGAGGGAATCGCACGTGCATGCCTCCATTCAAGACGAGGCCTGACTCCCCTGGGGAGACTGAGAGGCACCCCAAATTCCATGTCAACACTGGAGAGGAATCCTCAGGTTCCGGCCCCGACTCCACACAAGGTCTTAGGCCCCGGCATCAATGGGAGAGGAATCTCGAGATGGCCCCTAGCAACTCGCATGGGGACTGGCCCTTCCTGAGGCCACCGGAGCGGGTCCCTGAGGTCCCCGTCGTAACTCGAGAAGACCTGCCGCAACTCGAGAATATCCAGGAGGTTCTCCCCTGCAGGCGAGATAATGCCCATTTCCGCAGAGGCTTCTCGGGGCTAATCACACCTCACCTCTGGAACGTCGAAAGGTTCCTTCACTCCCTTGGTGCAACTCAAGAAGTTCCCCGACATACCCGTCTCCACTCGAGAGGAAACACGAGGGTCCCGCCCACATCCAGAGGAGCCCCGTTTCCGCCTCGTAGCTCGAGGTGAGGGATCCTTTCCCTGCTTCGTCGGGAAAGAATTCCGGGCGTTCCCGTCGCATCTCAAGAGGAGGCCCTCTCAACAGGAACGGCGAGAGGAACTCCAGGGTCGTGCCACCATTCCAAGAATCCCCCAGATGTCTCAATCCATTCCAGAGGACCCTCTTTTCCCTTCACCAGCTCGTCTTTCACTCCGAGGATCGACTCACACCAAGGTGGCACTTGGCACAGCCCTGTGGGAAAGCCTCGTGGGAAAGCCAGAGATCCTTTGATCCACGTGACAGGAAGCGTGACCCTACTGCTGCAGCTCGGGAGGGAATGGCACGTGCATGCCCCCACTCGAGACGAGGCCTGACTCCCCTGGGGAGACTGAGAGGCTCCCCAAGATTCCTGTCAACACTGGAGAGGAATCCTCAGGTTCCGGCCCCGACTCCACACAAGGTCTTAGGCCCCGGCATCGATGGGAGAGGAATCCCTAGATGGCCCCTAGCAACTCGCTTGGGGACTGGCCCTTCCTGAGGCCACCAGAGCGGGTCCCTGAGGTCCCCGTCGTAACTCGAGAAGACCTGCCACAACTCGAGAATATCCAGGAGGTTCTCCCCTGCAGGCGCGATGAGGCCCATTTCCGCAGAGGCTTCTCGGGGCTAATCACACCTCACCTCTGGAACGTCGAATGGGTCCTTCACACGCTTGGTGCAACTCAAGAAGTTCCCCGACATACCCGTCTCCACTCGAGAGGAAAAACGAGGGTCTCGCCCACATCCAGAGGAGCCCCGTTTCCGCCTCGTAGCTCGAGGTGAGGGATCCTTTCCCTGCTTCGTCGGGAAAGAATTCCCGGCGTTCCCGGCGCATCTCAAGAGGAGGCCCTCTCAACAGGAACGGCGAGAAGAACTCCAGGGTCGTGCTACCATTCCAAGAGTCCCCCAGATGTCTCAATTCATTCCAGAGGAACCTCTTTTTCCTTCACCGGCTCGTCTTTCACGCCGAGGATCGACTCACACCAAGGTGGCACTTGGCACAGCCCTGTGGTAAAGCCTCTTGGGAAAGCCACAGTTCCCTTTATCCACGTGACAGGAAGCGTGACCCTTCTGCGGCAGCTCGGGAGGGAAGCGCAAGTGCATGCCCCCACTCGAGACGAGTCCTGACTCCCCTGGGGAGACTCAGAGGCACCCCAAAATCCATGTCAACACTGGAGAGGAATCCTCAGGTTCTGGCCCCGACTCCACACAAGGTCTTAGGCCCCGGCATCGATGGGAGAGGAATCTCGAGATGGCCCCTAGCAACTCGCATGGGGACTGGACCTTCCTGAGGCCACCAGAGCGGGTCCGTGAGGTCCCCGTCGTAACTCGAGAAGACCTGCCGCAACTCGAGAATATCCAGGAGGTTCTCCTCTGCAGGCGAGATAATGCCCATTTCCGCAGAGGCTTCTCGGGGCTAATCACACCTCACCTCTGGAACGTCGAAAGGGTCCTTCACTCCCTTGGTGCAACTCAAGAAGTTCCCCGACATACCCGTCTCCACTCGAGAGGAAACACGAGGGTCCCGCCCACATCCAGAGGAGCCCCGTTTCCGCCTCGTAGCTCGAGGTGAGGGATCCTTTCCCTGCTTCGTCGGGAAAGAATTCCGGGCGTTCCCGTCGCATCTCAAGAGGACGTCCTCTCAACAGGAACGGCGAGAGGAACTCCAGGGTCGTGCCACCATTCCAAAAGTCGCCCAGATGTCTCTGTCCATTCCAGAGGAACCTCTTTTCCCTTCACTGGCTCGTCTTTCACGCCGAGGATCGACTCACACCAAGGTGACACTTGGCACAGCCCTGTGGGAAAGCCTCGTGGGAAAGCCTCGAGGGAAAGCCTCAAGGGAAAGCCACAGATCCCTTGATCCACGTGACAGGAAGCGTGACCCTGCTGCTGCAGCTCGGGAGGGAAGAGCACGTGCATGCCCCCACTCGAGACGAGGCCTGACTCCCCTGGGGAGACTGAGAGGCTCCCCAAGATCCATGTCAACCCTGGAGAGGAATCCTCAGGTTCCGGCCCCGACTCCACACAAGGTCTTAGGCCCCGGCATCGATGGGAGAGGAATCCCGAGATGGCCCCTAGCAACTCGCTTGGGGACAGGCCCTTCCTGAGGCCACCAGAGCGGGTCCCTGAGGTCCCCGTCGTAACTCGAGAAGACCTGCCGCAACTCGAGAATATCCAGGAGGTTCTCCCCTGCAGGCGCGATGAGGCCCATTTCCGCAGAGGCTTCTCGGGGCTAATCACACCTCACCTCTGGAACGTCGAATGGGTCCTTCACACCCTTGGTGCAACTCAAGAAGTTCCCCGACATACCCGTCTCCACTCGAGAAGAAAAACGAGGGTCCCGCCCACATCCAGAGGAGCCCCGTTTCCGCCTCGTAGCTCGAGGTGAGGGATCCTTTCCCTGCTTCGTCGGGAAAGATTTCCCGGCGTTCCCAAGGCATCTCAAGAGGAGGCCCTCTCAACAGGAACGGCGAGAGGAACTCCAGGGTCGTGCCACCATTCCAAGAGTCCCCCAGATGTCTCAATCCATTCCAGAGGAACCTCTTTTTCCTTCACCGGCTCGTCTTTCACGCCGAGGATCGACTCACACCAAGGTGGCACTTGGGAGAGCCCTTGGGAAAGCCTCTTGGGAAAGCCACAGATCCCTTTATCCACGTGACAGGAAGCGTGACCCTTCTGCGGCAGCTCGGGAGGGAAGTGCAAGTGCATGCCCCCACCCGAGACGAGTCCTGACTCCCCTGGGGAGACTCAGAGGCACCCCAAAATCCATGTCAACACTGGAGAGGAATCCTCAGGTTCTGGTCCAGACTCCACACTAGGTCTTAGGCCCCGGCATTGACGGGAGAGGAATCTCGAGATGGCCCCTAGCAACTCGCATGGGGACTGGCCCTTCCTGAGGCCACCAGAGCGGGTCCCTGAGGTCCCCGTCGTAACTCGAGAAGACCTGCCGCAACTCGAGAATATCCAGGAGGTTCTCCCCTGCAGGCGAGATGAGGCCCATTTCCGCAGAGGCTTCTCGGGGCTAATCACACCTCACCTCTGGAACGTCGAAAGGGTCCTTCACTCCCTTGGTGCAACTCAAGAAGTTCCCCGACATACCCTTCTCCACTCGAGAGGAAACACGAGGGTCCCGCCCACAGCCAGAGGAGCCCCGTTTCCGCCTCGTAGCTCGAGGTGAGGGATCCTTTCCCTGCTTCGTCAGGAAAGAATTCCGGGCGTTCCCGTCGCATCTCAAGAGGAGGCCATCTCAACAGGAACGGCGAGAGGAACTCCAAGGTCGTGCCACCATTCCAAGAGCCCCCCAGATGTCTCTGTCCATTCCAGAGGAACCTCTTTTCCCTTCACTGGCTCGTATTTCACGCCGAGGATCGACTCACACCAAGGTGGCACTTGGCACAGCCCTGTGGGAAAGCCTCGTGGGAAAGCCTCGAGGGAAAGCCTCGAGGGAAAGCCACAGATCCCTTTATCCACGTTACAGGAAGCGTGACCCTACTGCTGCAGCTCGGGAGGGAAGCGCACGTGCATGCCCCCACTCGAGACGAGGCCTGACTCCCCTGGGAGACTGAGAGGCACCCCAAGATCCATGTCAACACTGGAGAGGAATCCTCAGGTTCCGGCCCCGACTCCACACAAGGTCTTAGGCCCCGGCATCAATGGGAGAGGAATCTCGAGATGGCCCCTAGCAACTCGCATGGGGACTGGACCTTCCTGAGGCCACCAGAGCGGGTCCCTGAGTCCCCGTCGTAACTCGAGAAGACCTGCCGCAACTCGAGAATATCAAGGAGGTTCTCCCCTGCAGGCGAGATAATGCCCATTTCCGCAGAGGCTTCTCGGGGCTAATCACACCTCACCTCTGGAACGTCGAAAGGGTCCTTCACTCCCTTGGTGCAACTCAAGAAGTTCCCCGACATACCCGTCTCCACTCGAGAGGAAACACGAGGGTCCCGCCCACATCCAGAGGAGCCCCGTTTCCGCTCGTAGCTCGAGGTGAGGGATCCTTTCCCTACTTCGTCGGGAAAGAACTCCGGGCGTTCCCGTCGCATCTCAAGAGGAGGCCCTCTCAACAGGAACGGCCAGAGGAACTCCAGGGTCGTGCCACCATTCCAAGAGTCCCCCAGATGTCTCAATCCATTCCAGAGGAACCTCTTTTCCGCTTCACCGGCTCGTCTTTCACGCCGAGGATCGGCTGATACCAAGGTGGCACTTGGCACAGCCCTGTGGGTAAGCCTCGTGGGAAAGCCTCGAGGGAAATCCTCGAGGGAAATCCTCGAGGGAAAGCCAGAGATCCTTTGAACCACGTGACAGGAAGCGTGACCCTACTGCTGCAGCTCGGGAGGGAATCGCACGTGCATGCCTCCATTCAAGACGAGGCCTGACTCCCCTGGGGAGACTGAGAGGCACCCCAAATTCCATGTCAACACTGGAGAGGAATCCTCAGGTTCCGGCCCCGACTCCACACAAGGTCTTAGGCCCCGGCATCAATGGGAGAGGAATCTCGAGATGGCCCCTAGCAACTCGCATGGGGACTGGCCCTTCCTGAGGCCACCGGAGCGGGTCCCTGAGGTCCCCGTCGTAACTCGAGAAGACCTGCCGCAACTCGAGAATATCCAGGAGGTTCTCCCCCTGCAGGCGAGATAATGCCCATTTCCGCAGAGGCTTCTCGGGGCTAATCACACCTCACCTCTGGAACGTCGAAAGGGTCCTTCACTCCCTTGGTGCAACTCAAGAAGTTCCCCGACATACCCGTCTCCACTCGAGAGGAAACACGAGGGTCCCGCCCACATCCAGAGGAGCCCCGTTTCCGCCTCGTAGCTCGAGGTGAGGGATCCTTTCCCTGCTTCGTCGGGAAAGAATTCCGGGCGTTCCCGTCGCATCTCAAGAGGAGGCCCTCTCAACAGGAACGGCGAGAGGAACTCCAGGGTCGTGCCACCATTCCAAGAATCCCCCAGATGTCTCAATCCATTCCAGAGGACCCTCTTTTCCCTTCACCAGCTCGTCTTTCACTCCGAGGATCGACTCACACCAAGGTGGCACTTGGCACAGCCCTGTGGGAAAGCCTCGTGGGAAAGCCAGAGATCCTTTGATCCACGTGACAGGAAGCGTGACCCTACTGCTGCAGCTCGGGAGGGAATGGCACGTGCATGCCCCCACTCGAGACGAGGCCTGACTCCCCTGGGGAGACTGAGAGGCTCCCCAAGATTCCTGTCAACACTGGAGAGGAATCCTCAGGTTCCGGCCCCGACTCCACACAAGGTCTTAGGCCCCGCATCGATGGAGAGGAATCCCTAGATGGCCCCTAGCAACTCGCTTGGGGACTGGCCCTTCCTGAGGCCACCAGAGCGGGTCCCTGAGGTCCCCGTCGTAACTCGAGAAGACCTGCCACAACTCGGAATATCCAGGAGGTTCTCCCCTGCAGGCGCGATGAGGCCCATTTCCGCAGAGGCTTCTCGGGGCTAATCACACCTCACCTCTGGAACGTCGAATGGGTCCTTCACACGCTTGGTGCAACTCAAGAAGTTCCCCGACATACCCGTCTCCACTCGAGAGGAAAAACGAGGGTCTCGCCCACATCCAGAGGAGCCCCGTTTCCGCCTCGTAGCTCGAGGTGAGGGATCCTTTCCCCTGCTTCGTCGGGAAAGAATTCCCGGCGTTCCCGGCGCATCTCAAGAGGAGGCCCTCTCAACAGGAACGGCGAGAAGAACTCCAGGGTCGTGCTACCATTCCAAGAGTCCCCCAGATGTCTCAATTCATTCCAGAGGAACCTCTTTTTCCTTCACCGGCTCGTCTTTCACGCCGAGGATCGACTCACACCAAGGTGGCACTTGGCACAGCCCTGTGGTAAAGCCTCTTGGGAAAGCCACAGTTCCCTTTATCCACGTGACAGGAAGCGTGACCCTTCTGCGGCAGCTCGGAGGGAAGCGCAAGTGCATGCCCCCACTCGAGACGAGTCCTGACTCCCCTGGGGAGACTCAGAGGCACCCCAAATCCATGTCAACACTGGAGAGGAATCCTCAGGTTCTGGCCCCGACTCCACACAAGGTCTTAGGCCCCGGCATCGATGGGAGAGGAATCTCGAGATGGCCCCTAGCAACTCGCATGGGGACTGGACTTCCTGAGGCCACCAGAGCGGGTCCGTGAGGTCCCCGTCGTAACTCGAGAAGACCTGCCGCAACTCGAGAATATCCAGGAGGTTCTCCTCTGCAGGCGAGATAATGCCCATTTCCGCAGAGGCTTCTCGGGGCTAATCACACCTCACCTCTGGAACGTCGAAAGGGTCCTTCACTCCCTTGGTGCAACTCAAGAAGTTCCCCGACATACCCGTCTCCACTCGAGAGGAAACACGAGGGTCCCGCCCACATCCAGAGGAGCCCCGTTTCCGCCTCGTAGCTCGAGGTGAGGGATCCTTTCCCTGCTTCGTCGGGAAAGAATTCCGGGTGTTCCCGTCGCATCTCAAGAGGACGTCCTCTCAACAGGAACGGCGAGAGGAACTCCAGGGTCGTGCCACCATTCCAAAAGTCGCCCAGATGTCTCTGTCCATTCCAGAGGAACCTCTTTTCCCTTCACTGGCTCGTCATTCACGCCGAGGATCGACTCACACCAAGGTGACACTTGGCACAGCCCTGTGGGAAAGCCTCGTGGGAAAGCCTCGAGGGAAAGCCTCAAGGGAAAGCCACAGATCCCTTGATCCACGTGACAGGAAGCGTGACCCTGCTGCTGCAGCTCGGGAGGGAAGAGCACGTGCATGCCCCCACTCGAGACGAGGCCTGACTCCCCTGGGGAGACTGAGAGGCTCCCCAAGATCCATGTCAACCCTGGAGAGGAATCCTCAGGTTCCGGCCCGACTCCACACAAGGTCTTAGGCCCCGGCATCGATGGGAGAGGAATCCCGAGATGGCCCCTAGCAACTCGCTTGGGGACAGGCCCTTCCTGAGGCCACCAGAGCGGTCCCTGAGGTCCCCGTCGTAACTCGAGAAGACCTGCCGCAACTCGAGAATATCCAGGAGGTTCTCCCCTGCAGGCGCGATGAGGCCCATTTCCGCAGAGGCTTCTCGGGGCTAATCACACCTCACCTCTGGAACGTCGAATGGGTCCTTCACACCCTTGGTGCAACTCAAGAAGTTCCCCGACATACCCGTCTCCACTCGAGAAGAAAAACGAGGGTCCCGCCCACATCCAGAGGAGCCCCGTTCCCCGCCTCGTAGCTCGAGTGAGGGATCCTTTCCCTGCTTCGTCGGGAAAGAGTTCCCGGCGTTCCCAAGGCATCTCAAGAGGAGGCCCTCTCAACAGGAACGGCGAGAGGAACTCCAGGGTCGTGCCACCATTCCAAGAGTCCCCCAGATGTCTCAATCCATTCCAGAGGAACCTCTTTTTCCTTCACCGGCTCGTCTTTCACGCCGAGGATCGACTCACACCAAGGTGGCACTTGGGAGAGCCCTTGGGAAAGCCTCTTGGGAAAGCCACAGATCCCTTTATCCACGTGACAGGAAGCGTGACCCTTCTGCGGCAGCTCGGGAGGGAAGTGCAAGTGCAGTGCCCCCACTCGAGACGAGTCCTGACTCCCCTGGGGAGACTCAGAGGCACCCCAAAATCCATGTCAACACTGGAGAGGAATCCTCAGGTTCTGGTCCAGACTCCACACTAGGTCTTAGGCCCCGGCATTGACGGAGAGGAATCTCGAGATGGCCCCTAGCAACTCGCATGGGGACTGGCCCTTCCTGAGGCCACCAGAGCGGGTCCCTGAGGTCCCCGTCGTAACTCGAGAAGACCTGCCGCAACTCGAGAATATCCAGGAGGTTCTCCCCTGCAGGCGAGATGAGGCCCATTTCCGCAGAGGCTTCTCGGGGCTAATCACACCTCACCTCTGGAACGTCGAAAGGGTCCTTCACTCCCTTGGTGCAACTCAAGAAGTTCCCCGACATACCCGTCTCCACTCGAGAGGAAACACGAGGGTCCCGCCCACATCCAGAAGGAGCCCCGTTTCCGCCTCGTAGCTCGAGGTGAGGGATCCTTTCCCTGCTTCGTCGGGAAAGAATTCCGGGCGTTCCCGTCCGCATCTCAAGAGGAGGCCCTCTCAACAGGAACGGCGAGAGGAACTCCAGGGTCGTGCCACTCATTCCAAGAATCCCCCAGATGTCTCAATCCATTCCAGAGGACCCTCTTTTCCCTTCACCAGCTCGTCTTTCACTCCGAGGATCGACTCACACCAAGGTGGCACTTGGCACAGCCCTGTGGGAAAGCCTCGTGGGAAGCCAGAGATCCTTTGATCCACGTGACAGGAAGCGTGACCCTACTGCTGCAGCTCGGGAGGGAATGGCACGTGCATGCCCCCACTCGAGACGAGGCCTGACTCCCCTGGGGAGACTGAGAGGCTCCCCAAGATTCCTGTCAACACTGGAGAGGAATCCTCAGGTTCCGGCCCCGACTCCACACAAAGGTCTTAGGCCCCGGCATCGATGGGAGAAGGAATCCCTAGATGGCCCCTAGCGAACTCGCTTGGGACTGGCCCTTCCTGAGGCCACCAGAGCGGGTCCCTGAGGTCCCCGTCGTAACTCGAGAAGACCTGCCACAACTCGAGAATATCCAGGAGGTTCTCCCCTGCAGGCGCGATGAGGCCCATTTCCGCAGAGGCTTCTCGGGGCTAATCAACACCTCACCTCTGGAACGTCGAATGGGTCCTTCACACGCTTGGTGCAACTCAAGAAGTTCCCCGACATACACCCGTCTCCACTCGAGAGGAAAAACGAGGGTCTCGCCCACATCCAGAGGAGCCCCGTTTCCGCCTCGTAGCTCGAGGTGAGGGATCCTTTCCCTGCTTCGTCGGGAAAGAATTCCCGGCGTTCCCCGGGCGCATCTCAAGAGGAGGCCCTCTCAACAGGAACGGCGAGAAGAACTCCAGGTCGTGCTAACCATTCCAAGAGTCCCCCAGATGTCTCAATTCATTCCAGAGGAACCTCTTTTTCCTTCACCGCTCGTCTTTCACGCCGAGGATCGACTCACACCAAGGTGGCACTTGGCACAGCCCTGTGGTAAAGCCTCTTGGGAAAGCCACAGTTCCCTTTATCCACGTGACAGGAAGCGTGACCCTTCTGCGGCAGCTCGGGAGGGAAGCGCAAGTGCATGCCCCCACTCGAGACGAGTCCTGACTCCCCTGGGAGACTCAGAGGCACCCAAAATCCATGTCAACACTGGAGAGGAATCCTCAGGTTCTGGCCCCGACTCCACACAAGGTCTTAGGCCCCGGCATCGACGGGAGAGGAATCTCGAGATGGCCCCTAGCAACTCGCATGGGGACTGGCCCTTCCTGAGGCCACCAGAGGCGGGTCCCTGAGGTCCCCGTCGTAACTCGAGAAGACCTGCCGCAACTCGAGAATATCCAGGAGGTTCTCCCCTGCAGGCGAGATGAGGCCCATTTCCGCAGAGGCTTTTCGGGGCTAATCACACCCCTCACCTCTGGAACGTCGAAAGGGTCCTTCACTCCTTGGTGCAACTCAAGAAGTTCCCCGACATACCCGTCTCCACTCGAGAGGAAAACACGAGCGTCCCGCCCACATCCAGAGGAGCCCCGTTTCCGCCTCGTAGCTCGAGGTGAGGGATCCATTCCCTGCTTCGTCGGGAAAGAATTCGGGCGTTCCCGTCGCATCTCAAGAGGAGGTCCTCTCAACAGGAACGGCGAGAGGAACTCCAGGGTCGTGCCACCATTCCAAAAGTCCCCCAGATGTCTCTGTCCATTCCAGAGGAACCTCTTTTCCCTTCACCGGCTCGTCTTTCACGCCGAGGATCGACTCACACCAAGGTGGCACTTGGCACAGCCCTGTGGGAAAGCCTCGTGGGAAAGCCTCGAGGGAAAGCCTCGAGGGAAAGCCACAGATCCCTTATACACGTGACAGGAAGTGTGACCCTACGGCTGCAGCTCGGAAGGGAAGCGCACGTGCATGCCCCCACTCGAGACGAGTCCTGACTCCCCTGGGAGACTCAGAGGCACCCCAAAATCCATGTCAACACTGGAGAGGAATCCTCAGGTTCTGGCCCCGACTCCACACAAGGTCTTAGGCCCCGGCATCGACGGGAGAGGAATCTCGAGATGGCCCCTAGCAACTCGCATGGGACTGGCCCTTCCTGAGGCCACCAGAGCGGGTCCCTGAGGTCCCCGTCGTAACTCGAGAAGACCTGCCGCAACTCGAGAATATCCAGCAGGTTCTCCCCTGCAGGCGAGATGAGACCCATTTACGCAGAGGCTTCTCGGGCCTAATCACACCTCACCTCTGGAACGTCGAAAGGGTCCTTCACCTCCCTTGGTGCAACTCAAGAAGTTCCCCGACATACCCGTCTCCACTCGATAGGAAACACGATGGTCCCGCCCACATCCAGAGGAGCCCCGTTTCCTCCTCGTAGCTCGAGGTGAGGGATCCTTTCCTGCTTCGTCGGGAAAGAATTCCGGCGGGTCCCGTCGCATCTCAATAGGAGGCCCTCTCGAACAGGAAAGGCGAGAGGAATTCCAGGGTCGTGCCACCATTCCAAAAGTCCCCCAGATGTCTCTGTCCATTCCAGAGGAACCTCTTTTTCCTTCACCGGCTCGTCTTTCACGCCGAGGATCGACTCACACCAAGGTGGCACTTGGCACAGCCCTGTGGGAAAGCCTCGTGGGAAAGACTCGAGGGAAAGCCTCGAGGGAAAGCCACAGATACCTTTATCCACGTGACAGGAAGCGTGACCCTACGGCTGCAGCTCGGGAGGGAAGCGCACGTGCATGCCCCCACTCGAGACGAGTCCTGACTCCCCTGGGGAGACTCAGAGGCACCCCAAAATCCATGTCAACACTGGAGAGGAATCCTCAGGTTCTGGCCCCGACTCCACACAAGGTCTTAGGCCCCGGCATCGACGGGAGAGGAATCTCGAGATGGCCCCTAGCAACTCGCATGGGGACTGGCCCTTCCTGAGGCCACCAGAGCGGGTCCCTGAGGTCCCCGTCGTAACTCGAGAAGACCTGCCGCAACTCGAGAATATCCAGGAGGTTCTCCCCTGCAGGCGAGATGAGGCCCATTTCCGCAGAGGCTTCTCGGGGCTAATCACACCTCACCTCTGGAACGTCGAAAGGGTCCTTCACTCCCTTGGTGCAACTCAAGAAGTTCCCCGACATACCCGTCTCCACTCGAGAGGAAACACGAGGGTCCCGCCCACATCCAGAGGAGCCCCGTTTCCGCCTCGTAGCTCGAGGTGAGGGATCCTTTCCCTGCTTCGTCGGGAAAGAATTCCGGTGTTCCCGTCGCAACTCAAGAGGAGGCCCTCTCAACAGGAACGGCGAGAGGAACTCCAGGGTCGTGCCACCATTCCAAGAGTCCCCAGATGTCTCAGTCCATTCCCGAGGAACCTCTTTTTCCTTCACCGGCTCGTCTTTCACGCCGAGGATCGACTCACACCAAGGTGGCACTTGGCACAGCCCTGTGGGACAGCCTCGTGGGAAAGCCTCGAGGGAAAGCCTCGAGGGAAAGCCACAGATCCCTTGATCCACGTGACAGGATGCGTGACCTTACTGCTGCAGCTCGGGAGGGAAGCGCACGTGCATGCCCCCACTCGAGGCGAGTCCTGACTCCCCTGGGGTGACTCAGAGGCACCCCAAAATCCATCTCAACACTGGAGAGGAATCCTCAGGTTATGGCCCCGACTCCACACAAGGTCTTAGGCCCCGGCATCGACGGGAGAGGAATCTCGAGATGGCCCCTAGCAACTCGCATGGGGACTGGCCCTTCCTGAGGCCACCAGAGCGGGTCCCTGATGTCCCCGTCGTAACTCGAGAAGACCTGCCGAAACTCGAGAATATCCAGGAGGTTCTCCCCTGCAGGCGAGATGAGGCCCATTTCCGCAGAGGCTTCTCGGGGCTAATCACACCTCACCTCTGGAACGTCGAAAGGGTCCTTCACTCCCTTGGTGCAACTCAAGAAGTTCCCCGACATACCCGTCTCCACTCGAGAGGAAACCCGAGGGTCCCGCCCACATCCAGAGGAGACCCGATTCCTCCTCGTAGCTCGAGGTGAGGGATCCGTTCGCTGCTTCGTCGGGAAAGAATTCCGGGCGTTCCCGTCGCATCTCAAGAGGAGGTCCTCTCAACAGGAACGGGGAGAGGAACTCCAGGGTCGTGCCACCATTCCGAAAGTCCCCCAGATGTCTCAATCCATTCCAGAGGAACCTCTTTTTCCTTCAGCGGCTCGTCTTTCACGCCGAGGATCGACTCACACCAAGGTGGCACTTGGCACAGCCCTGTGGGAAAGCCTCGTGGGAAAGCCTCGAGGGAAAGCCTCGAGGGAAAGCCACAGATCCCTTGATCCACGTGACAGGAAGCGTGAGCTTCCTGCTGCAGCTCGGGAGGGAAGCGCACGTGCATGCCCCCACTCAGGCGAGTCCTGACTCCCCTGGGGAGACTCAGAGGCACCCCAAAATCCATGTCAACACTGGAGAGGAATCCTCAGCTTCTGGCCCCGACTCCACACAAGGTCTTAGGCCCCGGCATCGACGGGAGAGGAATCTCGAGATGGCCCCTAGCAACTCGCATGGGGACTGGCCCTTCCTGAGGCCACCAGAGCGGGTCCCTGAGGTCCCCGTCGTAACTCGAGAAGACGTGCCGCAACTCGAGAATATCCAGGAGGTAATCCCCTGCAGGCGAGATGAGGCCCATTTCCGCAGAGGCTTCTCGGGGTTAATCACACCTAACCTCTGGAACGTCGAACGGTTCCTTCCCACCCTTGGTACAACTCAAGAAGTTCCCTGACATACCCGTCTCCACTCGAGAGGAAACACGAGGGTCCCGCCCACATCCAGAGGAGCCCAGTTTCCGCCTCGTAGCTCGAGGTGAGGGATCCTTTCCCTGCTTCGTCGGGAAAGAATTCTCGGCGTTCCCGTCGCATCTCAAGAGGAGTCCCTCTCAACAGGAACGGCGAGAGGAACTCCAGGGTCGTGCCACCATTTCAAGAGTCCCCCAGATGTCTCAATCCATTCCAGAGGAAACTCTTTTTCCTTCACCGGCTCGTCTTTCACGCCTAGGATCGACTCACACCAAGGTGGCACTTGGCACAGCCCTGTGGGAAAGACTCGTGGGAAAGCCTCGAGGGAAAACCTCGAAGGAAAGCCACAGATCCCTTGATCCACGTGACAGGAAGCGTGAGCTTCCTGCTGCAGCTCGGGAGGGAAGCACACGTGCATGCCCCCACTCGAGACGAGTCCTGACTCCCCTGGGGAGACTCAGAGGCACCCCAAAATCCATGTCAACACTGGAGAGGAATCCTCAGGTTCTGGCCCCGACTCCACACAAGGTCTTAGGCCCCGGCATCGACGGGAGAGGAATCTCGAGATGGCCCCTAGCAACTCGCATGGGGACTGGCCCTTCCTGAGGCCACCAGAGCGGGTCCCTGAGGTCCCCGTCGTAACTCGAGAAGACCTGCCGCAACTCGAGAATATCCAGGAGGTTCTCCCCTGCAGGCGAGATGAGGCCCATTTCCGCAGAGGCTTCTCGGGGCTAATCACACCTCACCTCTGGAACGTCGAAAGGGTCCTTCACTCCCTTGGTGCAACTCAAGAAGTTCCCCGACATACCCGTCTCCACTCGAGAGGAACCCCGAGGGTCCCGCCCACATCCAGAGGAGACCCGTTTCCTCCTCGTAGCTCGAGGTGAGGGATCCTTTCGCTGCTTCGACGGGAAAGAATTCCGGGCGTTCCCGTCGCATCTCAAGAGGAGGTCCTCTCAACAGGAACGGGGAGAGGAACTCCAGGGTCGTGCCACCATTCCGAAAGTCCCCCAGAAGTCTCTGTCCATTCCAGAGGAACCTCTTTTCCCTTCACCGGCTCGTCTTTCACGCCGAGGATTGACTCACACCAAGGTGGCACTTGGCACAGCCCTGTGGGAAAGCCTCGTGGGAATGCCTCGAGGGAAATCCTCGAGGGAAAGCCACAGATCCTTTGATCCACGTGACAGGAAGCGTGAACCTACTGCTGCATCGCGAGAGGGAACCGCACGTGCATGCCCCCACTCGAGACGAGGCCTGACTCCCCTGGGGAGACTGAGAGGCACCCCAAGATCCATGTCAACACTGGAGAGGAATCCTCAGGTTCCGGCCCCAACTCCACACAAGGTCTTATGCCCCGGCATCGATGGGAGAGGAGTCCCGAGATGGCCCCTAGCAACTCGCATGGGGACTGGCCCTTCCTGAGGCCACCAGAGCGGGTCCCTGAGGTCCCCGTCGTAACTCGAGAAGACGTGCCGCAACTCGAGAATATCCAGGAGGTAATCCCCTGCAGGCGAGATGAGGCCCATTTCCGCAGAGGCTTCTCGGGGTTAATCACACCTAACCTCTGGAACGTCGAACGGTTCCTTCCCACCCTTGGTACAACTCAAGAAGTTCCCTGACATACCCGTCTCCACTCGAGAGGAAACACGAGGGTCCCGCCCACATCCAGAGGAGCCCAGTTTCCGCCTCGTAGCTCGAGGTGAGGGATCCTTTCCCTGCTTCGTCGGGAAAGAATTCTCGGCGTTCCCGTCGCATCTCAAGAGGAGTCCCTCTCAACAGGAACGGCGAGAGGAACTCCAGGGTCGTGCCACCATTTCAAGAGTCCCCCAGATGTCTCAATCCATTCCAGAGGAAACTCTTTTTCCTTCACCGGCTCGTCTTTCACGCCTAGGATCGACTCACACCAAGGTGGCACTTGGCACAGCCCTGTGGGAAAGACTCGTGGGAAAGCCTCGAGGGAAAACCTCGAAGGAAAGCCACAGATCCCTTGATCCACGTGACAGGAAGCGTGAGCTTCCTGCTGCAGCTCGGGAGGGAAGCACACGTGCATGCCCCCACTCGAGGCGAGTCCTGACTCCCCTGGGGAGACTCAGAGGCACCCCAAAATCCATGTCAACACTGGAGAGGAATCCTCAGGTTCTGGCCCCGACTCCACACAAGGTCTTAGGCCCCGGCATCGACGGGAGAGGAATCTCGAGATGGCCCCTAGCAACTCGCATGGGGACTGGCCCTTCTTGAGGCCACCAGAGCGGGTCCCTGAGGTCCCCTTCGTAAATCGAGAAGACCTGCCGCAACTCGAGAATATCCAGGAGGTTCGCCCCTGCAGGCGAGATGAGGCCCATTTCCGCAGAGGCTTCTCGGGGATAATCACACCTCACCTCTGGAACGTCGAAAGGTTCCTTCCCACCCTTGGTACAACTCAAGAAGTTCCCCGACATACCCGTCTCCACTCGAGAGGAAACACGAGGGTCCCGCCCACATCCAGAGGAGCCCCGTTTCCGCATCGTAGCTCGAGGTGAGGGATACTTTCCCTGCTTCGTCGGGAAAGAATTCCCGGCATTCCCGTCGCATCTCAAGAGGAGGCCCTCTCAACAGGAACGGCGAGAGGAACTCCAGGGTCGTGCCACCATTCCAAGAGTCCCCCAGATGTCTCAGTCCATTCCAGAGGAACCTCTTTTCCCTTCACCGGCTCGTCTTTCACGCCGAGGATCGACTCACACCAAGGTGGCACGTTTCACAGCCCTGTGGGAAAGCCTCGTGGGAAAGCCTCAAGGGACAGCCTCGAGGGAAAGCCACAGATCCCTTTATCCACGTTACAGGAAGCGTGACCCTACTGCTGCAGCTCGAGAGGGAAGCGCACGTGGATGCCCCCACTCGAGACGAGTCCTGACTCCCCTGGGGAGACTCAGAGGCACCCCAAAATCCATGTCAACACTGGAGAGGAATCCTCAGGTTCTGGCCCCGAATCCACACAAGTTCTTAGGCCCCGGCATCGACGGGAGAGGAATCTCGAGATGGCCCCTAGCAACTCGCATGGGGACTGGCCCTTCCTGAGGCCACCAGAGCGGGTCCCTGAGGTCCCCGTCGTAACTCGAGAAGACCTGCCGCAACTCGAGAATATCCAGGAGGTTCTCCCCTGCAGGCGAGATAATGCCCATTTCCGCAGAGGCTTCTCGGGGCTAATCACACCTCACCTCTGGAACGTCGAAAGGGTCCTTCACTCCCTTGGTGCCACTCAAGAAGTTCCCCGACATACCCGTCTCCACTCGAGAGGAAACACGAGGGTCCCGCCCACATCCAGAGGAGCCCCGTTTCCGCCTCGTAGCTCGAGGTGAGGGATCCTTTCCCTGCTTCGTCGGGAAAGAATTCCCGGCCTTCCCGTCGAATCTCAAGAGGAGGCCCTCTCAACAGGAACGGCGAGAGGAACTCCAGGGTCGTGCCACAATTCCAAGAGTCCCCAGATGTCTCAGTCCATTCTAGAGGAACCTCTTTTTCCTTCACTGGCTCGTATTTCACGCCGAGGATCGACTCACACCAAGGTGGCACTTGGCACAGCCCTGTGGGAAAGCCTCGTGGGAAAGCCTCGAGGGAAAGCCTCGAGGGAAAGCCACAGATCCCTTTATCCACGTTACAGGAAGCGTGACCCTACTGCTGCAGCTCGGGAGGGAAGCGCACGTGCATGCCTCCATTCAAGACGAGGCCTGACTCCCCTGGGGAGACTGAGAGGCACCCCAAATTCCATGTCAACACTGGAGAGGAATCCTCAGGTTCCGGCCCCGACTCCACACAAGGTCTTAGGCCCCGGCATCGATGGGAGAGGAATCCCGAGATGGCCCCTAGCAACTCGCATGGGGACTGGCCCTTCCTGAGGCCACCGGAGCGGGTCCCTGAGGTCCCCGTCGTAACTCGAGAAGACCTGCCGCAACTCGAGAATATCCAGGAGGTTCTCCCCTGTAGGCGAGATAATGCCCATTTCCGCAGAGGCTTCTCGGGGCTAATCACACCTCACCTCTGGAACGTCGAAAGGTTCCTTCACTCCCTTGGTGCAACTCAAGAAGTTCCCCGACATACCCGTCTCCACTCGAGAGGAAACACGAGGGTCCCGCCCACATCCAGAGAAGCCCCGTTTCCGCCTCGTAGCTCGAGGTGAGGGATCCCTTCCCTGCTTCGTCGGGAAAGAATTCCGGGCGTTCCCGTCGCATCTCAAGAGGAGGCCCTCTCAACAGGAACGGCGAGAGGAACTCCAGGGTCGTGCCACCATTCCAAGAATCCCCCAGATGTCTCAATCCATTCCAGAGGACCCTCTTTTCCCTTCACCAGCTCGTCTTTCACGCCGAGGATCGACTCACACCAAGGTGGCACTTGGCACAGCCCTGTGGGAAAGCCTCGTGGGAAAGCCACAGATCCTTTGATCCACGTGACAGGAAGCGTGACCCTACTGCTGCAGCTCGGGAGGGAAGCGCACGTGCATGCCCCCTCTCTAGACGAGTCCTGACTCCCCTGGGGAGACTCACAGGCACCCCAAGATCCATGTCAACACTGGAGAGGAATCCTCAGGTTCTGGCCCCGACTCCACACAAGGTCTTAGGCCCCGGCATCGACGGGAGAGGAATCTCGAGATGGCCGCTAGCAACTCGCATGGTGACTCTCCCTTCCTGAGGCCACCAGAGAGGGTCCCTGAGGTCCCCGTCGTAACTCGAGAAGACCTGCCGCAACTCGAGAATATCCAGGAGGATCTCCCCTGCAGGCGAGATGAGGCCCATTTCCGCAGAGGCTTCTCGGGGCTAATCACACCTCACCTCTGGAACGTCGAAAGGGTACTTCACTCCCTTGGTGCAACTCAAGAAGTTCCCCGACATACCCGTCTCCACTCGAGAGGAAACACGAGGGTCCCGCCCACATCCAGAGGAGCCCCGTTTCCGCCTCATAGCTCGAGGTGAGGGAACCTTTCCATGCTTCGTCGGGAAAGAATTCCGTGCGTTCCCGTCGCATCTCAAGAGGAGGCCCTCTCAACAGGAACGGCGAGAGGAACTCCAGGGTCGTGCCACCATTCCAAAAGTCCCCGAGATGTCTCTGTCCATTCCAGAGGAACCTCTTTTCCCTTCACCGGCTCGTCTTTCACGCAGAGGATCGACTCACACCAAGGTGGCACTTGGCACAGCCCTGTGGTAAAGCCTCTTGGGAAAGCCACAGTTCCCTTTATCCACGTGACAGGAAGCGTGACCCTTCTGCGGCAGCTCGGGAGGGAAGCGCAAGTGCATGCCCCCACTCGAGACGAGTCCTGACTCCCCTTGGGAGACTCAGAGGCACCCCAAAATCCATGTCAACACTGGAGAGGAATCCTCAGGTTCTGGCCCCGACTCCACACAAGGTCTTAGGCCCCGGCATCGATGGGAGAGGAATCTCGAGATGGCCCCTAGCAACTCGCATGGGGACTGGACCTTCCTGAGGCCACCAGAGCGGGTCCCTGAGGTCCCCGTCGTAACTCGAGAAGACCTGCCGCAACTCGAGAATATCCAGGAGGTTCTCCTCTGCAGGCGAGATAATGCCCATTTCCGCAGAGGCTTCTCGGGGCTAATCACACCTCACCTCTGGAACGTCGAAAGGGTCCTTCACTCCCTTGGTGCAACTCAAGAAGTTCCCCGACATACCCGTCTCCACTCGAGAGGAAACACGAGGGTCCCGCCCACATCCAGAGGAGCCCCGTTTCCGCCTCGTAGCTCGAGGTGAGGGATCCTTTCCCTGCTTCGTCGGGAAAGAATTCCGGGCGTTCCCGTCGCATCTCAAGAGGACGTCCTCTCAACAGGAAAGGCGAGAGGAACTCCAGGGTCGTGCCACCATTCCAAAAGTCGCCCAGATGTCTCTGTCCATTCCAGAGGAACCTCTTTTCCCTTCACTGGCTCGTCTTTCACGCCGAGGATCGACTCACACCAAGGTGACACTTGGCACAGCCCTGTGGGAAAGCCTCGTGGGAAAGCCTCGAGGGAAAGCCTCAAGGGAAAGCCACAGATCCCTTGATCCACGTGACAGGAAGCGTGACCCTGCTGCTGCAGCTCGGGAGGGAATCGCACGTGCATGCCCCCACTCGAGACGAGGCCTGACTCCCCTGGGGAGACTGAGAGGCTCCCCAAGATCCATGTCAACACTGGAGAGGAATCCTCAGGTTCTGGCCCCGACTCCACACAAGGTCTTAGGCCCCGGCATCGATGGGAGAGGAATCCCGAGATGGCCCCTAGCAACTCGCTTGGGGACAGGCCCTTCCTGAGGCCACCAGAGCGGGTCCCTGAGGTCCCCGTCGTAACTCGAGAAGACCTGCCGCAACTGGAGAATATCCAGGAGGTTCTCCCCTGCAGGCGCGATGAGGCCCATTTCCGCAGAGGCTTCTCGGGGCTAATCACACCTCACCTCTGGAATGTCGAATGGGTCCTTCACACCCTTGGTGCAACTCAAGAAGTTCCCCGACATACCCGTCTCCACTCGAGAGGAAACACGAGGGTCCCGCCCACATCCAGAGGAGCCCCGTTTCCGCCTCGTAGCTCGAGGTGAGGGATCCTTTCCCTGCTTCGTCGGGAAAGAGTTCCCGGCGTTCCCAAGGCATCTCAAGAGGAGGCCCTCTCAACAGGAACGGCGAGAGGAACTCCAGGGTCGTGCCACCATTCCAAGAGTCCCCCAGATGTCTCAATCCATTCCAGAGGAACCTCTTTTTCCTTCACCGGCTCGTCTTTCACGCCGAGGATCGACTCACACCAAGGTGGCACTTGGGAGAGCCCTTGGGAAAGCCTCTTGGGAAAGCCACAGATCCCTTTATCCACGTGACAGGAAGCGTGACCCTTCTGCGGCAGCTCGGGAGGGAAGCGCAAGTGCATGCCCCCACTCGAGACGAGTCCTGACTCCCCTGGGGAGACTCAGAGGCACCCCAAAATCCATGTCAACACTGGAGAGGAATCCTCAGGTTCTGGTCCAGACTCCACACTAGGTCTTAGGCCCCGGCATTGACGGGAGAGGAATCTCGAGATGGCCCCTAGCAACTCGCATGGGGACTGGCCCTTCCTGAGGCCACCAGAGCGGGTCCCTGAGGTCCCCGTCGTAACTCGAGAAGACCTGCCACAACTCGAGAATATCCACGAGGTTCTCCCCTGCAGGCGAGATGAGGCCCATTTCCGCAGAGGCTTCTCGGGGCTAATCACACCTCACCTCTGGAACGTCGAAAGGGTCCTTCACTCCCTTGGTGCAACTCAAGAAGTTCCCCGACATACCCTTCTCCACTCGAGAGGAAACACGAGGGTCCCGCCCACAGCCAGAGGAGCCCCGTTTCCGCCTCGTAGCTCGAGGTGAGGGATCCTTTCCCTGCTTCGTCAGGAAAGAATTTCGGGCGTTCCCGTCGCATCTCAAGAGGAGGCCATCTCAACAGGAACGGCGAGAGGAACTCCAAGGTCGTGCCACCATTCCAAGAGCCCCCCAGATGTCTCTGTCCATTCCAGAGGAACCTCTTTTCCCTTCACCGGCTGGTCTTTCACGCCGAGGATCGACTCACACCAAGGTGGCACTTGGCACAGCCCTGTGGGAAAGCCTCGTGGGAAAGCCTCGAGGGAAAGCCTCAAGGGAAAGCCAGAGATCCCTTGATCCACGTGACAGGAAGCGTGACCCTGCTGCTGCAGCTCGGGAGGGAAGCGCACGTGAATGCCCCCACTCGAGACGAGGCCTGACTCCCCTGGGGAGACTGAGAGGCACCCCAAGATCCATGTCAACACTGGAGAGGAATCCTCAGGTTCCGGCCGCGACTCCACACAAGGTCTTAGGCACCGGCATCGATGGGAGAGGAATCCCGAGATGGCCCCTAGCAACTCGCATGGGGACTGGCCCTTCCTGAGGCCACCAGAGCGGGTCCCTGAAGTCCCCATCGTAACTCGAGAAGACCTGCCGCAACTCGAGAATATCCAGGAGGTTCTCCCCTGCAGGCGCGATGAGGCCCATTTCCGCAGAGGCTTCTCGGGGCTAATCACACCTCACCTCTGGAACGTCGAAAGGTTCCTTCACACCCTTGGTGCAAATCAAGAAGTTCCCCGACATACCCGTCTCCACTCGAGAGGAAACACGAGGGTCCCGCCCACATCCAGAGGAGCCCCGTTTCCGCCTCGTAGCTCGAGGTGAGGGATCCTTTCCCTGCTTCGTCGGGAAAGAATTCCCGGCGTTCCCGGCGCATCTCAAGAGGAGGCCCTCTCAACAGGAACGGCGAGAAGAACTCCAGGGTCGTGCTACCATTCCAAGAGTCCCCCAGATGTCTCAATCCATTCCAGAGGAACCTCTTTTTCCTTCACCGGCTCGTCTTTCACGCCGAGGATCGACTCTCCCCAAGGTGGCACTTGGCACAGCCCTGTGGTAAAGCCTCTTGGGAAAGCCACAGATCCCTTTATCCACGTGACAGGAAGCGTGACCCTTCTGCGGCAGCTCGGGAGGGAAGCGCAAGTGCATGCCCCCACTCGAGACGAGTCCTGACTCCCCTGGGGAGACTCAGAGGCACCCCAAAATCCATGTCAACACTGGAGAGGAATCCTCAGGTTCTGGCCCCGACTCCACACAAGGTCTTAGGCCCCGGCATCGACGGGAGAGGAATCTCGAGATGGCCCCTAGCAACTCGCATGGGGACTGGCCCTTCCTGAGGCCACCAGAGCGGGTCCCTGATGTCCCCGTCGTAACTCGAGAAGCCCTGCCGCAACTCGAGAATATCCAGGAGGTTCTCCCCTGCAGGCGAGATGAGGCCCATTTCCGCAGAGGCTTCTCGGGGCTAATCACACCTCACCTCTGGAACGTCGAAAGGGTCCTTCACTCCCTTGGTGCAACTCAAGAAGTTCCCCGACATACCCGTCTCCACTCGAGAGGAAACCCGAGGGTCCCGCCCACATCCAGAGGAGACCCGTTTCCTCCTCGTAGCTCGAGGTGAGGGATCCTTTCGCTGCTTCGTCGGGAAAGAATTCCGGGCGTTCCCGTCGCATCTCAAGAGGAGGTCCTCTCAACAGGAACGGGGAGAGGAACTCCAGGGTCGTGCCACCATTCCGAAAGTCCCCCAGAAGTCTCTGTCCATTCCAGAGGAACCTCTTTTCCCTTCACCAGCTCGTCTTTCACGCCGAGGATCGACTCACACCAAGGTGGCACTTGGCACAGCCCTGTGGGAAAGCCTCCTGGGAAAGCCTCGAGGGAAATCCTCGAGGGAAAGCCACAGATCCTTTGATCCACGTGACAGGAAGCGTGACCCTACTGCTGCATCTCGGGAGGGAAGCGCACGTGCCTGCCCCCACTCGAGACGAGGCCTGACTCCCCTGGGGAGACTGAGAGGCACCCCAAGATCCATGTCAACACTGGAGAGGAATCCTCAGGTTCCGGCCCCAACTCCACACAAGGTCTTAGGCCCCGGCATCAATGGGAGAGGAGTCCCGAGATGGCCCCTAGCAACTCGCATGGGGACTGGCCCTTCCTGAGGCCACCAGAGCGGGTCCCTGAGGTCCCCGTCGTAACTCGAGAAGACCTGCCGCAACTCGAGAATATCCAGGAGGTTCTCCCCTGCAGGCGAGATGAGGCCCATTTCCGCAGAGGCTTCTCGGGGCTAATCACACCTCACCTCTGGAACGTCGAACGGTTCCTTCCCACCCTTGGTACAACTCAAGAAGTTCCCCGACATACCCGTCTCCACTCGAGAGGAAACACGAGGGTCCCGCTCACATTCAGAGGAGCCCCGTTTCCGCATCGTAGCTCGAGGTGAGGGATCCTTTCCCTGCTTCGTCGGGAAAGATTTCCCGGCATTCCCGTCGCATCTCAAGAGGAGGCCCTCTCAACAGGAACGGCGAGAGAAACTCCAGGGTCGTGCCACCATTCCAAGAGTCCCCCAGATGTCTCAAAACATTCCAGAGGAACCTCTTTTTCCTTCACCGGCTCGTCTTTCACGCCGAGGATCGACTCACACCAAGGTGGCACTTGGCACAGCCCTGTGGGAAAGCCTCGTGGGAAAGCCTCGAGGGAAAGCCTCGAGGGAAAGCCACAGATCCCTTTATACACGTGACAGGAAGTGTGACCCTACGGCTGCAGCTCGGAAGGGAAGCGCACGTGCATGCCCCCACTCGAGACGAGTCCTGACTCCCCTGGGGAGACTCAGAGGCACCCCAAAATCCATGTCAACACTGGAGAGGAATCCTCAGGTTCTGGCCCCGACTCCACACAAGGTCTTAGGCCCCGGCATCGACGGGAGAGGAATCTCGAGATGGCCCCTAGCAACTCGCATGGGGACTGGCCCTTCCTGAGGCCACCAGAGCGGGTCCCTGAGGTCCCCGTCGTAACTCGAGAAGACCTGCCGCAACTCGAGAATATCCAGCAGGTTCTCCCCTGCAGGCGAGATGAGACCCATTTACGCAGAGGCTTCTCGGGCCTAATCACACCTCACCTCTGGAACGTCGAAAGGGTCCTTCACTCCCTTGGTGCAACTCAAGAAGTTCCCCGACATACCCGTCTCCACTCGATAGGAAACACGATGGTCCCGCCCACATCCAGAGGAGCCCCGTTTCCTCCTCGTAGCTCGAGGTGAGGGATCCTTTCCCTGCTTCGTCGGGAAAGAATTCCGGGGGGTCCCGTCGCATCTCAAGAGGAGGCCCTCTCAACAGGAAAGGCGAGAGGAATTCCAGGGTCGTGCCACCATTCCAAAAGTCCCCCAGATGTCTCTGTCCATTCCAGAGGAACCTCTTTTTCCTTCACCGGCTCGTCTTTCACGCCGAGGATCGACTCACACCAAGGTGGCACTTGGCACAGCCCTGTGGGAAAGCCTCGTGGGAAAGACTCGAGGGAAAGCCTCGAGGGAAAGCCACAGATCCCTTTATCCACGTGACAGGAAGTGTGACCCTACGGCTGCAGCTCGGGAGGGACGCGCACGTGCATGCCCCCACTCGAGACGAGTCCTGACTCCCCTGGGGAGACTCAGAGGCACCCCAAAATCCATGTCAACACTGGAGAGGAATCCTCAGGTTCTGGCCCCGACTCCACACAAGGTCTTAGGCCCCGGCATCGACGGGAGAGGAATCTCGAGATGGCCCCTAGCAACTCGCATGGGGACTGGCCCTTCCTGAGGCCACCAGAGCGGGTCCCTGAGGTCCCCGTCGTAACTAGAGAAGACCTGCCGCAACTCGAGAATATCCAGGAGGTACTCCCCTGCAGGCGAGATGAGGCCCATTTCCGCAGAGGCTTCTCGGGGCTAATCACACCTCACCTCTGGAACGTCGAAAGGGTCCTTCACTCCCTTGGTGCAACTCAAGAAGTTCCCCGACATACCCGTCTCCACTCGAGAGGAAACACGAGGGTCCCGCCCACATCCAGAGGAGCCCCGTTTCCGCCTCGTAGCTCGAGGTGAGGGATCCTTTCCCTGCTTCTTTGGGAAAGAATTCCCGGCGTTCCCGTCGCAACTCAAGAGGAGGCCCTCTCAACAGGAACGGCGAGAGGAACTCCAGGGTCGTGCCACCATTCCAAGAGTCCCCAGATGTCTCAGTCCATTCCCGAGGAACCTCTTTTTCCTTCACCGGCTCGTCTTTCACGCCGAGGATCGACTCACACCAAGGTGGCACTTGGCACAGCCCTGTGGGACAGCCTCGTGGGAAAGCCTCGAGGGAAAGCCTCGAGGGAAAGCCACAGATCCCTTTATGCACGTGACAGGAAGTGTGACCCTACGGTTGCAGCTCGGAAGGGAAGCGCACGTGCATGCCCCCACTCGAGACGAGTCCTGACTCCCCTGGGAGACTCAGAGGCACCCCAAAATCCATGTCAACACTGGAGAGAAATCCTCAGGTTCTGGCCCCGACTCCACACAAGGTCTTAGGCCCCGGCATCGACGGGAGAGGAATCTCGAGATGGCCCCTAGCAACTCGCATGGGGACTGGCCCTTCCTGAGGCCACCAGAGCGGGTCCCTGATGTCCCCGTCGTAACTCGAGAAGCCCTGCCGCAACTCGAGAATATCCAGGAGGTTCTCCCCTGCAGGCGAGATGAGGCCCATTTCCGCAGAGGCTTCTCGGGGCTAATCACACCTCACCTCTGGAACGTAGAAAGGGTCCTTCACTCCCTTGGTGCAACTCAAGAAGTTCCCCGACATACCCGTCTCCACTCGAGAGGAAACCCGAGGGTCCCGCCCACATCCAGAGGAGACCGTTTCCTCCTCGTAGCTCGAGGTGAGGGATCCTTTCGCTGCTTCGTCGGGAAAGAATTCCGGCGTTCCCGTCGCATCTCAAGAGGAGGTCCTCTCAACAGGAACGGGGAGAGGAACTCCAGGGTCGTGCCACCATTCCGAAAGTCCCCCAGAAGTCTCTGTCCATTCCAGAGGAACCTCTTTTCCCTTCACCAGCTCGTCTTTCACGCCGAGGATCGACTCACACCAAGGTGGCACTTGGCACAGCCCTGTGGGAAAGCCTCCTGGGAAAGCCTCGAGGGAAATCCTCGAGGAAAGCCACAGATCCTTTGATCCACGTGACAGGAAGCGTGACCCTACTGCTGCATCTCGGGAGGGAAGCGCACGTGCCTGCCCCCACTCGAGACGAGGCCTGACTCCCCTGGGGAGACTGAGAGGCACCCCAAGATCCATGTCAACACTGGAGAGGAATCCTCAGGTTCCGGCCCCAACTCCACACAAGGTCTTAGGCCCCGGCATCAATGGGAGAGGAGTCCCGAGATGGCCCCTAGCAACTCGCATGGGGACTGCCCTTCCTGAGGCCACCAGAGCGGGTCCCTGAGGTCCCCGTCGTAACTCGAGAAGACCTGCCGCAACTCGAGAATATCCAGGAGGTTCTCCCCTGCAGGCGAGATGAGGCCCATTTCCGCAGAGGCTTCTCGGGGCTAATCACACCTCACCTCTGGAACGTCGAACGGTTCCTTCCCACCCTTGGTACAACTCAAGAAGTTCCCCGACATACCGTCTCCACTCGAGAGGAAACACGAGGGTCCCGCTCACATTCAGAGGAGCCCGTTTCCTCTCGTAGCTCGAGGTGAGGGATCCTTTCCCTGCTTCGTCGGGAAAGAATTCCGGGGGTCCCGTCGCATCTCAAGAGGAGGCCCTCTCAACAGGAAAGGCGAGAGGAATTCCAGGGTCGTGCCACCATTCCAAAAGTCCCCCAGATGTCTCTGTCCATTCCAGAGGAAACTCTTTTTCCTTCACCGGCTCGTCTTTCACGCCGAGGATCGACTCACACCAAGGTGGCACTTGGCACAGCCCTGTGGGAAAGCCTCGTGGGAAAGACTCGAGGAAAGCCTCGAAGGAAAGCCACAGATCCCTTTATCCACGTGACAGGAAGTGTGACCCTACGGCTGCAGCTCGGGAGGGAAGCGCACGTGCATGCCCCCACTCGAGACGAGTCCTGACTCCCCTGGGGAGACTCAGAGGCACCCCAAAATCCATGTCAACACTGGAGAGGAATCCTCAGGTTCTGGCCCCGACTCCACACAAGGTCTTAGGCCCCGGCATCGACGGGAGAGGAATCTCGAGATGGCCCCTAGCAACTCGCATGGGGACTGGCCCTTCCTGAGGCCACCAGAGCGGGTCCCTGAGGTCCCCGTCGTAACTCGAGAAGACCTGCCGCAACTCGACAATATCCAGCAGGTTCTCCCCTGCAGGCGAGATGAGGCCCATTTCCGCAGAGGCTTCTCGGGGCTAATCACACCTCACCTCTGGAACGTCGAAAGGGTCCTTCACTCCCTTGGTGCAACTCAAGAAGTTCCCCGACATACCCGTCTTCACTCGAGAGGAAACACGAGGGTCCCCGAGGGTCCCGCCCACATCCAGAGGAGCCCCGTTTCCGCCTCGTAGCTCGAGGTGAGGGATCCTTTCCCTGCTTCGTCGGGAAAGAATTCCGGGCGTTCCCGTCGCATCCCAAGAGGAGGTCCTCTCAACAGGTTCGGCGAGAGGAACCCCAGGGTCGAGCCACAATGCCAAAAGTCCCGCAGATGTCTCTGTCCATTCCAGAGGAACCTCTTTTCCCTTCACCGGCTCGTCTTTCACGCCGAGGATCGACTCACACCAAGGTGGCACTTGGCACAGCCCTATGGGAAAGCCTCGTGGGAAAGCCTCGAGGGAAAGCCTCGAGGGAAAGCCACAGATCCCTTGATCCACGTGACAGGATGCGTGACCTTACTGCTGCAGCTCGGGAGGGAAGCGCACGTGCATGCCCCCACTCGAGGCGAGTCCTGACTCCCCTGGGGTGACTCAGAGGCACCCCAAAATCCATCTCAACACTGGAGAGGAATCCTCAGGTTATGGCCCCGACTCCACACAAGGTCTTAGGCCCCGGCATCGACGGGAGAGGAATCTCGAGATGGCCCCTAGCAACTCGCATGGGGACTGGCCCTTCCTGAGGCCACCAGAGCGGGTCCCTGATGTCCCCGTCGTAACTCGAGAAGACCTGCCGAAACTCGAGAATATCCAGGAGGTTCTCCCCTGCAGGCGAGATGAGGCCCATTTCCGCAGAGGCTTCTCGGGGCTAATCACACCTCACCTCTGGAACGTCGAAAGGGTCCTTCACTCCCTTGGTGCAACTCAAGAAGTTCCCCGACATACCCGTCTCCACTCGAGAGGAAACACGAGGGTCCCGCCCACATCCAGAGGAGACCCGTTTCCTCCTCGTAGCTCGAGGTGAGGGATCCTTTCGCTGCTTCGTCGGGAAAGAATTCCGGGCGTTCCCGTCGCATCTCAAGAGGAGGTCCTCTCAACAGGAACGGGGAGAGGAACTCCAGGGTCGTGCCACCATTCCGAAAGTCCCCCAGAAGTCTCTGTCCATTCCAGAGGAACCTCTTTTCCCTTCACCGGCTCGTCTTTCACGCCGAGGATCGACTCACACCAAGGTGGCACTTGGCACAGCTCTGTATGAAAGCCTCGTGGGAAAGCCTCGAGGGAAATCCTCGAGGGAAAGCCACAGATCCTTTGATCCACGTGACAGGAAGCGTGACCCTACAGCTGCAGCACGGGAGGGAATCGCACGTGCATGCCCCCACTCGAGACGAGGCCTGACTCCCCTGGGGAGACTGAGAGGCACCCCAAGATCCATGTCAACACTGGAGAGGAATCCTCAGGTTCCGGCCCCGACTCCACACAAGGTCTTAGGCACCGGCATCGATGGGAGAGGAATCACGAGATGGCCCCTAGCAACTCGCATGGGGACTGGCCCTTCCTGAGGCCACCAGAGCGGGTCCCTGAGGTCCCCGTCGTAACTAGAGAAGACCTGCCGCAACTCGAGAATATCCAGGAGGTTCTCCCCTGAAGGCGCGATGAGGCCCATTTCCGCAGAGGCTTCTCGGGGCTAATCACACCTCACCTCTGGAACGTCGAAAGGGTCCTTCACACCCTTGGTGCAACTAAAGAAGTTCTCCGACATACCCGTCTCCACTCGAGAGGAAAGACGAGGGTCCCACCCACATCCAGAGGAGCCCCGTTTCCGCCTCGTAGCTCGAGGTGAGGGATCCTTTCCCTGCTTCGTCGGGAAAGAATTCCCGGCGTTCCCGTCGCATCTCAAGAGGAGGCCCTCTCAACAGGAACGGCGAGAGGAACTCCAGGGTCGTGCCACCATTCCAAGAGTCCCCCAGATGTCTCAGTCCATTCCAGAGGAAACTCTTTTCCCTTCACCGGCTCGTCTTTCACGCCGAGGATCGACTCACACCAAGGTGGCACTTGGCACAGCCCTGTGGGAAAGCCTCGTGGGAAAGCCTCGAGGGAAAGCCTCGAGGGAAAGCCACAGATCCCTTGATCCACGTGACAGGAAGCGTGAGCTTCCTGCTGCAGCTCGGGAGGGAAGCGCACGTGCATGCCCCCACTCAGGCGAGTCCTGACTCCCCTGGGGAGACTCAGAGGCACCCCAAAATCCATGTCAACACTGGAGAGGAATCCTCAGGTTCTGGCCCCGACTCCACACAAGGTCTTAGGCCCCGGCATCGACGGGAGAGGAGTCTCGAGATGGCCCCTAGCAACTCGCATGGGGACTGGCCCTTCTTGAGGCCAGCAGAGCGGTTCCCTGAGGTCCCTGTCGTAACTCGAGAAGACCTGCCGCAACTCGAGAATATCCAGGAGGTTCTCCCCTGCAGGCGAGATGAGGCCCATTTCCGCAGAGGCTTCTCGGGGCTAATCACACCTCACCTCTGGAACGTCGAAAGGTTCCTTCCCACCCTTGGTACAACTCAAGAAGTTCCCCGACATACCCGTCTCCACTCGAGAGGAAACACGAGGGTCCCGCCCACATCCAGAGGAGCCCCGTTTCCGCCTCGTAGCTCGAGGTGAGGGATCCTTTCCCTGCTTCGTCGGGAAAGAATTCCCGGCGTTCCCGTCGCATCTCAAGAGGAGTCCCTCTCAACAGGAACGGCGAGAGGAACTCCAGGGTCGTGCCACCATTTCAAGAGTCCCCCAGATGTCTCAATCCATTCCAGAGGAACCTCTTTTTCCTTCACCGGCTCGTCTTTCACGCCGATGATCGACTCACACCAAGGTGGCACTTGGCACAGCCCTGTGGGAAAGCCTCGTGGGAAAGCCTCGAGGGAAAGCCTCGAGGGAAAGCCACAGATCCCTTGATCCACGTGACAGGAAGCGTGACCTTACTGCTGCAGCTCGGGAGGGAAGCGCACGTGCATGCCCCCACTCGAGGCGAGTCCTGACTCCCCTGGGGTGACTCAGAGGCACCCCAAAAACCATGTCAACACTGGAGAGGAATCCTCAGGTTCTGGCCCCGACTCCACACAAGGTCTTAGGCCCCCGGCATCGACGGGAGAGGAATCTCGAGATGGCCCCTAGCAACTCGCATGGGGACTGGCCCTTCCTGAGGCCACCAGAGCGGGTCCCTGAGGTCCCCGTCGTAACTCGAGAAGACCTGCCGCAACTCGAGAATATCCAGGAGGTTCTCCCCTGCAGGCGAGATGAGGCCCATTTCCGCAGAGGCTTCTCGGGGCTAATCACACCTCACCTCTGGAACGTCGAAAGGGTCCTTCACTCCCTTGGTGCAACTCAAGAAGTTCCCCGACATACCCGTCTCCACTCGAGAGGAAACACGAGGGTCCCGCCCACATCCAGAGGAGCCCCGTATCCGCCTCGTAGCTCGAGGTGAGGGATCCTTTCCCTGCTTCGTCAGGAAAGAATTCCCGGCGTTTCCGTCGCATCTCAAGAGGAGGCCCTCTCAACAGGAACGGCGAGAGGAACTCCAGGGTCGTGCCACCATTCCAAGAGTCCCCCAGATTTCTCAGTCCACTCCAGAGGAAACTCTTTTCCCTTCACCGGCTCGTCTTACACGCCGAGGATCGACTCACACCAAGGTGGCACTTGGCACAGCCCTGTGGGAAAGCCTCGTGGGAAAGCCTCGAGGGAAAGCCTCAAGGGAAAGCCACAGATCCCTTGATCCACGTGACAGGAAGCGTGACCCTGCTGCTGCAGCTCGGGAGGGAAGCGCACGTGCATGCCCCCACTCGAGACGAGGCCTGACTCCCCTGGGGAGACTGAGAGGCACCCCAAGATCCATGTCAACACTGGAGAGGAATCCTCAGGTTCCGGCCCCGACTCCACACAAGGTCTTAGGCACCGGCATCGATGGGAGAGGAATCCCGAGATGGCCCCTAGCAACTCGCATGGGGACTGGCCCTTCCTGAGGCCACCAGAGCGGGTCCCTGAGGTCCCCGTCGTAACTAGAGAAGACCTGCCGCAACTCGAGAATATCCAGGAGGTTCTCCCCTGCAGGCGAGATGAGGCCCATTTCCGCAGAGGCTTCTCGGGGCTAATCACACCTCACCTCTGGAACGTCGAAAGGGTCCTTCACACCCTTGGTGCAACTAAAGAAGTTCTCCGACATACCCGTCTCCACTCGAGAGGAAAGACGAGGGTCCCACACACATCCAGAGGAGCCCCGTTTCCGCCTCGTAGCTCGAGGTGAGGGATCCTTTCCCTGCTTCGTCGGGAAAGAATTCCCGGCGTTCCCGTCGCATCTCAAGAGGAGGCCCTCTCAACAGGAACGGCGAGAGGAACTCCAGGGTCGTGCCACCATTCCAAGAGTCCCCCAGATGTCTCAGTCCATTCCAGAGGAAACTCTTTTCCCTTCACCGGCTCGTATTTCACGCCGAGGATCGACTCACACCAAGGTGGCACTTGGCACAGCCCTGTGGGAAAGCCTCGTGGGAAAGCCTCGAGGGAAAGCCTCGAGGGAAAGCCACAGATCCCTTTATCCACGTGACAGGAAGTGTGACCCTACGGCTGCAGCTCGGGAGGGAAGCGCACGTGCATGCCCCCACTCGAGACGAGTCCTGACTCCCCTGGGGAGACTCAGAGGCACCCCAAAATCCATGTCAACACTGGAGAGGAATCCTCAGGTTCTGGCCCCGACTCCACACAAGGTCTTAGGCCCCGGCATCGACAGGAGAGGAATCTCGAGATGGCCCCTAGCAACTCGCATGGGGACTGGCCCTTCCTGAGGCCACCAGAGCGGGTCCCTGAGGTCCCCGTCGTAACTCGAGAAGACCTGCCGCAACTCGAGAATATCCAGGAGGTTCTCCCCTGCAGGCGAGATGAGGCCCATTTCCACAGAGGCTTCTCGGGGCTAATCACACCTCACCTCTGGAACGTCGAAAGGGTCCTTCACTCCCCTGGTGCAACTCAAGAAGTTCCCCGACATACCCGTCTCCACTCGAGAGGAAACACGAGGGTCCCGCTCACATCCAGAGGAGCCCCGTTTCCGCCTCGTAGCTCGAGGTGAGGGATCCTTTCCCTGCTTCGTCGGGAAAGAATTCTCGGCGTTCCCGTCGCATCTCAAGAGGAGTCCCTCTCAACAGGAACGGCGAGAGGAACTCCAGGGTCGTGCCACCATTTCAAGAGTCCCCCAGATGTCTCAATCCATTCCAGAGGAACCTCTTTTTCCTTCACCGGCTCGTCTTTCACGCCGAGGATCGACTCACACCAAGGTGGCACTTGGCACAGCCCTGTGGGAAAGCCTCGTGGGAAAGCCTCGAGGGAAAGCCTCGAGGGAAAGCCACAGATCCCTTGATCCACGTGACAGGAAGCGTGAGCTTCCTGCTGCAGCTCGGGAGGGAAGCGCACGTGCATGCCCCCACTCAGGCGAGTCCTGACTCCCCTGGGGAGACTCAGAGGCACCCCAAAATCCATGTCAACACTGGAGAGGAATCCTCAGATTCTGGCCCCGACGCCACACAAGGTCTTAGGCCCCGGCATCGACGGGAGAGGAGTCTCGAGATGGCCCCTAGCAACTCGCATGGGGACTGGCCCTTCCTGAGGCCACCAGAGCGGTTCCCTGAGGTCCCTGTCGTAACTCGAGAAGACCTGCCGCAACTCGAGAATATCCAGGAGGTTCTCCCCTGCAGGCGAGATGAAGCCCATTTCCGCAGAGGCTTCTCGGGGCTAATCACACCTCACCTCTGGAACGTCGAAAGGTTCCTTCCCACCCTTGGTACAACTCAAGAAGTTCCCCGACATACCCGTCTCCACTCGAGAGGACACACGAGGGTCCCGCCCACATCCAGAGGAGCCCCGTTTCCGCCTCGTAGCTCGAGGTGAGGGATCCTTTCCCTGCTTCGTCGGGAAAGAATTCCCGGCGTTCCCGTCGCATCTCAAGAGGAGTCCCTCTCAACAGGAACGGCGAGAGGAACTCCAGGGTCGTGCCACCATTTCAAGAGTCCCCCAGATGTCTCAATCCATTCCAGAGGAACCTGTTTTTCCTTCACCGGCTCGTCTTTCACGCCGATGATCGACTCACACCAAGGTGGCACTTGGCACAGCCCTGTGGGAAAGCCTCGTGGGAAAGCCTCGAGGGAAAGCCTCGAGGGAAAGCCACAGATCCCTTGATCCACGTGACAGGAAGCGTGACCTTACTGCTGCAGCTCGGGAGGGAAGCGCACGTGCATGCCCCCACTCGAGGCGAGTCCTGACTCCCCTGGGGTGACTCAGAGGCACCCCAAAAACCATGTCAACACTGGAGAGGAATCCTCAGGTTCTGGCCCCGACTCCACACAAGGTCTTAGGCCCCGGCATGGACGGGAGAGGAATCTCGAGATGGCCCCTAGCAACTCGCATGGGGACTGGCCCTTCCTGAGGCCACCAGAGCGGGTCCCTGAGGTCCCCGTCGTAACTCGAGAAGACCTGCCGCAACTCGAGAATATCCAGGAGGTTCTCCCCTGCAGGCGAGATGAGGCCCATTTCCGCAGAGGCTTCTCGGGGCTAATCACACCTCACCTCTGGAACGTCGAAAGGGTCCTTCACTCCCTTGGTGCAACTCAAGAAGTTCCCCGACATACCCGTCTCCACTCGAGAGGAAACACGAGGGTCCCGCCCACATCCAGAGGAGCCCCGTATCCGCCTCGTAGCTCGAGGTGAGGGATCCTTTCCCTGCTTCGTCAGGAAAGAATTCCCGGCGTTTCCGTCGCATCTCAAGAGGAGGCCCTCTCAACAGGAACGGCGAGAGGAACTCCAGGGTCGTGCCACCATTCCAAGAGTCCCCCAGATTTCTCAGTCCACTCCAGAGGAAACTCTTTTCCCTTCACCGGCTCGTCTTACACGCCGAGGATCGACTCACACCAAGGTGGCACTTGGCACAGCCCTGTGGGAAAGCCTCGTGGGAAAGCCTCGAGGGAAAGCCTCAAGGGAAAGCCACAGATCCCTTGATCCACGTGACAGGAAGCGTGACCCTGCTGCTGCAGCTCGGGAGGGAAGCGCACGTGCATGCCCCCACTCGAGACGAGGCCTGACTCCCCTGGGGAGACTGAGAGGCACCCCAAGATCCATGTCAACACTGGAGAGGAATCCTCAGGTTCCGGCCCCGACTCCACACAAGGTCTTAGGCACCGGCATCGATGGGAGAGGAATCCCGAGATGGCCCCTAGCAACTCGCATGGGGACTGGCCCTTCCTGAGGCCACCAGAGCGGGTCCCTGAGGTCCCCGTCGTAACTAGAGAAGACCTGCCGCAACTCGAGAATATCCAGGAGGTTCTCCCCTGAAGGCGCGATGAGGCCCATTTCCGCAGAGGCTTCTCGGGGCTAATCACACCTCACCTCTGGAACGTCGAAAGGGTCCTTCACACCCTTGGTGCAACTAAAGAAGTTCTCCGACATACCCGTCTCCACTCGAGAGGAAAGACGAGGGTCCCACCCACATCCAGAGGAGCCCCGTTTCCGCCTCGTAGCTCGAGGTGAGGGATCCTTTCCCTGCTTCGTCGGGAAAGAATTCCCGGCGTTCCCGTCGCATCTCAAGAGGAGGCCCTCTCAACAGGAACGGCGAGAGGAACTCCAGGGTCGTGCCACCATTCCAAGAGTCCCCCAGATGTCTCAGTCCATTCCAGAGGAACCTCTTTTCCCTTCACCGGCTCGTCTTTCACGCCGAGGATCGACTCACACCAAGGTGGCACTTGGCACAGCCCTGTGGGAAAGCCTCGTGGGAAAGCCTCGAGGGAAAGCCTCGAGGGAAAGCCACAGATCCCTTTATCCACGTGACAGGAAGTGTGACCCTACGGCTGCAGCTCGGGAGGGAAGCGCACGTGCATGCCCCCACTCGAGACGAGTCCTGACTCCCCTGGGGAGACTCAGAGGCACCCCAAAATCCATGTCAACACTGGAGAGGAATCCTCAGGTTCTGGCCCCGACTCCACACAAGGTCTTAGGCCCCGGCATCGACGGGAGAGGAATCTCGAGATGGCCCCTAGCAACTCGCATGGGGACTGGCCCTTCCTGAGGCCACCAGAGCGGGTCCCTGAGGTCCCCGTCGTAACTCGAGAAGACCTGCCGCAACTCGAGAATATCCAGGAGGTTCTCCCCTGCAGGCGAGATGAGGCCCATTTCCGCAGAGGCTTCTCGGGGCTAATCACACCTCACCTCTGGAACGTCGAAAGGGTCCTTCACTCCCCTGGTGCAACTCAAGAAGTTCCCCGACATACCCGTCTCCACTCGAGAGGAAACACGAGGGTCCCGCTCACATCCAGAGGAGCCCAGTTTCCGCCTCGTAGCTCGAGGTGAGGGATCCTTTCCCTGCTTCGTCGGGAAAGAATTCTCGGCGTTCCCGTCGCATCTCAAGAGGAGTCCCTCTCAACAGGAACGGCGAGAGGAACTCCAGGGTCGTGCCACCATTTCAGGAGTCCCCCAGATGTCTCAATCCATTCCAGAGGAACCTCTTTTTCCTTCAGCGGCTCGTCTTTCACGCCGAGGATCGACTCACACCAAGGTGGCACTTGGCACAGCCCTGTGGGAAAGCCTCGTGGGAAAGCCTCGAGGGAAAGCCTCGAGGGAAAGCCACAGATCCCTTGATCCACGTGACAGGAAGCGTGAGCTTCCTGCTGCAGCTCGGGAGGGAAGCGCACGTGCATGCCCCCACTCAGGCGAGTCCTGACTCCCCTGGGGAGACTCAGAGGCACCCCAATATCCATGTCAACACTGGATAGGAATCCTCAGGTTCTGGCCCCGACTCCACACAAGGTCTTAGGCCCCGGCATCGACGGGAGAGGAGTCTCGAGGTGGCCCCTAGCAACTCGCATGGGGACTGGCCCTTCCTGAGGCCACCAGAGCGGTTCCCTGAGGTCCCTGTCGTAACTCGAGAAGACCTGCCGCAACTCGAGAATATCCAGGAGGTTCTCCCCTGCAGGCGAGATGAGGCCCATTTCCGCAGAGGCTTCTCGGGGCTAATCACACCTCACCTCTGGAACGTCGAAAGGTTCCTTCCCACCCTTGGTACAACTCAAGAAGTTCCCTGACATACCCGTCTCCACTCGAGAGGACACACGAGGGTCCCGCCCACATTCAGAGGAGCCCCGATTCCGCATCGTAGCTCGAGGTGAGGGATCCTTTCCCTGCTTCGTCGGGAAAGAATTCCCGGCATTCCCGTCGCATCTCAAGAGGAGTCCCTCTCAACCGGAACGGCGAGAGGTACTCCAGGGTCGTGCCACCATTCCAAGAGTCCCCCAGATGTCTCAAAACATTCCAGAGGAACCTCTTTTTCCTTCACCGGCTCGTCTTTCACGCCGAGGATCGACTCACACCAAGGTGGCACTTGGCACAGCCATGTGGGAAAGCCTCGTGGGAAAGCCTCGAGGGAAAGCCTCGAGGGAAAGCCACAGATCCCTTGATCCACGTGACAGGAAGCGTGACCTTACTGCTGCAGCTCGGGAGGTAAGCGTTCGTGCATGCCCCAACACGAGAAGAATCCTGACTCCCCTGGGGAGACTCAGAGGCACCCCAAAATCCATGTCAACACTGGAGAGGAATCCTCAGGTTCTGGCCACGACTCCACACAAGGTCTTAGGCCCCGGCATCGACGGGAGAGGAATCTCGAGATGGCCCCTAGCAACTCGCATGGGGACTGGCCCTTCCTGAGGCCACCAGAGCGGGTCCCTGAGGTCCCCGTCGTAACTCGAGAAGACCTGCCGCAACTCGAGAATATCCAGGAGGTTCTCCCCTGCAGGCGAGATGAGGCCCATTTCCGCAGAGGCTTCTCGGGGCTAATCACACCTCACCTCTGGAACGTCGAAAGGGTCCTTCACTCCCTTGGTGCAACTCAAGAAGTTCCCCGACATACCCGTCTCCACTCGAGAGGAAACACGAGGGTGCCGCCCACATCCAGAGGAGCCCCGTTTCCGCCTCGTAGCTCGAGGTGAGGGATCCTTTCCCTGCTTCGTCGGGAAAGAATTCCGGGCGTTCCCGTCGCATCCCAAGAGGAGGTCCTCTCAACAGGTTCGGCGAGAGGAACCCCAGGGTCGAGCCACAATGCCAAAAGTCCCGCAGATGTCTCTGTCCATTCCAGAGGAACCTCTTTTCCCTTCACCGGCTCGTCTTTCACGCCGAGGATCGACTCACACCAAGGTGGCACTTGGCACAGCCCTGTGGGAAAGCCTCGTGGGAAAGCCTCGAGGGAAAGCCTCGAGGGAAAGCCACAGATCCCTTGATCCACGTGACAGGATGCGTGACCTTACTGCTGCAGCTCGCGAGGGAAGCGCACGTGCATGCCCCCACTCGAGGCGAGTCCTGACTCCCCTGGGGTGACTCAGAGGCACCCCAAAATCCATCTCAACACTGGAGAGGAATCCTCAGGTTATGGCCCCGACTCCACACAAGGTCTTAGGCCCCGGCATCGACGGGAGAGGAATCTCGAGATGGCCCCTAGCAACTCGCATGGGGACTGGCCCTTCCTGAGGCCACCAGATCGGGTCCCTGAGGTCCCCGTCGTAACTCGAGAAGACCTGCCGCAACTCGAGAATATCCAGGAGGTTCTCCCCTGCAGGCGAGATGAGGCCCATTTCCGCAGAGGCTTCTCGGGGCTAATCACACCTCCCCTCTGGAACGTCGAAAGGGTCCTTCACTCCCTTGGTGCAACTCAAGAAGTTCCCCGACATACCCGTCTCCACTCGAGAGGAAACCCGAGGGTCCCGCCCACATCCAGAGGAGACCCGTTTCCTCCTCGTAGCTCGAGGTGTGGGATCCTTTCGCTGCTTCGTCGGGAAAGAATTCCGGGCGTTCCCGTCGCATCTCAAGAGGAGGTCCTCTCAACAGGAACGGGGAGAGGAACTCCAGGGTCGTGCCACCATTCCGAAAGTCCCCCAGAAGTCTCTGTCCATTCCAGAGGAAACTCTTTTCCCTTCACCGGCTCGTCTTTCACGCCGAGGATCGACTCACACCAAGGTGGCACTTGGCACAGCCCTGTGGGAAAGCCTCGTGGGAAAGCCTCGAGGGAAAGCCTCGAGGGAAAGCCACAGATCCCTTGATCCACGTGACAGGAAGCGTGAGCTTCCTGCTGCAGCTCGGGAGGGAAGCGCACGTGCATGCCCCCACTCAGGCGAGTCCTGACGCCCCTGGGAGACTCAGAGGCACCCCAAAATCCATGTCAACACTGGAGAGGAATCCTCAGGTTCTGGCCCCGACTCCACACAAGGTCTTAGGCCCCGGCATCGACGGGAGAGGAGTCTCGAGATGGCCCCTAGCAACTCGCATGGGGACTGGCCCTTCCTGAGGCCACCAGAGCGGTTCCCTGAGGTCCCTGTCGTAACTCGAGAAGACCTGCCGCAACTCGAGAATATCCAGGAGGTTCTCCCCTGCAGGCGAGATGAGGCCCATTTCCGCAGAGGCTTCTCGGGGCTAATCACACCTCACCTCTGGAACGTCGAAAGGGTCCTTCACTCCCTTGGTGCAACTCAAGAAGTTCCCTGACATACCCGTCTCCACTCGAGAGGAAACACGAGGTTCCCGCCCACATCCAGAGGAGCCCCGTTTCCTCCTCGTAGCTCGAGGTGAGGGATCCTTTCCCTGTTTCGTCGGGAAAGAATTCCGGGCGTTCCCGTCGCATCTCAAGAGGAGGTCCTCTCAACAGGAACGGCGAGAGGAACTCCAGGGTCGTGCCACCATTCCAAAAGTCCCCCACATGTCTCTGTCCATTCCAGAGGAACCTCTTTTCCCTTCACTGGCTCGTCTTTCACGCCGAGGATCGACACACAACAAGGTGGCACTTGGCACAGCCCTGTGGGAAAGCCTCGTGGGAAAGCCACGAGGGAAATCCTCGAGGGAAAGACACAGATCATTTCATCCACGTGACAGGAAGCGTGACCCTACTGCTGCAGCTCGGGAGGGAATCGCACGTGCATGCCCCCACTCGAGATGAGTCCTGACTCCCCTGGGAGACTGAGAGGCACCCCAAGATCCATGTCAACACTGGAGAGGAATCCTCAGGTTCCGGCCCCGACTCCACACAAGGTCTTAGGCCCTGGCATCGATGGGAGAGGAATCCCGAGATGGCCCCTAGCAACTCGCATGGGGACTGGCCCTTCCTGAATCCACCAGAGCGGGTCCCTGAGGTCCCCGTCGTAACTCGAGAAGACCTGCCGCAACTCGAGAATATCCAGGAGGTTCTCCCCTGCAGGCGAGATGAGGCCCATTTCCGCAGAGGCTTCTCGGGGCTAATCACACCTCACCTCTGGAACGTCGAACGGTTCCTTCCCACCCTTGGTACAACTCAAGAAGTTCCCCGACATACCCGTCTCCACTCGAGAGGAAACACGAGGGTCCCGCCCACATCCAGAGGAGCCCCATTTCCGCCTCGTAGCTCGAGGTGAGGGATCCTTTCCCTGCTTCGTCGGGAAAGAATTCCCGGCGTTCCCGTCGCATCTCAAGAGGAGGCCCTCTCAACAGGAACGGCGAGAGGAACTCCAGGGTCGTGCCACCATTCCAAGAGTCCCCCAGATGTCTCAATCCATTCCAGAGGAACCTCTTTTTCTTTCACCGGCTCGTCTTTCACGCCGAGGATCGACTCACACCAAGGTGGCACTTGGCACAGCCCTGTGGGAAAGCCTCGTGGGAAAGCCTCGAGGGAAAGCCTCGAGGGAAAGCCACAGATCCCTTTATCCACGTGACAGGAAGCGTGACCTTCCTGCTGCAGCTCGGGAGGGAAGCGCACGTGCATGCCCCCACTCGAGGCGAGTCCTGACTCCCCTGGGGAGACTCAGAGGCACCCCAAAATCCATGTCAACACTGGAGAGGAATCCTCAGGTTCTGGCCCCGACTCCACACAAGGTCTTAGGCCCCGGCATCGACGGGAGAGGAATCTCGAGATGGCCCCTAGCAACTCGCATGGGGACTGGCCCTTCCTGAGGCCACCAGAGCGGGTCCCTGAGGTCCCCTTCGTAACTCGAGAAGACCTGCCGCAACTCGAGAATATCCAGGAGGTTCTCCCTTGCAGGCGAGATGAGGCCCATTTCCGCAGAGGCTTCTCGGGGCTAATCACACCTCACCTCTGGAACGTCGAAAGGGTCCTTCACTCCCTTGGTGCAACTCAAGAAGTTCCCCGACATACCCGTCTCCACTCGAGAGGAAACACGAGGGTCCCGCCCACATCCAGAGGGGCCCCGTTTCCGCCTCGTAGCTCGAGGTGAGGGATCCTTTCCCTGCTTCGTCGGGAAAGAATTCCCGGCCTTCCCGTCGAATCTCAAGAGGAGGCCCTCTCAACAGGAACGGCGAGAGGAACTCCAGGGTCGTGCCACCATTCCAAGAGTCCCCAGATGTCTCAGTCCATTCCAGAGGAACCTCTTTTTCCTTCACTGGCTCGTCTTTCACGCCGAGGATCGACTCACACCAAGGTGGCACTTGGCACAGCCCTGTGGGAAAGCCTCGTGGGAAAGCCTCGAGGGAAAGCCTCGAGGGAAAGCCACAGATCCCTTTATCCACGTTACAGGAAGCGTGACCCTACTGCTGCAGCTCGGGAGGGAAGCGCACGTGCATGCCCCCACTCGAGACGAGTCCTGACTCCCCTGGGGAGACTCAGAGGCACCCCAAAATCCATGTCAACACTGGAGAGGAATCCTCAGCTTCTGGCCCCGACTCCACACAAGGTCTTAGGCCCCGGCATCGACGGGAGAGGAATCTCGAGATGGCCCCTAGCAACTCGCATGCGGACTGGCCCTTCCTGAGGCCACCAGAGCGGGTCCCTGAGGTCCCCGTCGTAACTCGAGAAGACCTGCCGCAACTCGAGAATATCCAGGAGGTTCTCCCCTGCAGGCGAGATGAGGCCCATTTCCGCAGAGGCTTCTCGGGGCTAATCACACCTCACCTCTGGAACGTCGAAAGGGTCCTTCACTCCCTTGGTGCAACTCAAGAAGTTCCCCGACATACCCGTCTCCACTCGAGAGGAAACACGAGGGTCCCGCCCACATCCAGAGGAGCCCCGTATCCGCCTCGTAGCTCGAGGTGAGGGATCCTTTCCCTGCTTCGTCAGGAAAGAATTCCCGGCGTTTCCGTCGCATCTCAAGAGGAGGCCCTCTCAACAGGAACGGCGAGAGGAACTCCAGGGTCGTGCCACCATTCCAAGAGTCCCCCAGATTTCTCAGTCCACTCCAGAGGAAACTCTTTTCCCTTCACCGGCTCGTCTTACACGCCGAGGATCGACTCACACCAAGGTGGCACTTGGCACAGCCCTGTGGGAAAGCCTCGTGGGAAAGCCTCGAGGGAAAGCCTCAAGGGAAAGCCACAGATCCCTTGATCCACGTGACAGGAAGCGTGACCCTGCTGCTGCAGCTCGGGAGGGAAGCGCACGTGCATGCCCCCACTCGAGACGAGGCCTGACTCCCCTGGGGAGACTGAGAGGCACCCCAAGATCCATGTCAACACTGGAGAGGAATCCTCAGGTTCCGGCCCCGACTCCACACAAGGTCTTAGGCACCGGCATCGATGGGAGAGGAATCCCGAGATGGCCCCTAGCAACTCGCATGGGGACTGGCCCTTCCTGAGGCCACCAGAGCGGGTCCCTGAGGTCCCCGTCGTAACTAGAGAAGACCTGCCGCAACTCGAGAATATCCAGGAGGTTCTCCCCTGAAGGCGCGATGAGGCCCATTTCCGCAGAGGCTTCTCGGGGCTAATCACACCTCACCTCTGGAACGTCGAAAGGGTCCTTCACACCCTTGGTGCAACTAAAGAAGTTCTCCGACATACCCGTTTCCACTCGAGAGGAAAGACGAGGGTCCCACCCACATCCAGAGGAGCCCCGTTTCCGCCTCGTAGCTCGAGGTGAGGGATCCTTTCCCTGCTTCGTCGGGAAAGAATTCCCGGCGTTCCCGTCGCATCTCAAGAGGAGGCCTTCTCAACAGGAACGGCGAGAGGAACTCCAGGGTCGTGCCACCATTCCAAGAGTCCCCCAGATGTCTCAGTCCATTCCAGAGGAAACTCTTTTCCCTTCACCGGCTCGTCTTTCACGCCGAGGATCGACTCACACCAAGGTGGCACTTGGCACAGCCCTGTGGGAAAGCCTCGTGGGAAAGCCTCGAGGGAAAGCCTCGAGGGAAAGCCACAGATCCCTTTATCCACGTGACAGGAAGTGTGACCCTACGGCTGCAGCTCGGGAGGGAAGCGCACGTGCATGCCCCCACTCGAGACGAGTCCTGACTCCCCTGGGGAGACTCAGAGGCACCCCAAAATCCATGTCAACACTGGAGAGGAATCCTCAGGTTCTGGCCCCGACTCCACACAAGGTCTTAGGCCCCGGCATCGACGGGAGAGGAATCTCGAGATGGCCCCTAGCAACTCGCATGGGGACTGGCCCTTCCTGAGGCCACCAGAGCGGGTCCCTGAGGTCCCCGTCGTAACTCGAGAAGACCTGCCGCAACTCGAGAATATCCAGGAGGTTCTCCCCTGCAGGCGAGATGAGGCCCATTTCCACAGAGGCTTCTCGGGGCTAATCACACCTCACCTCTGGAGCGTCGAAAGGGTCCTTCACTCCCCTGGTGCAACTCAAGAAGTTCCCCGACATACCCGTCTCCACTCGAGAGGAAACACGAGGGTCCCGCTCACATCCAGAGGAGCCCCGTTTCCGCCTCGTAGCTCGAGGTGAGGGATCCTTTTCCTGCTTCGTCGGGAAAGAATTCTCGGCGTTCCCGTCGCATCTCAAGAGGAGTCCCTCTCAACAGGAACGGCGAGAGGAACTCCAGGGTCGTGCCACCATTTCAAGAGTCCCCCAGATGTCTCAATCCATTCCAGAGGAACCTCTTTTTCCTTCACCGGCTCGTCTTTCACGCCGAGGATCGACTCACACCAAGGTGGCACTTGGCACAGCCCTGTGGGAAAGCCTCGTGGGAAAGCCTCGAGGGAAAGCCTCGAGGGAAAGCCACAGATCCCTTGATCCACGTGACAGGAAGCGTGAGCTTCCTGCTGCAGCTCGGGAGGGAAGCGCACGTGCATGCCCCCACTCAGGCGAGTCCTGACTCCCCTGGGGAGACTCAGAGGCACCCCAAAATCCATGTCAACACTGGAGAGGAATCCTCAGATTCTGGCCCCGACTCCACACAAGGTCTTAGGCCCCGGCATCGACGGGAGAGGAGTCTCGAGATGGCCCCTAGCAACTCGCATGGGGACTGGCCCTTCCTGAGGCCACCAGAGCGGTTCCCTGAGGTCCCCGTCGTAACTCGAGAAGACCTGCCGCAACTCGAGAATATCCAGGAGGTTCTCCCCTGCAGGCGAGATGAGGCCCATTTCCGCAGAGGCTTCTCGGGGCTAATCACACCTCACCTCTGGAACGTCGAAAGGGTCCTTCACTCCCCTGGTGCAACTCAAGAAGTTCCCCGACATACCCGTCTCCACTCGAGAGGAAACACGAGGGTCCCGCTCACATCCAGAGGAGCCCAGTTTCCGCCTCGTAGCTCGAGGTGAGGGATCCTTTCCCTGCTTCGTCGGGAAAGAATTCTCGGCGTTCCCGTCGCATCTCAAGAGGAGTCCCTCTCAACAGGAACGGCGAGAGGAACTCCAGGGTCGTGCCACCATTTCAGGAGTCCCCCAGATGTCTCAATCCATTCCAGAGGAACCTCTTTTTCCTTCAGCGGCTCGTCTTTCACGCCGAGGATCGACTCACACCAAGGTGGCACTTGGCACAGCCCTGTGGGAAAGCCTCGTGGGAAAGCCTCGAGGGAAAGCCTCGAGGGAAAGCCACAGATCCCTTGATCCACGTGACAGGAAGCGTGAGCTTCCTGCTGCAGCTCGGGAGGGAAGCGCACGTGCATGCCCCCACTCAGGCGAGTCCTGACTCCCCTGGGGAGACTCAGAGGCACCCCAATATCCATGTCAACACTGGATAGGAATCCTCAGGTTCTGGCCCCGACTCCACACAAGGTCTTAGGCCCCGGCATCGACGGGAGAGGAGTCTCGAGGTGGCCCCTAGCAACTCGCATGGGGACTGGCCCTTCCTGAGGCCACCAGAGCGGTTCCCTGAGGTCCCTGTCGTAACTCGAGAAGACCTGCCGCAACTCGAGGATATCCAGGAGGTTCTCCCCTGCAGGCGAGATGAGGCCCATTTCCGCAGAGGCTTCTCGGGGCTAATCACACCTCACCTCTGGAACGTCGAAAGGTTCCTTCCCACCCTTGGTACAACTCAAGAAGTTCCCTGACATACCCGTCTCCACTCGAGAGGACACACGAGGGTCCCGCCCACATTCAGAGGAGCCCCGATTCCGCATCGTAGCTCGAGGTGAGGGATCCTTTCCCTGCTTCGTCGGGAAAGAATTCCCGGCATTCCCGTCGCATCTCAAGAGGAGTCCCTCTCAACCGGAACGGCGAGAGGTACTCCAGGGTCGTGCCACCATTCCAAGAGTCCCCCAGATGTCTCAAAACATTCCAGAGGAACCTCTTTTTCCTTCACCGGCTCGTCTTTCACGCCGAGGATCGACTCACACCAAGGTGGCACTTGGCACAGCCCTGTGGGAAAGCCTCGTGGGAAAGCCTCGAGGGAAAGCCTCGAGGGAAAGCCACAGATCCCTTTATACACGTGACAGGAAGTGTGACCCTACGGCTGCAGCTCGGAAGGGAAGCGCACGTGCATGCCCCCACTCGAGACGAGTCCTGACTCCCCTGGGGAGACTCAGAGGCACCCCAAAATCCATGTCAACACTGGAGAGGAATCCTCAGGTTCTGGCCCCGACTCCACACAAGGTCTTAGGCCCCGGCATCGACGGGAGAGGAATCTCGAGATGGCCCCTAGCAACTCGCATGGGGACTGGCCCTTCCTGAGGCCACCAGAGCGGGTCCCTGAGGTCCCCGTCGTAACTCGAGAAGACCTGCCGCAACTCGAGAATATCCAGCAGGTTCTCCCCTGCAGGCGAGATGAGACCCATTTACGCAGAGGCTTCTCGGGGCTAATCACACCTCACCTCTGGAACGTCGAAAGGGTCCTTCACTCCCTTGGTGCAACTCAAGAAGTTCCCCGACATACCCGTCTCCACTCGATAGGAAACACGATGGTCCCGCCCACATCCAGAGGAGCCCCGTTTCCTCCTCGTAGCTCGAGGTGAGGGATCCTTTCCCTGCTTCGTCGGGAAAGAATTCCGGGGGGTCCCGTCGCATCTCAAGAGGAGGCCCTCTCAACAGGAAAGGCGAGAGGAATTCCAGGGTCGTGCCACCATTCCAAAAGTCCCCCAGATGTCTCTGTCCATTCCAGAGGAACCTCTTTTTCCTTCACCGGCTCGTCTTTCACGCCGAGGATCGACTCACACCAAGGTGGCACTTGGCACAGCCCTGTGGGAAAGCCTCGTGGGAAAGACTCGAGGGAAAGCCTCGAGGGAAAGCCACAGATCCCTTTATCCACGTGACAGGAAGTGTGACCCTACGGCTGCAGCTCGGGAGGGAAGCGCACGTGCATGCCCCCACTCGAGACGAGTCCTGACTCCCCTGGGGAGACTCAGAGGCACCCCAAAATCCATGTCAACACTGGAGAGGAATCCTCAGGTTCTGGCCCCGACTCCACACAAGGTCTTAGGCCCCGGCATCGACGGGAGAGGAATCTCGAGATGGCCCCTAGCAACTCGCATGGGGACTGGCCCTTCCTGAGGCCACCAGAGCGGGTCCCTGAGGTCCCCGTCGTAACTAGAGAAGACCTGCCGCAACTCGAGAATATCCAGGAGGTACTCCCCTGCAGGCGAGATGAGGCCCATTTCCGCAGAGGCTTCTCGGGGCTAATCACACCTCACCTCTGGAACGTCGAAAGGGTCCTTCACTCCCTTGGTGCAACTCAAGAAGTTCCCCGACATACCCGTCTCCACTCGAGAGGAAACACGAGGGTCCCGCCCACATCCAGAGGAGCCCCGTTTCCGCCTCGTAGCTCGAGGTGAGGGATCCTTTCCCTGCTTCTTTGGGAAAGAATTCCCGGCGTTCCCGTCGCAACTCAAGAGGAGGCCCTCTCAACAGGAACGGCGAGAGGAACTCCAGGGTCGTGCCACCATTCCAAGAGTCCCCAGATGTCTCAGTCCATTCCCGAGGAACCTCTTTTTCCTTCACCGGCTCGTCTTTCACGCCGAGGATCGACTCACACCAAGGTGGCACTTGGCACAGCCCTGTGGGACAGCCTCGTGGGAAAGCCTCGAGGGAAAGCCTCGAGGGAAAGCCACAGATCCCTTTATGCACGTGACAGGAAGTGTGACCCTACGGTTGCAGCTCGGAAGGGAAGCGCACGTGCATGCCCCCGCTCGAGACGAGTCCTGACTCCCCTGGGGAGACTCAGAGGCACCCCAAAATCCATGTCAACACTGGAGAGAAATCCTCAGGTTCTGGCCCCGACTCCACACAAGGTCTTAGGCCCCGGCATCGACGGGAGAGGAATCTCGAGATGGCCCCTAGCAACTCGCATGGGGACTGGCCCTTCCTGAGGCCACCAGAGCGGGTCCCTGAGGTCCCCGTCGTAACTCGAGAAGACCTGCCGCAACTCGAGAATATCCAGCAGGTTCTCCCCTGCAGGCGAGATGAGGCCCATTTCCGCAGAGGCTTCTCGGGGCTAATCACACCTCACCTCTGGAACGTCGAAAGGGTCCTTCACTCCCTTGGTGCAACTCAAGAAGTTCCCCGACATACCCGTCTTCACTCGAGAGGAAACACGAGGGTCCCGCCCACATCCAGAGGAGCCCCGTTTCCGCCTCGTAGCTCGAGGTGAGGGATCCTTTCCCTGCTTCGTCGGGAAAGAATTCCGGGCGTTCCCGTCGCATCCCAAGAGGAGGTCCTCTCAACAGGTTCGGCGAGAGGAACCCCAGGGTCGAGCCACAATGCCAAAAGTCCCGCAGATGTCTCTGTCCATTCCAGAGGAACCTCTTTTCCCTTCACCGGCTCGTCTTTCACGCCGAGGATCGACTCACACCAAGGTGGCACTTGGCACAGCCCTATGGGAAAGCCTCGTGGGAAAGCCTCGAGGGAAAGCCTCGAGGGAAAGCCACAGATCCCTTGATCCACGTGACAGGATGCGTGACCTTACTGCTGCAGCTCGGGAGGGAAGCGCACGTGCATGCCCCCACTCGAGGCGAGTCCTGACTCCCCTGGGGTGACTCAGAGGCACCCCAAAATCCATCTCAACACTGGAGAGGAATCCTCAGGTTATGGCCCCGACTCCACACAAGGTCTTAGGCCCCGGCATCGACGGGAGAGGAATCTCGAGATGGCCCCTAGCAACTCGCATGGGGACTGGCCCTTCCTGAGGCCACCAGAGCGGGTCCCTGATGTCCCCGTCGTAACTCGAGAAGACCTGCCGAAACTCGAGAATATCCAGGAGGTTCTCCCCTGCAGGCGAGATGAGGCCCATTTCCGCAGAGGCTTCTCGGGGCTAATCACACCTCACCTCTGGAACGTCGAAAGGGTCCTTCACTCCCTTGGTGCAACTCAAGAAGTTCCCCGACATACCCGTCTCCACTCGAGAGGAAACCCGAGGGTCCCGCCCACATCCAGAGGAGACCCGTTTCCTCCTCGTAGCTCGAGGTGAGGGATCCTTTCGCTGCTTCGTCGGGAAAGAATTCCGGGCGTTCCCGTCGCATCTCAAGAGGAGGTCCTCTCAACAGGAACGGGGAGAGGAACTCCAGGGTCGTGCCACCATTCCGAAAGTCCCCCAGAAGTCTCTGTCCATTCCAGAGGAACCTCTTTTCCCTTCACCGGCTCGTCTTTCACGCCGAGGATCGACACACACCAAGGTGGCACTTGGCACAGCTCTGTATGAAAGCCTCGTGGGAAAGCCTCGAGGGAAATCCTCGAGGGAAAGCCACAGATCCTTTGATCCACGTGACAGGAAGCGTGACCCTACAGCTGCAGCACGGGAGGGAATCGCACGTGCATGCCCCCACTCGAGACGAGGCCTGACTCCCCTGGGGAGACTGAGAGGCACCCCAAGATCCATGTCAACACTGGAGAGGAATCCTCAGGTTCCGGCCCCGACTCCACACAAGGTCTTAGGCACCGGCATCGATGGGAGAGGAATCACGAGATGGCCCCTAGCAACTCGCATGGGGACTGGCCCTTCCTGAGGCCACCAGAGCGGGTCCCTGAGGTCCCCGTCGTAACTAGAGAAGACCTGCCGCAACTCGAGAATATCCAGGAGGTTCTCCCCTGAAGGCGCGATGAGGCCCATTTCCGCAGAGGCTTCTCGGGGCTAATCACACCTCACCTCTGGAACGTCGAAAGGGTCCTTCACACCCTTGGTGCAACTAAAGAAGTTCTCCGACATACCCGTCTCCACTCGAGAGGAAAGACGAGGGTCCCACCCACATCCAGAGGAGCCCCGTTTCCGCCTCGTAGCTCGAGGTGAGGGATCCTTTCCCAGCTTCGTCGGGAAAGAATTCCCGGCGTTCCCGTCGCATCTCAAGAGGAGGCCCTCTCAACAGGAACGGCGAGAGGAACTCCAGGGTCGTGCCACCATTCCAAGAGTCCCCCAGATGTCTCAGTCCATTCCAGAGGAAACTCTTTTCCCTTCACCGGCTCGTCTTTCACGCCGAGGATCGACTCACACCAAGGTGGCACTTGGCACAGCCCTGTGGGAAAGCCTCGTGGGAAAGCCTCGAGGGAAAGCCTCGAGGGAAAGCCACAGATCCCTTGATCCACGTGACAGGAAGCGTGAGCTTCCTGCTGCAGCTCGGGAGGGAAGCGCACGTGCATGCCCCCACTCAGGCGAGTCCTGACTCCCCTGGGGAGACTCAGAGGCACCCCAAAATCCATGTCAACACTGGAGAGGAATCCTCAGGTTCTGGCCCCGACTCCACACAAGGTCTTAGGCCCCGGCATCGACGGGAGAGGAGTCTCGAGATGGCCCCTAGCAACTCGCATGGGGACTGGCCCTTCTTGAGGCCAGCAGAGCGGTTCCCTGAGGTCCCTGTCGTAACTCGAGAAGACCTGCCGCAACTCGAGAATATCCAGGAGGTTCTCCCCTGCAGGCGAGATGAGGCCCATTTCCGCAGAGGCTTCTCGGGGCTAATCACACCTCACCTCTGGAACGTCGAAAGGTTCCTTCCCACCCTTGGTACAACTCAAGAAGTTCCCCGACATACCCGTCTCCACTCGAGAGGAAACACGAGGGTCCCGCCCACATCCAGAGGAGCCCCGTTTCGGCCTCGTAGCTCGAGGTGAGGGATCCTTTCCCTGCTTCGTCGGGAAAGAATTCCCGGCGTTCCCGTCGCATCTCAAGAGGAGTCCCTCTCAACAGGAACGGCGAGAGGAACTCCAGGGTCGTGCCACCATTTCAAGAGTCCCCCAGATGTCTCAATCCATTCCAGAGGAACCTCTTTTTCCTTCACCGGCTCGTCTTTCACGCCGATGATCGACTCACACCAAGGTGGCACTTGGCACAGCCCTGTGGGAAAGCCTCGTGGGAAAGCCTCGAGGGAAAGCCTCGAGGGAAAGCCACAGATCCCTTGATCCACGTGACAGGAAGCGTGACCTTACTGCTGCAGCTCGGGAGGGAAGCGCACGTGCATGCCCCCACTCGAGGCGAGTCCTGACTCCCCTGGGGTGACTCAGAGGCACCCCAAAAACCATGTCAACACTGGAGAGGAATCCTCAGGTTCTGGCCCCGACTCCACACAAGGTCTTAGGCCCCGGCATCGACGGGAGAGGAATCTCGAGATGGCCCCTAGCAACTCGCATGGGGACTGGCCCTTCCTGAGGCCACCAGAGCGGGTCCCTGAGGTCCCCGTCGTAACTCGAGAAGACCTGCCGCAACTCGAGAATATCCAGGAGGTTCTCCCCTGCAGGCGAGATGAGGCCCATTTCCGCAGAGGCTTCTCGGGGCTAATCACACCTCACCTCTGGAACGTCGAAAGGGTCCTTCACTCCCTTGGTGCAACTCAAGAAGTTCCCCGACATACCGTCTCCACTCGAGAGGAAACACGAGGGTCCCGCCCACATCCAGAGGAGCCCCGTATCCGCCTCGTAGCTCGAGGTGAGGGATCCTTTCCCTGCTTCGTCAGGAAAGAATTCCCGGCGTTTCCGTCGCATCTCAAGAGGAGGCCCTCTCAACAGGAACGGCGAGAGGAACTCCAGGGTCGTGCCACCATTCCAAGAGTCCCCCAGATTTCTCAGTCCACTCCAGAGGAAACTCTTTTCCCTTCACCGGCTCGTCTTACACGCCGAGGATCGACTCACACCAAGGTGGCACTTGGCACAGCCCTGTGGGAAAGCCTCGTGGGAAAGCCTCGAGGGAAAGCCTCAAGGGAAAGCCACAGATCCCTTGATCCACGTGACAGGAAGCGTGACCCTGCTGCTGCAGCTCGGGAGGGAAGCGCACGTGCATGCCCCCACTCGAGACGAGGCCTGACTCCCCTGGGGAGACTGAGAGGCACCCCAAGATCCATGTCAACACTGGAGAGGAATCCTCAGGTTCCGGCCCCGACTCCACACAAGGTCTTAGGCACCGGCATCGATGGGAGAGGAATCCCGAGATGGCCCCTAGCAACTCGCATGGGGACTGGCCCTTCCTGAGGCCACCAGAGCGGGTCCCTGAGGTCCCCGTCGTAACTAGAGAAGACCTGCCGCAACTCGAGAATATCCAGGAGGTTCTCCCCTGCAGGCGAGATGAGGCCCATTTCCGCAGAGGCTTCTCGGGGCTAATCACACCTCACCTCTGGAACGTCGAAAGGGTCCTTCACACCCTTGGTGCAACTAAAGAAGTTCTCCGACATACCCGTCTCCACTCGAGAGGAAAGACGAGGGTCCCACCCACATCCAGAGGAGCCCCGTTTCCGCCTCGTAGCTCGAGGTGAGGGATCCTTTCCCTGCTTCGTCGGGAAAGAATTCCCGGCGTTCCCGTCGCATCTCAAGAGGAGGCCCTCTCAACAGGAACGGCGAGAGGAACTCCAGGGTCGTGCCACCATTCCAAGAGTCCCCCAGATGTCTCAGTCCATTCCAGAGGAAACTCTTTTCCCTTCACCGGCTCGTATTTCACGCCGAGGATCGACTCACACCAAGGTGGCACTTGGCACAGCCCTGTGGGAAAGCCTCGTGGGAAAGCCTCGAGGGAAAGCCTCGAGGGAAAGCCACAGATCCCTTTATCCACGTGACAGGAAGTGTGACCCTACGGCTGCAGCTCGGGAGGGAAGCGCACGTGCATGCCCCCACTCGAGACGAGTCCTGACTCCCCTGGGGAGACTCAGAGGCACCCCAAAATCCATGTCAACACTGGAGAGGAATCCTCAGGTTCTGGCCCCGACTCCACACAAGGTCTTAGGCCCCGGCATCGACGGGAGAGGAATCTCGAGATGGCCCCTAGCAACTCGCATGGGGACTGGCCCTTCCTGAGGCCACCAGAGCGGGTCCCTGAGGTCCCCGTCGTAACTCGAGAAGACCTGCCGCAACTCGAGAATATCCAGGAGGTTCTCCCCTGCAGGCGAGATGAGGCCCATTTCCACAGAGGCTTCTCGGGGCTAATCACACCTCACCTCTGGAACGTCGAAAGGGTCCTTCACTCCCCTGGTGCAACTCAAGAAGTTCCCCGACATACCCGTCTCCACTCGAGAGGAAACACGAGGGTCCCGCTCACATCCAGAGGAGCCCCGTTTCCGCCTCGTAGCTCGAGGTGAGGGATCCTTTCCCTGCTTCGTCGGGAAAGAATTCTCGGCGTTCCCGTCGCATCTCAAGAGGAGTCCCTCTCAACAGGAACGGCGAGAGGAACTCCAGGGTCGTGCCACCATTTCAAGAGTCCCCCAGATGTCTCAATCCATTCCAGAGGAACCTCTTTTTCCTTCACCGGCTCGTCTTTCACGCCGAGGATCGACTCACACCAAGGTGGCACTTGGCACAGCCCTGTGGGAAAGCCTCGTGGGAAAGCCTCGAGGGAAAGCCTCGAGGGAAAGCCACAGATCCCTTGATCCACGTGACAGGAAGCGTGAGCTTCCTGCTGCAGCTCGGGAGGGAAGCGCACGTGCATGCCCCCACTCAGGCGAGTCCTGACTCCCCTGGGGAGACTCAGAGGCACCCCAAAATCCATGTCAACACTGGAGAGGAATCCTCAGATTCTGGCCCCGACGCCACACAAGGTCTTAGGCCCCGGCATCGACGGGAGAGGAGTCTCGAGATGGCCCCTAGCAACTCGCATGGGGACTGGCCCTTCCTGAGGCCACCAGAGCGGTTCCCTGAGGTCCCTGTCGTAACTCGAGAAGACCTGCCGCAACTCGAGAATATCCAGGAGGTTCTCCCCTGCAGGCGAGATGAAGCCCATTTCCGCAGAGGCTTCTCGGGGCTAATCACACCTCACCTCTGGAACGTCGAAAGGTTCCTTCCCACCCTTGGTACAACTCAAGAAGTTCCCCGACATACCCGTCTCCACTCGAGAGGACACACGAGGGTCCCGCCCACATCCAGAGGAGCCCCGTTTCCGCCTCGTAGCTCGAGGTGAGGGATCCTTTCCCTGCTTCGTCGGGAAAGAATTCCCGGCGTTCCCGTCGCATCTCAAGAGGAGTCCCTCTCAACAGGAACGGCGAGAGGAACTCCAGGGTCGTGCCACCATTTCAAGAGTCCCCCAGATGTCTCAATCCATTCCAGAGGAACCTCTTTTTCCTTCACCGGCTCGTCTTTCACGCCGATGATCGACTCACACCAAGGTGGCACTTGGCACAGCCCTGTGGGAAAGCCTCGTGGGAAAGCCTCGAGGGAAAGCCTCGAGGGAAAGCCACAGATCCCTTGATCCACGTGACAGGAAGCGTGACCTTACTGCTGCAGCTCGGGAGGGAAGCGCACGTGCATGCCCCCACTCGAGGCGAGTCCTGACTCCCCTGGGGTGACTCAGAGGCACCCCAAAAACCATGTCAACACTGGAGAGGAATCCTCAGGTTCTGGCCCCGACTCCACACAAGGTCTTAGGCCCCGGCATGGACGGGAGAGGAATCTCGAGATGGCCCCTAGCAACTCGCATGGGGACTGGCCCTTCCTGAGGCCACCAGAGCGGGTCCCTGAGGTCCCCGTCGTAACTCGAGAAGACCTGCCGCAACTCGAGAATATCCAGGAGGTTCTCCCCTGCAGGCGAGATGAGGCCCATTTCCGCAGAGGCTTCTCGGGGCTAATCACACCTCACCTCTGGAACGTCGAAAGGGTCCTTCACTCCCTTGGTGCAACTCAAGAAGTTCCCCGACATACCCGTCTCCACTCGAGAGGAAACACGAGGGTCCCGCCCACATCCAGAGGAGCCCCGTATCCGCCTCGTAGCTCGAGGTGAGGGATCCTTTCCCTGCTTCGTCAGGAAAGAATTCCCGGCGTTTCCGTCGCATCTCAAGAGGAGGCCCTCTCAACAGGAACGGCGAGAGGAACTCCAGGGTCGTGCCACCATTCCAAGAGTCCCCCAGATTTCTCAGTCCACTCCAGAGGAAACTCTTTTCCCTTCACCGGCTCGTCTTACACGCCGAGGATCGACTCACACCAAGGTGGCACTTGGCACAGCCCTGTGGGAAAGCCTCGTGGGAAAGCCTCGAGGGAAAGCCTCAAGGGAAAGCCACAGATCCCTTGATCCACGTGACAGGAAGCGTGACCCTGCTGCTGCAGCTCGGGAGGGAAGCGCACGTGCATGCCCCCACTCGAGACGAGGCCTGACTCCCCTGGGGAGACTGAGAGGCACCCCAAGATCCATGTCAACACTGGAGAGGAATCCTCAGGTTCCGGCCCCGACTCCACACAAGGTCTTAGGCACCGGCATCGATGGGAGAGGAATCCCGAGATGGCCCCTAGCAACTCGCATGGGGACTGGCCCTTCCTGAGGCCACCAGAGCGGGTCCCTGAGGTCCCCGTCGTAACTAGAGAAGACCTGCCGCAACTCGAGAATATCCAGGAGGTTCTCCCCTGAAGGCGCGATGAGGCCCATTTCCGCAGAGGCTTCTCGGGGCTAATCACACCTCACCTCTGGAACGTCGAAAGGGTCCTTCACACCCTTGGTACAACTCAAGAAGTTCCCCGACATACCCTTCTCCACTGGAGAGGAAACACGAGGGTCCCGCCCACATCCAGAGGAGCCCCGTTTCCGCCTCGTAGCTCGAGGTGAGGGATCCTTTCCCTGCTTCGTCGGGAAAGAATTCCCGGCGTTCCCGTCGCATCTCAAGAGGAGGCCCTCTCAACAGGAACGGCGAGAGGAACTCCAGGGTCGTGCCACCATTCCAAGAGTCCCCCAGATGTCTCAGTCCATTCCAGAGGAACCTCTTTTCCCTTCACCGGCTCGTCTTTCACGCCGAGGATCGACTCACACCAAGGTGGCACTTGGCACAGCCCTGTGGGAAAGCCTCGTGGGAAAGCCTCGAGGGAAAGCCTCGAGGGAAAGCCACAGATCCCTTTATCCACGTGACAGGAAGTGTGACCCTACGGCTGCAGCTCGGGAGGGAAGCGCACGTGCATGCCCCCACTCGAGACGAGTCCTGACTCCCCTGGGGAGACTCAGAGGCACCCCAAAATCCCTGTCAACACTGGAGAGGAATCCTCAGGTTCTGGCCCCGACTCCACACAAGGTCTTAGGCCCCGGCATCGACGGGAGAGGAATCTCGAGATGGCCCCTAGCAACTCGCATGGGGACTGGCCCTTCCTGAGGCCACCAGAGCGGGTCCCTGAGGTCCCCGTCGTAACTCGAGAAGACCTGCCGCAACTCGAGAATATCCAGGAGGTTCTCCCCTGCAGGCGAGATGAGGCCCATTTCCGCAGAGGCTTCTCGGGGCTAATCACACCTCACCTCTGGAACGTCGAAAGGGTCCTTCACTCCCCTGGTGTAACTCAAGAAGTTCCCCGACATACCCGTCTCCACTCGAGAGGAAACACGAGGGTCCCGCTCACATCCAGAGGAGCCCAGTTTCCGCCTCGTAGCTCGAGGTGAGGGATCCTTTCCCTGCTTCGTCGGGAAAGAATTCTCGGCGTTCCCGTCGCATCTCAAGAGGAGTCCCTCTCAACAGGAACGGCGAGAGGAACTCCAGGGTCGTGCCACCATTTCAGGAGTCCCCCAGATGTCTCAATCCATTCCAGAGGAACCTCTTTTTCCTTCAGCGGCTCGTCTTTCACGCCGAGGATCGACTCACACCAAGGTGGCACTTGGCACAGCCCTGTGGGAAAGCCTCGTGGGAAAGCCTCGAGGGAAAGCCTCGAGGGAAAGCCACAGATCCCTTGATCCACGTGACAGGAAGCGTGAGCTTCCTGCTGCAGCTCGGGAGGGAAGCGCACGTGCATGCCCCCACTCAGGCGAGTCCTGACTCCCCTGGGGAGACTCAGAGGCACCCCAATATCCATGTCAACACTGGATAGGAATCCTCAGGTTCTGGCCCCGACTCCACACAAGGTCTTAGGCCCCGGCATCGACGGGAGAGGAGTCTCGAGGTGGCCCCTAGCAACTCGCATGGGGACTGGCCCTTCCTGAGGCCACCAGAGCGGTTCCCTGAGGTCCCTGTCGTAACTCGAGAAGACCTGCCGCAACTCGAGAATATCCAGGAGGTTCTCCCCTGCAGGCGAGATGAGGCCCATTTCCGCAGAGGCTTCTCGGGGCTAATCACACCTCACCTCTGGAACGTCGAAAGGTTCCTTCCCACCCTTGGTACAACTCAAGAAGTTCCCTGACATACCCGTCTCCACTCGAGAGGACACACGAGGGTCCCGCCCACATTCAGAGGAGCCCCGATTCCGCATCGTAGCTCGAGGTGAGGGATCCTTTCCCTGCTTCGTCGGGAAAGAATTCCCGGCATTCCCGTCGCATCTCAAGAGGAGTCCCTCTCAACCGGAACGGCGAGAGGTACTCCAGGGTCGTGCCACCATTCCAAGAGTCCCCCAGATGTCTCAAAACATTCCAGAGGAACCTCTTTTTCCTTCACCGGCTCGTCTTTCACGCCGAGGATCGACTCACACCAAGGTGGCACTTGGCACAGCCATGTGGGAAAGCCTCGTGGGAAAGCCTCGAGGGAAAGCCTCGAGGGAAAGCCACAGATCCCTTGATCCACGTGACAGGAAGCGTGACCTTACTGCTGCAGCTCGGGAGGTAAGCGTTCGTGCATGCCCCAACACGAGAAGAATCCTGACTCCCCTGGGGAGACTCAGAGGCACCCCAAAATCCATGTCAACACTGGAGAGGAATCCTCAGGTTCTGGCCACGACTCCACACAAGGTCTTAGGCCCCGGCATCGACGGGAGAGGAATCTCGAGATGGCCCCTAGCAACTCGCATGGGGACTGGCCCTTCCTGAGGCCACCAGAGCGGGTCCCTGAGGTCCCCGTCGTAACTCGAGAAGACCTGCCGCAACTCGAGAATATCCAGGAGGTTCTCCCCTGCAGGCGAGATGAGGCCCATTTCCGCAGAGGCTTCTCGGGGCTAATCACACCTCACCTCTGGAACGTCGAAAGGGTCCTTCACTCCCTTGGTGCAACTCAAGAAGTTCCCCGACATACCCGTCTCCACTCGAGAGGAAACACGAGGGTGCCGCCCACATCCAGAGGAGCCCCGTTTCCGCCTCGTAGCTCGAGGTGAGGGATCCTTTCCCTGCTTCGTCGGGAAAGAATTCCGGGCGTTCCCGTCGCATCCCAAGAGGAGGTCCTCTCAACAGGTTCGGCGAGAGGAACCCCAGGGTCGAGCCACAATGCCAAAAGTCCCGCAGATGTCTCTGTCCATTCCAGAGGAACCTCTTTTCCCTTCACCGGCTCGTCTTTCACGCCGAGGATCGACTCACACCAAGGTGGCACTTGGCACAGCCCTGTGGGAAAGCCTCGTGGGAAAGCCTCGAGGGAAAGCCTCGAGGGAAAGCCACAGATCCCTTGATCCACGTGACAGGATGCGTGACCTTACTGCTGCAGCTCGCGAGGGAAGCGCACGTGCATGCCCCCACTCGAGGCGAGTCCTGACTCCCCTGGGGTGACTCAGAGGCACCCCAAAATCCATCTCAACACTGGAGAGGAATCCTCAGGTTATGGCCCCGACTCCACACAAGGTCTTAGGCCCCGGCATCGACGGGAGAGGAATCTCGAGATGGCCCCTAGCAACTCGCATGGGGACTGGCCCTTCCTGAGGCCACCAGATCGGGTCCCTGAGGTCCCCGTCGTAACTCGAGAAGACCTGCCGCAACTCGAGAATATCCAGGAGGTTCTCCCCTGCAGGCGAGATGAGGCCCATTTCCGCAGAGGCTTCTCGGGGCTAATCACACCTCCCCTCTGGAACGTCGAAAGGGTCCTTCACTCCCTTGGTGCAACTCAAGAAGTTCCCCGACATACCCGTCTCCACTCGAGAGGAAACCCGAGGGTCCCGCCCACATCCAGAGGAGACCCGTTTCCTCCTCGTAGCTCGAGGTGAGGGATCCTTTCGCTGCTTCGTCGGGAAAGAATTCCGGGCGTTCCCGTCGCATCTCAAGAGGAGGTCCTCTCAACAGGAACGGGGAGAGGAACTCCAGGGTCGTGCCACCATTCCGAAAGTCCCCCAGAAGTCTCTGTCCATTCCAGAGGAAACTCTTTTCCCTTCACCGGCTCGTCTTTCACGCCGAGGATCGACTCACACCAAGGTGGCACTTGGCACAGCCCTGTGGGAAAGCCTCGTGGGAAAGCCACGAGGGAAATCCTCGAGGGAAAGACACAGATCATTTCATCCACGTGACAGGAAGCGTGACCCTACTGCTGCAGCTCGGGAGGGAATCGCACGTGCATGCCCCCACTCGAGATGAGTCCTGACTCCCCTGGGAGACTGAGAGGCACCCCAAGATCCATGTCAACACTGGAGAGGAATCCTCAGGTTCCGGCCCCGACTCCACACAAGGTCTTAGGCCCTGGCATCGATGGGAGAGGAATCCCGAGATGGCCCCTAGCAACTCGCATGGGGACTGGCCCTTCCTGAATCCACCAGAGCGGGTCCCTGAGGTCCCCGTCGTAACTCGAGAAGACCTGCCGCAACTCGAGAATATCCAGGAGGTTCTCCCCTGCAGGCGAGATGAGGCCCATTTCCGCAGAGGCTTCTCGGGGCTAATCACACCTCACCTCTGGAACGTCGAACGGTTCCTTCCCACCCTTGGTACAACTCAAGAAGTTCCCCGACATACCCGTCTCCACTCGAGAGGAAACACGAGGGTCCCGCCCACATCCAGAGGAGCCCCATTTCCGCCTCGTAGCTCGAGGTGAGGGATCCTTTCCCTGCTTCGTCGGGAAAGAATTCCCGGCGTTCCCGTCGCATCTCAAGAGGAGGCCCTCTCAACAGGAACGGCGAGAGGAACTCCAGGGTCGTGCCACCATTCCAAGAGTCCCCCAGATGTCTCAATCCATTCCAGAGGAACCTCTTTTTCTTTCACCGGCTCGTCTTTCACGCCGAGGATCGACTCACACCAAGGTGGCACTTGGCACAGCCCTGTGGGAAAGCCTCGTGGGAAAGCCTCGAGGGAAAGCCTCGAGGGAAAGCCACAGATCCCTTTATCCACGTGACAGGAAGCGTGACCTTCCTGCTGCAGCTCGGGAGGGAAGCGCACGTGCATGCCCCCACTCGAGGCGAGTCCTGACTCCCCTGGGGAGACTCAGAGGCACCCCAAAATCCATGTCAACACTGGAGAGGAATCCTCAGGTTCTGGCCCCGACTCCACACAAGGTCTTAGGCCCCGGCATCGACGGGAGAGGAATCTCGAGATGGCCCCTAGCAACTCGCATGGGGACTGGCCCTTCCTGAGGCCACCAGAGCGGGTCCCTGAGGTCCCCTTCGTAACTCGAGAAGACCTGCCGCAACTCGAGAATATCCAGGAGGTTCTCCCTTGCAGGCGAGATGAGGCCCATTTCCGCAGAGGCTTCTCGGGGCTAATCACACCTCACCTCTGGAACGTCGAAAGGGTCCTTCACTCCCTTGGTGCAACTCAAGAAGTTCCCCGACATACCCGTCTCCACTCGAGAGGAAACACGAGGGTCCCGCCCACATCCAGAGGGGCCCCGTTTCCGCCTCGTAGCTCGAGGTGAGGGATCCTTTCCCTGCTTCGTCGGGAAAGAATTCCCGGCCTTCCCGTCGAATCTCAAGAGGAGGCCCTCTCAACAGGAACGGCGAGAGGAACTCCAGGGTCGTGCCACCATTCCAAGAGTCCCCAGATGTCTCAGTCCATTCCAGAGGAACCTCTTTTTCCTTCACTGGCTCGTCTTTCACGCCGAGGATCGACTCACACCAAGGTGGCACTTGGCACAGCCCTGTGGGAAAGCCTCGTGGGAAAGCCTCGAGGGAAAGCCTCGAGGGAAAGCCACAGATCCCTTTATCCACGTTACAGGAAGCGTGACCCTACTGCTGCAGCTCGGGAGGGAAGCGCACGTGCATGCCCCCACTCGAGACGAGTCCTGACTCCCCTGGGGAGACTCAGAGGCACCCCAAAATCCATGTCAACACTGGAGAGGAATCCTCAGCTTCTGGCCCCGACTCCACACAAGGTCTTAGGCCCCGGCATCGACGGGAGAGGAATCTCGAGATGGCCCCTAGCAACTCGCATGCGGACTGGCCCTTCCTGAGGCCACCAGAGCGGGTCCCTGAGGTCCCCGTCGTAACTCGAGAAGACCTGCCGCAACTCGAGAATATCCAGGAGGTTCTCCCCTGCAGGCGAGATGAGGCCCATTTCCGCAGAGGCTTCTCGGGGCTAATCACACCTCACCTCTGGAACGTCGAAAGGGTCCTTCACTCCCTTGGTGCAACTCAAGAAGTTCCCCGACATACCCGTCTCCACTCGAGTGGAACCCCGAGGGTCCCGCCCACATCCAGAGGAGACCCGTTTCCTCCTCGTAGCTCGAGGTGAGGGATCCTTTCGCTGCTTCGTCGGGAAAGAATTCCGGGCGTTCCCGTCGCATCTCAAGAGGAGGTCCTCTCAACAGGAACGGGGAGAGGAACTCCAGGGTCGTGCCACCATTCCGAAAGTCCCCCAGAAGTCTCTGTCCATTCCAGAGGAACCTCTTTTCCCTTCACCGGCTCGTCTTTCACGCCGAGGATCGACTCACACCAAGGTGGCACTTGGCACAGCCCTGTGGGAAAGCCTCGTGGGAAAGCCTCGAGGGAAATCCTCGAGGGAAAGCCACAGATCCTTTGATCCACGTGACAGGAAGCGTGACCCTACTGCTGCATCTCGGGAGGGAAGCGCACGTGCATGCCCCCACTCGAGACGAGACCTGAATCCCCTGGGGAGACTGAGAGGCACCCCAAGATCCATGTCAACACTGGAGAGGAATCCTCAGGTTCCGGCCCCAACTCCACACAAGGTCTTAGGCCCCGGCATCGATGGGAGAGGAGTCCCGAGATGGCCCCTAGCAACTCGCATGGGGACTGGCCCTTCCTGAGGCCACCAGAGCGGGTCCCTGAGGTCCCCGTCGTAACTCGAGAAGACCTGCCGCAACTCGAGAATATCCAGGAGGTTCTCCCCTGCAGGCGAGATGAGGCCCATTTCCGCAGAGGCTTCTCGGGGCTAATCACACCTCACCTCTGGAACGTCGAACGGTTCCTTCCCACCCTTGGTACAACTCAAGAAGTTCCCTGACATACCCGTCTCCACTCGAGAGGAAACACGAGGTTCCCGCCCACATCCAGAGGAGCCCCGTTTCCTCCTCGTAGCTCCAGGTGAGGGATCCTTTCCCTGCTTCGTCGGGAAAGAATTCTCGGCGTTCCCGTCGCATCTCAAGAGGAGTCCCTCTCAACAGGAACGGCGAGAGGAACTCCAGGGTCGTGCCACCATTTCAAGAGTCCCCCAGATGTCTCAATCCATTCCAGAGGAAACTCTTTTTCCTTCACCGGCTCGTCTTTCACGCCTAGGATCGACTCACACCAAGGTGGCACTTGGCACAGCCCTGTGGGAAAGACTCGTGGGAAAGCCTCGAGGGAAAGCCTCGAGGGAAAGCCACAGATCCCTTGATCCACGTGACAGGAAGCGTGAGCTTCCTGCTGCAGCTCGGGAGGGAAGCGCACGTGCATGCCCCCACTCGAGGCGAGTCCTGACTCCCCTGGGGAGACTCAGAGGCACCCCAAAATCCATGTCAACACTGGAGAGGAATCCTCAGGTTCTGGCCCCGACTCCACACAGGTCTTAGGCCCCGGCATCGACGGGAGAGGAATCTCGAGATGGCCCCTAGCAACTCGCATGGGGACTGGCCCTTCCTGAGGCCACCAGAGCGGGTCCCTGAGGTCCCCTTCGTAAATCGAGAAGACCTGCCGCAACTCGAGAATATCCAGGAGGTTCGCCCCTGCAGGCGAGATGAGGCCCATTTCCGCAGAGGCTTCTCGGGGCTAATCACACCTCACCTCTGGAACGTCGAAAGGTTCCTTCCCACCCTTGGTACAACTCAAGAAGTTCCCCGACATACCCGTCTCCACTCGAGAGGAAACACGAGGGTCCCGCCCACATCCAGAGGAGCCCCGTTTCCGCATCGTAGCTCGAGGTGAGGGATCCTTTCCCTGATTCGTCGGGAAAGAATTCCCGGCATTCCCGTCGCATCTCAAGAGGAGGCCCTCTCAACAGGAACGGCGAGAGGAACTCCAGGGTCGTGCCACCATTCCAAGAGTCCCCCAGATGTCTCAAAACATTCCAGAGGAACCTCTTTTCCCTTCACCGGCTCGTCTTTCACGCCGAGGATCGACTCACACCAAGGTGGCACTGGGCACAGCCCTGTGCGAAAGCCTCGTGGGAAAGCCTCGAGGGAAAGCCTCGAGGGAAAGCCACAGATCCCTTTATCCACGTGACAGGAAGCGTGACCCTACGGCTGCAGCTCGGGAGGGAAGCCCACTTGCATGCCCCCAGTAGAGACGAGTCCTGACTCCCCTGGGGAGACTCAGAGGCACCCCAAAATCCATGTCAACACTGGAGAGGAATCCTCAGGTTCTGGCCCCGACTCCACACAAGGTCTTAGGCCCCGGCATCGACGGGAGAGGAGTCTCGAGATGGCCCCTAGCAACTCGCATGGGGACTGGCCCTTCCTGAGGCCACCAGAGCGGTTCCCTGAGGTCCCTGTCGTAACTCGAGAAGACCTGCCGCAACTCGAGAATATCCAGGAGGTTCTCCCCTGCAGGCGAGATGAGGCCCATTTCCGCAGAGGCTTCTCGGGGCTAATCACACCTCACCTCTGGAACGTCGAAAGGGTCCTTCACTCCCTTGGTGCAACTCAAGAAGTTCCCCGACATACCCGTCTCCACTCGAGAGGAAACACGAGGGTCCCGCCCACATCCAGAGGAGCCCCGTTTCCGCCTCGTAGCTCGAGGTGAGGGATCCTTTCCCTGCTTCGTCGGGAAAGAATTCCCGGCGTTCCCGTCGCATCTCAAGAGGAGGCCCTCTCAACAGGAACGGCGAGAGGAACTCCAGGGTCGTGCCAACATTCCAAGAGTCCCCCAGATGTCTCAATCCATTCCAGAGGAACCTCTTTTTCCTTCACCGGCTCGTCTTTCACGCCGAGGATCGACTCACACCAAGGTGGCACTTGGCACAGCCCTGTGGGAAAGCCTCGTGGGAAAGCCTCGAGGGAAAGCCTCGAGGGAAAGCCACAGATCCCTTGATCCACGTGACAGGAAGCGTGACCTTCCTGCTGCAGCTCGGGAGGAAAGCGCACGTGCATGCCCCCACTCGAGGCGAGTCCCGACTCCCCTGGGGAGACTCAGAGGCACCCCAAAATCCATGTCAACACTGGAGAGGAATCCTCAGGTTCTGGCCCCGACTCCACACAAGGTCTTAGTCCCCGGCATCGACGGGAGAGGAATCTCGAGATGGCCCCTAGCAACTCGCATGGGGACTGGCCCTTCCTGAGGCCACCAGAGCGGGTCCCTGAGGTCCCCTTCGTAACTCGAGAAGACCTGCCGCAACTCGAGAATATCCAGGAGGTTCTCCCCTGCAGGCGAGATGAGGCCCATTTCCGCAGAGGCTTCTCGGGGCTAATCACACCTCACCTCTGGAACGTCGAAAGGGTCCTTCACTCCCTTGGTGCAACTCAAGAAGTTCCCCGACATACCCGTCTCCACTCGAGAGGAAACACGAGGGTCCCGCCCACATCCAGAGGAGCCCCGTTTCCGCCTCGTAGCTCGAGGTGAGGGATCCTTTCCCTGCTTCGTCGGGAAAGAATTCCCGGCCTTCCCGTCGAATCTCAAGAGGAGGCCCTCTCAACAGGAACGGCGAGAGGAACTCCAGGGTCGTGCCACCATTCCAAGAGTCCCCAGATGTCTCAGTCCATTCCAGAGGAACCTCTTTTTCCTTCACTGGCTCGTCTTTCACGCCGAGGATCGACTCACACCAAGGTGGCACTTGGCACAGCCCTGTGGGAAAGCCTCGTGGGAAAGCCTCGAGGGAAAGCCTCGAGGGAAAGCCACAGATCCCTTTATCCACGTTACAGGAAGCGTGACCCTACTGCTGCAGCTCGGGAGGGAAGCGCACGTGCATGCCCCCACTCGAGACGAGTCCTGACTCCCCTGGGGAGACTCAGAGGCACCCCAAAATCCATGTCAACACTGGCGAGGAATCCTCAGCTTCTGGCCCCGACTCCACACAAGGTCTTAGGCCCCGGCATCGACGGGAGAGGAATCTCGAGATGGCCCCTAGCAACTCGCATGGGGACTGGCCCTTCCTGAGGCCACCAGAGCGGGTCCCTGAGGTCCCCGTCGTAACTCGAGAAGACCTGCCGCAACTCGAGAATATCCAGGAGGTTCTCCCCTGCAGGCGAGATGAGGCCCATTTCCGCAGAGGCTTCTCGGGGCTAATCACACCTCACCTCTGGAACGTCGAAAGGGTCCTTCACTCCCTTGGTGCAACTCAAGAAGTTCCCCGACATACCCGTCTCCACTCGAGAGGAACCCCGAGGGTCCCGCCCACATCCAGAGGAGACCCGTTTCCTCCTCGTAGCTCGAGGTGAGGGATCCTTTCGCTGCTTCGTCGGGAAAGAATTCCGGGCGTTCCCGTCGCATCTCAAGAGGAGGTCCTCTCAACAGGAACGGGTAGAGGAACTCCAGGGTCGTGCCACCATTCCGAAAGTCCCCCAGAAGTCTCTGTCCATTCCAGAGGAACCTCTTTTCCCTTCACCGGCTCGTCTTTCACGCCGAGGATCGACTCACACCAAGGTGGCACTTGGCACAGCCCTGTGGGAAAGCCTCGTGGGAATGCCTCGAGGGAAATTCTCGAGGGAAAGCCACAGATCCTTTGATCCACGTGACAGGAAGCGTGAACCTACTGCTGCATCGCGGGAGGGAAGCGCACGTGCATGCCCCCACTCGAGACGAGGCCTGACTCCCCTGGGGAGACTGAGAGGCACCCCAAGATCCATGTCAACACTGGAGAGGAATCCTCAGGTTCCGGCCCCAACTCCACACAAGGTCTTAGGCCCCGGCATCGATGGGAGAGGAGTCCCGAGATGGCCCCTAGCAACTCGCATGGGGACTGGCCCTTCCTGAATCCACCAGAGCGGGTCCCTGAGGTCCCCGTCGTAACTCGAGAAGACGTGCCGCAACTCGAGAATATCCAGGAGGTAATCCCCTGCAGGCGAGATGAGGCCCATTTCCGCAGAGGCTTCTCGGGGCTAATCACACCTCACCTCTGGAACGTCGAACGGTTCCTTCCCACCCTTGGTACAACTCAAGAAGTTCCCTGACATACCCGTCTCCACTCGAGAGGAAACACGAGGGTCCCGCCCACATCCAGAGGAGCCCAGTTTCCGCCTCGTAGCTCGAGGTGAGGGATCCTTTCCCTGCTTCGTCGGGAAAGAATTCTCGGCGTTCCCGTCGCATCTCAAGAGGAGTCCCTCTCAACAGGAACGGCGAGAGGAACTTCAGGGTCGTGCCACCATTTCAAGAGTCCCCCAGATGTCTCAATCCATTCCAGAGGAAACTCTTTTTCCTTCACCGGCTCGTCTTTCACGCCTAGGATCGACTCACACCAAGGTGGCACTTGGCACAGCCCTGTGGGAAAGACTCGTGGGAAAGCCTCGAGGGAAAACCTCGAGGGAAAGCCACAGATCCCTTGATCCACGTGACAGGAAGCGTGAGCTTCCTGCTGCAGCTCGGGAGGGAAGCGCACGTGCATGCCCCCACTCGAGACGAGTCCTGACTCCCCTGGGGAGACTCAGAGGCACCCCAAAATCCATGTCAACACTGGAGAGGAATCCTCAGCTTCTGGCCCCGACTCCACACAAGGTCTTAGGCCCCGGCATCGACGGGAGAGGAATCTCGAGATGGCCCCTAGCAACTCGCATGGGGACTGGCCCGTCCTGAGGCCACCAGAGCGGGTCCCTGAGGTCCCCTTCGTAACTCGAGAAGACCTGCCGCAACTCGAGAATATCCAGGAGGTTCTCCCCTGCAGGCGAGATGAGGCCCATTTCCACAGAGGCTTCTCGGGGCTAATCACACCTCACCTCTGGAACGTCGAAAGGGTCCTTCACTCCCTTGGTGCAACTCAAGAAGTTCCCCGACATACCCGTCTCCACTCGAGAGGAAACACGAGGGTCCCGCCCACATCCAGAGGAGCCCCGTTTCCGCCTCGTAGCTCGAGGTGAGGGATCCTTTCCCTGCTTCGTCGGGAAAGAATTCCCGGCCTTCCCGTCGAATCTCAAGAGGAGGCCCTCTCAACAGGAACGGCGAGAGGAACTCCAGGGTCGTGCCACAATTCCAAGAGTCCCCAGATGTCTCAGTCCATTCTAGAGGAACCTCTTTTTCCTTCACTGGCTCGTATTTCACGCCGAGGATCGACTCACACCAAGGTGGCACTTGGCACAGCCCTGTGGGAAAGCCTCGTGGGAAAGCCTCGAGGGAAAGCCTCGAGGGAAAGCCACAGATCCCTTTATCCACGTTACAGGAAGCGTGACCCTACTGCTGCAGCTCGGGAGGGAAGCGCACGTGCATGCCCCCACTCGAGACGAGGCCTGACTCCCCTGGGAGACTGAGAGGCACCCCAAGATCCATGTCAACACTGGAGAGGAATCCTCAGGTTCCGGCCCCGACTCCACACAAGGTCTTAGGCCCCGGCATCGATGGGAGAGGAATCCCGAGATGGCCCCTAGCAACTCGCATGGGGACTGGCCCTTCCTGAGGCCACCGGAGCGGGTCCCTGAGGTCCCCGTCGTAACTCGAGAAGACCTGCCGCAACTCGAGAATATCCAGGAGGTTCTCCCCTGCAGGCGAGATAATGCCCATTTCCGCAGAGGCTTCTCGGGGCTAATCACACCTCACCTCTGGAACGTCGAAAGGTTCCTTCACTCCCTTGGTGCAACTCAAGAAGTTCCCCGACATACCCGTCTCCACTCGAGAGGAAACACGAGGGTCCCGCCCACATCCAGCGGAGCCCCGTTTCCGCCTCGTAGCTCGAGGTGAGGGATCCTTTCCCTGCTTCGTCGGGAAAGAATTCCGGGCGTTCCCGTCGCATCTCAAGAGGAGGCCCTCTCAACAGGAACGGCGAGAGGAACTCCAGGGTCGTGCCACCATTCCAAGAATCCCCCAGATGTCTCAATCCATTCCAGAGGACCCTCTTTTCCCTTCACCAGCTCGTCTTTCACGCCGAGGATCGACTCACACCAAGGTGGCCTTTGGCACAGCCCTGTGGGAAAGCCTCGTGGGAAAGCCACAGATCCTTTGATCCACGTGACAGGAAGCGTGACCCTACTGCTGCAGCTCGGGAGGGAAGCGCACGTGCATGCCCCCTCTCGAGACGAGTCCTGACTCCCCTGGGGAGACTCACAGGCACCCCAAGATCCATGTCAACACTGGAGAGGAATCCTCAGGTTCTGGCCCCGACTCCACACAAGGTCTTAGGCCCCGGCATCGACGGGAGAGGAATCTCGAGATGGCCGCTAGCAACTCGCATGGTGACTGGCCCTTCCTGAGGCCACCAGAGAGGGTCCCTGAGGTCCCCGTCGTAACTCGAGAAGACCTGCCGCAACTCGAGAATATCCAGGAGGTTCTCCCCTGCAGGCGAGATGAGGCCCATTTCCGCAGAGGCTTCTCGGGGCTAATCACACCTCACCTCTGGAACGTCGAAAGGGTACTTCACTCCCTTGGTGCAACTCAAGAAGTTCCCCAACATACCCGTCTCCACTCGAGAGGAAACACGAGGGTCCCGCCCACATCCAGAGGAGCCCCGTTTCCGCCTCATAGCTCGAGGTGAGGGAACCTTTCCATGCTTCGTCGGGAAAGAATTCCGTGCGTTCCCGTCGCATCTCAAGAGGAGGTCCTCTCAACAGGAACGGCGAGAGGAACTCCAGGGTCGTGCCACCATTCCAAAAGTCCCCGAGATGTCTCTGTCCATTCCAGAGGAACCTCTTTTCCCTTCACCGGCTCGTCTTTCACGCAGAGGATCGACTCACACCAAGGTGGCACTTGGCACAGCCCTGGGGGAAAGCCTCGTGGGAAAGCCTCGAGGGAAATCCTCGAGGGAAAGCCACAGATCCTTTGATCCACGTGACAGGAAGCGTGACCCTACTGCTGCAGCTCGGGAGGGAATCGCACGTGCATGCCCCCACTCGAGACGAGGCCTGACTCCCCTGGGGAGACTGAGAGGCTCCCCAAGATTCCTGTCAACACTGGAGAGGAATCCTCAGGTTCCGGCCCCGACTCCACACAAGGTCTTAGGCCCCGGCATCGATGGGAGAGGAATCCCTAGATGGCCCCTAGCAACGCGCTTGGGGACTGGCCCTTCCTGAGGCCACCAGAGCGGGTCCCTGAGGTCCCCGTCGTAACTCGAGAAGACCTGCCGCAACTCGAGAATATCCAGGAGGTTCTCCCCTGCAGGCGCGATGAGGCCCATTTCCGCAGAGGCTTCTCGGGGCTAATCACACCTCACCTCTGGAACGTCGAATGGGTCCTTCACACGCTTGGTGCAACTCAAGAAGTTCCCCGACATACCCGTCTCCACTCGAGAGGAAAAACGAGGGTCTCGCCCACATCCAGAGGAGCCCCGTTTCCGCCTCGTAGCTCGAGGTGAGGGATCCTTTCCCTGCTTCGTCGGGAAAGAATTCCCGGCGTTCCCGGCGCATCTCAAGAGGAGGCCCTCTCAACAGGAACGGCGAGAAGAACTCCAGGGTCGTGCTACCATTCCAAGAGTCCCCCAGATGTCTCAATCCATTCCAGAGGAACCTCTTTTTCCTTCACCGGCTCGTCTTTCACGCCGAGGATCGACTCACACCAAGGTGGCACTTGGCACAGCCCTGTGGTAAAGCCTCTTGGGAAAGCCACAGTTCCCTTTATCCACGTGACAGGAAGCGTGACCCTTCTGCGGCAGCTCGGGAGGGAAGCGCAAGTGCATGCCCCGACTCGAGACGAGTCCTGACTCCCCTGGGGAGACTCAGAGGCACCCCAAAATCCATGTCAACACTGGAGAGGAATCCTCAGGTTCTGGCCCCGACTCCACACAAGGTCTTAGGCCCTGGCAACATTGGGAGAGGAATCTCGAGATGGCCCCTAGCAACTCGCATGGGGACTGGACCTTCCTGAGGCCACCAGAGCGGGTCCCTGAGGTCCCCGTCGTAACTCGAGAAGACCTGCCGCAACTCGAGAATATCCAGGAGGTTCTCCTCTGCAGGCGAGATAATGCCCATTTCCGCAGAGGCTTCTCGGGGCTAATCACACCTCACCTCTGGAACGTCGAAAGGGTCCTTCACTCCCTTGGTGCAACTCAAGAAGTTCCCCGACATTCCCGTCTCCACTCGAGAGGAAACACGAGGGTCCCGCCCACATCCAGAGGAGCCCCGTTTCCGCCTCGTAGCTCGAGGTGAGGGATCCTTTCCCTGCTTCGTCGGGAAAGAATTCCGGGCGTTCCCGTCGCATCTCAAGAGGACGTCCTCTCAACAGGAACGGCGAGAGGAACTCCAGGGTCGTGCCACCATTCCAAAAGTCGCCCAGATGTCTCTGTCCATTCCAGAGTAACCTCTTTTCCCTTCACCGGCTCGTCTTTCACGCCGAGGATCGACTCACACCAAGGTGGCACTTGGCACAGCCCTGTGGGAAAGCCTCGTGGGAAACCCTCGAGGGAAATCCTCGAGGGAAAGCCACAGATCCTTTGATCTACGTGACAGGAAGCGTGACCCTACTGTTGCATCTCGGGAGGGAATCGCACGTGCATGCCCCCACTCGAGACGAGGCCTGACTCCCCTGGGGAGACTGAGAGGCACCCCAAGATCCAAGTCAACACTGGAGAGGAATCCTCAGGTTCCGGCCCCGACTCCACACAAGGTCTTAGGACCCGGCATCGATGGGAGAGGAATCCCTAGATGGCCCCTAGCAACTCGCTTGGGGACTGGCCCTTCCTGAGGCCACCAGAGCGGGTCCCTGAGGTCCCCGTCGTAACTCGAGAAGACCTGCCGCAACTCGAGAATATCCACGAGGTTCTCCCCTGCAGGCGAGATGAGGCCCATTTCCGCAGAGGCTTCTCGGGGCTAATCACACCTCACCTCTGGAACGTCGAAAGGTTCCTTCCCACCCGTGGTACAACTCAAGAAGTTCCCCGACATACCCGTCTCCACTCGAGAGGAAACACGAGGGTCCCGCCCACATCCAGAGGAGCCCCGTTTCAGCCTTGTAGCTCGAGGTGAGGGATCCTTTCCCTGCTTCGTCGGGAAAGAATTCCCGGCGTTCCCGTCGCATCTCAAGAGGAGGCCCTCTCAACAGGAACGGCGAGAGGAACTCCAGGGTCGTGCCACCATTCCAAAAGTCCCCCAGATATCTCAGTGCATTCCAGAGGAACCTCTTTTCCCTTCACCGGCTCGTCTTTCACGCCGAGGATCGACTCACAACAAGGTAGCACTTGGCACAGCCCTGTGGGAAAGTCTCGTGGGAAAGCCTCGAGGGAAAGCCTCGAGGGAAAGCCACAGATCACTTGATCCACGTGACAGAAAGCGTGACCCTACTGCAGCAGCTGTGGAGGAAAGCGCACGTGCATGCCCCCACTCGAGACGAGGCCTGACTCCCCTGCGGAGACTCAGAGGCACCCCAAAATCCATGTCAACACTGGAGAGGAATGCTCAGCTTCCGGCCCCGACTCCACACAAGGTCTTAGGCCCCGGCATCGACGGGAGAGGAATCCCGAGATGGCCCCTAGCAACTCGCATGTGGACTGGCCCTTCCTGAGGCCAACAGAGCGGGTCCCTGAGGTCCCCGTCGTAACTCGAGAAGACCTGCCGCAACTCGAGAATATCCAGGAGGTTCTCCCCTCCAGGCGAGATGAGGCCCATTTCCGCAGAGGCTTCTCGGGGCTAATCACACCTCACCTCTGGAACGTCGAAAGGGTCCTTCACACCCTTGGTGCAAATCAAGAAGTTCCCCGACATACCCGTCTCCACTCGAGAGGAAACACGAGGGTCCCGCCCACATCCAGAGGAGCCCCGTTTCCGCCTCGTAGCTCGAGGTGAGGGATCCTTTCCCTGCTTCGTCGGGAAAGAATTCCCGGCGTTCCCGTCGCATCTCAAGAGGAGGCCCTCTCAACAGGAACGGCGAGAGGAACTCCAGGGTCGTGCCACCATTCCAAGAGTCAACCAGATGTCTCAGTCCATTCCAGAGGAACCTCTTTTCCCTTCACCGGCTCGTCTTTCACGCCGAGGATCGACTCACACCAAGGTGGCACGTGGCACAGCCCTGTGGGAAAGCCTCGTGGGAATGCCTCGAGGGAAAACCTCGAGGGAAAGCCACAGACCCCTTTATCCACGTGACAGGAAGCGTGACCCTACTGCTGCAGCTGGGGAGGAAAGCGCACGTGCATGCCCCCACACGAGACGAGGCCTGACTCCCCTGCGGAGACTCAGAGGCACCCCAAAATCCATGTCAACACTGGAGAGGAATCCTCAGGTTCCGGCCCCGACTCCACACAAGGTCTTAGGCCCCGGGATCGATGGGAGAGGAATCCCGAGATGGCCCCTAGCAACTCGCATGGGGACTGGCCCTTCCTGAGGCCACCAGAGCTGGTCCCTGAGGTCCCCGTCGTAACTCGAGAAGACCTGCCGCAACTCGAGAATATCCAGGAGGTTCTCCCCTGCAGGCGAGATGAGGCCCATTTCCGCAGAGGCTTCTCGGGGCTAATCACACCTCACCTCTGGAACGTCGAAAGGTTCCTTCCCACCCTTGGTACAACTCAAGAAGTTCCGCGACATACCCGTCTCCACTCGAGAGGAAACACGAGGGTCCCGCCCACATCCAGAGGAGCCCCGTTTCCGCCTCGTAGCTCGAGGTGAGGGATCCTTTCCCTGCTTCGTCGGGAAAGAATTCCGGGCGTTCCCGTCGCATCTCAAGAGGAGTCCCTCTCAACAGGAACGGCGAGAGAAACTCCAGGGTCGTGCCACCATTCCAAAAGTCCCCCAGATGTCTCTGTCCATTCCAGAGGAAACTCTTTTCCCTTCACCGGCTCGTATTTCACGCCGAGGATCGACTCACACCAAGGTGGCACTTGGCACAGCCCTGTGGGAAAGCCTCGTGGGAAAGCCTCGAGGGAAATCCTCGAGGGAAAGCCACAGATCCTTTGATCCACGTGACAGGAAGCGTGACCCTACTGCTGCAGCTCGGGAGGGAATCGCACGTGCATGCCCCCACTCGAGACGAGGCCTGACTCCCCTGGGGAGACTGAGAGGCACCCTAAGATCCATGTCAACACTGGAGAGGAATCCTCAGGTTCCGGCCCCGACTCCACACAAGGTCTTAGGCCCCGGGATCGATGGGAGAGGAATCCCGAGATGGATCCTAGCAACTCGCATGGGGATTGGCCCTTCCTGAGGCCACCAGAGCGGGTCCCTGAGGTCCCCGTCGTAACTCGAGAAGACCTGCCGCAACTCGAGAATATCCAGGAGGTTCTGCCCTGCAGGCGAGATGAGGCTCATTTCCGCAGAGGCTTCTCGGGGCTAATCACACCTCACCTCTGGAACGTCGAAAGGGTCCTTCACTCCCTTGGTGCAACTCGAGAAGTTCCCCGACATACCCGTCTCCACTCGAGAGGAAACACGAGGGTCCCGCCCACATCCAGAGGAGCCCCGTTTCCGCCTCATAGCTCGAGGTGAGGGATCCTTTCCCTGCTTCGTCCGGAAAGAATTCCAGGCGTTCCCGTCGCATCTCAAGAGGAGGTCCTCTCAACAGGAACGGCGAGAGGAACTCCAGGGTCGTGCCACCATTCCAAAAGTCCCCCAGATATCTCTGTCCATTCCAGAGGAACCTCTTTTCCCTTCACCGGCTCGTCTTTCACGCCGAGGATCGACTCACGCCATGGTGGCACTTGGCACAGCCCTGTGGAAAAGCCTCGTGGGAAAGCCTCGAGGGAAGTCCTCGAGGGAAAGCCACAGATCCTTTGATCCACGTGACAGGAAGCGTGACCCTACTGCTGCAGCTCGGGAGGGAAGCGCACGTGCATGCCCCCACTCGAGACGAGGCCTGACTCCCCTGGGGAGACTGAGAGGCACCCCAAGATCCATGTCAACACTGGAGAGGAATCCTCAGGTTCCGGCCCCGACTCCACACAAGGTCTTAGGCCCCGGGATCGATGGGAGAGGAATCCCGAGATGGCCCCTAGCAACTCGCATGTGGACTGGCCCTTCCTGGGGCCACCAGAGCGGGTCCCTGAGGTCCCCGTCGTAACTCGAGAAGACCTGCCGCAACTCGAGAATATCCAGGAGGTTCTCCCCTGCAGGCGAGATGAGGCCCATTTCCGCAGAGGCTTCTCAGGGCTAATCACACCTCACCTCTGGAACGTCGAAAGGTTCCTTCCCACCCTTGGTACAACTCAAGAAGTTCCCCGACATACCCGTCTCCACTCGAGAGGAAACACGAGGGTCCCGCCCACATCCAGAGGAGCCCCGTTTCCGCCTCGTAGCTCGAGGTGAGGGATCCTTTCCCTGCTTCGTCGGGAAAGAATTCCGGGCGTTCCCGTCGCATCTCAAGAGGAGGCCCTCTCAACAGGAACGGCGAGAGGGACTCCAGGGTCGTGCCACCATTCCAAGAGTCCCCCAGATGTCTCAATCCTTTCCAGAGGAACCTCTTTTTCCTTCACCGGCTCCTCTTTCACGCCGAGGATCGACTCACACCAAGGTGGCACTTGGCACAGCCCTGTGGGAAAGCCTCGTGGGAAATCCTCGAGGGAAAGCCTCGAGGGAAAGCTACAGATCCCTTTATCCACGTGACAGGAAGCGTGACCCTACTGCTGCAGCTCGGGAGGGAAGCGCACGTGCATGCCCCCACTCGAGACGAGTCCTGACTCCCCTGGGGAGACTCACAGGCACCCCAAAATCCATGTCAACACTGGAGAGGAATCCTCAGGTTCTGGCCCCGTCTCCACACAAGGTCTTAGGCCCCGGCATCGCCGGGAGAGGAATCTCGACATGGCTCCTAGCCACTCGCATGGGGACTGGCCCTTCCTGAGGCCACCAGAGCGGGTCCCTGAGGTCCCCGTCGTAACTCGAGAAGACCTGCCGCAACTCGAGAATATCCAGGAGTTTCTCCCCTGCAGGCGAGATGAGGCCCATTTCCGCAGAGGCTTCTCGGGGCTAATCACACCTCACCTCTGGAACGTCGAAAGGATCCTTCACTCCCTTGGTGCAACTCGAGAAGTTCCCCGACATACCCGTCTCCACTCGAGAGGAAACACGAGGGTCCCGCCCACATCCAGAGGAGCCCCGTTTCCGCCTCGTAGCTCGAGGTGAGGGATCCTTTCCCTGCTTCGTCGGGAAAGAATTCCTGGCATTCCCGTCGCATCTCAAGAGGAGGTCCTCTCAACAGGAACGGCGAGAGGAACTCCAGGGTCGTGCCACCATTCCAAGAGTCCCCCAGATATCTCAGTGCATTCCAGAGGAACCTCTTTTCCCTTCACCGGCTCGTCTTTCACGCCGAGGATCGACTCACAACAAGGTAGCACTTGGCACAGCCCTGTGGGAAAGTCTCGTGGGAAAGCCTCGAGGGAAAGCCTCGAGGGAAAGCCACAGATCACTTGATCCACGTGGCAGAAAGCGTGACCCTACTGCAGCAGCTGTGGAGGAAAGCGCACGTGCATGCCCCCACTCGAGACGAGGCCTGACTCCCCTGCGGAGACTCAGAGGCACCCCAAAATCCATGTCAACACTGGAGAGGAATGCTCAGCTTCCGGCCCCGACTCCACACAAGGTCTTAGGCCCCGGCATCGACGGGAGAGGAATCCCGAGATGGCCCCTAGCAACTCGCATGTGGACTGGCCCTTCCTGAGGCCAACAGAGCGGGTCCCTGAGGTCCCCGTCGTAACTCGAGAAGACCTGCCGCAACTCGAGAATATCCAGGAGGTTCTCCCCTGCAGGCGAGATGAGGCCCATTTCCGCAGAGGCTTCTCGGGGCTAATCACACCTCACCTCTGGAACGTCGAAAGGGTCCTTCACACCCTTGGTGCAAATCAAGAAGTTCCCCGACATACCCGTCTCCACTCGAGAGGAAACACGAGGGTCCCGCCCACATCCAGAGGAGCCCCGTTTCCGCCTCGTAGCTCGAGGTGAGGGATCCTTTCCCTGCTTCGTCGGGAAAGAATTCCCGGCGTTCCCGTCGCATCTCAAGAGGAGGCCCTCTCAACAGGAACGGCGAGAGGAACTCCAGGGTCGTGCCACCATTCCAAGAGTCAACCAGATGTCTCAGTCCATTCCAGAGGAACCTCTTTTCCCTTCACCGGCTCGTCTTTCACGCCGAGGATCGACTCACACCAAGGTGGCACTTGGCACAGCCCTGTGGGAAAGCCTCGTGGGAATGCCTCGAGGGAAAGCCTCGAGGGAAAGCCACAGACCCCTTTATCCACGTGACAGGATGCGTGACCCTACTGCTGCAGCTGGGGAGGAAAGCGCACGTGCATGCCCCCACACGAGACGAGGCCTGACTCCCCTGCGGAGACTCAGAGGCACCCCAAAATCCATGTCAACACTGGAGAGGAATCCTCAGGTTCCGGCCCCGACTCCACACAAGGTCTTAGGCCCCGGGATCGATGGGAGAGGAATCCCGAGATGGCCCCTAGCAACTCGCATGGGGACTGGCCCTTCCTGAGGCCACCAGAGCTGGTCCCTGAGGTCCCCGTCGTAACTCGAGAAGACCTGCCGCAACTCGAGAATATCCAGGAGGTTCTCCCCTGCAGGCGAGATGAGGCCCATTTCCGCAGAGGCTTCTCGGGGCTAATCACACCTCACCTCTGGAACGTCGAAAGGTTCCTTCCCACCCTTGGTACAACTCAAGAAGTTCCCCGACATACCCGTCTCCACTCGAGAGGAAACACGAGGGTCCCGCCCACATCCAGAGGAGCCCCGTTTCCGCCTCGTAGCTCGAGGTGAGGGATCCTTTCCCTGCTTCGTCGGGAAAGAATTCCGGGCGTTCCCGTCGCATCTCAAGAGGAGTCCCTCTCAACAGGAACGGCGAGAGAAACTCCAGGGTCGTGCCACCATTCCAAAAGTCCCCCAGATGTCTCTGTCCATTCCAGAGGAAACTCTTTTCCCTTCACCGGCTCGTATTTCACGCCGAGGATCGACTCACACCAAGGTGGCACGTGGCACAGCCCTGTGGGAAAGCCTCGTGGGAAAGCCTCGAGGGAAATCCTCGAGGGAAAGCCACAGATCCTTTGATCCACGTGACAGGAAGCGTGACCCTACTGCTGCAGCTCGGGAGGGAATCGCACGTGCATGCCCCCACTCGAGACGAGGCCTGACTCCCCTGGGGAGACTGAGAGGCACCCTAAGATCCATGTCAACACTGGAGAGGAATCCTCAGGTTCCGGCCCCGACTCCACACAAGGTCTTAGGCCCCGGGATCGATGGGAGAGGAATCCCGAGATGGCTCCTAGCAACTCGCATGGGGATTGGCCCTTCCTGAGGCCACCAGAGCGGGTCCCTGAGGTCCCCGTCGTAACTCGAGAAGACCTGCCGCAACTCGAGAATATCCAGGAGGTTCTGCCCTGCAGGCGAGATGATGCTCATTTCCGCAGAGGCTTCTCGGGGCTAATCACACCTCACCTCTGGAACGTCGAAAGGGTCCTTCACTCCCTTGGTGCAACTCGAGAAGTTCCCCGACATACCCGTCTCCACTCGAGAGGAAACACGAGGGTCCCGCCCACATCCAGAGGAGCCCCGTTTCCGCCTCATAGCTCGAGGTGAGGGATCCTTTCCCTGCTTCGTCGGGAAAGAATTCCGGGCGTTCCCGTCGCATCTCAAGAGGAGGTCCTCTCAACAGGAACGGCGAGAGGAACTCCAGGGTCGTGCCACCATTCCAAAAGTCCCCCAGATATCTCTGTCCATTCCAGAGGAACCTCTTTTCCCTTCACCGGCTCGTCTTTCACGCCGAGGATCGACTCACACCAAGGTGGCACTTGGCACAGCCCTGTGGAAAAGCCTCGTGGGAAAGCCTCGAGGGAAATCCTCGAGGGAAAGCCACAGATCCTTTGATCCACGTGACAGGAAGCGTGACCCTACTGCTGCAGCTCGGGAGGGAAGCGCACGTGCATGCCCCCACTCGAGACGAGGCCTGACTCCCCTGGGGAGACTGAGAGGCACCCTAAGATCCATGTCAACACTGGAGAGGAATCCTCAGGTTCCGGCCCCGACTCCACACAAGGTCTTAGGCCCCGGGATCGATGGGAGAGGAATCCCGAGATGGCTCCTAGCAACTCGCATGGGGATTGGCCCTTCCTGAGGCCACCAGAGCGGGTCCCTGAGGTCCCCGTCGTAACTCGAGAAGACCTGCCGCAACTCGAGAATATCCAGGAGGTTCTGCCCTGCAGGCGAGATGATGCTCATTTCCGCAGAGGCTTCTCGGGGCTAATCACACCTCACCTCTGGAACGTCGAAAGGGTCCTTCACTCCCTTGGTGCAACTCGAGAAGTTCCCCGACATACCCGTCTCCACTCGAGAGGAAACACGAGGGTCCCGCCCACATCCAGAGGAGCCCCGTTTCCGCCTCATAGCTCGAGGTGAGGGATCCTTTCCCTGCTTCGTCGGGAAAGAATTCCGGGCGTTCCCGTCGCATCTCAAGAGGAGGTCCTCTCAACAGGAACGGCGAGAGGAACTCCAGGGTCGTGCCACCATTCCAAAAGTCCCCCAGATATCTCTGTCCATTCCAGAGGAACCTCTTTTCCCTTCACCGGCTCGTCTTTCACGCCGAGGATCGACTCACACCAAGGTGGCACTTGGCACAGCCCTGTGGAAAAGCCTCGTGGGAAAGCCTCGAGGGAAATCCTCGAGGGAAAGCCACAGATCCTTTGATCCACGTGACAGGAAGCGTGACCCTACTGCTGCAGCTCGGGAGGGAAGCGCACGTGCATGCCCCCACTCGAGACGAGGCCTGACTCCCCTGGGGAGACTGAGAGGCACCCCAAGATCCATGTCAACACTGGAGAGGAATCCTCAGGTTCCGGCCCCAACTCCACACAAGGTCTTAGGCCCCGGGATCGATGGGAGAGGAATCCCGAGATGGCCCCTAGCAACTCGCATGTGGACTGGCCCTTCCTGGGGCCACCAGAGCGGGTCCCTGAGGTCCCCGTCGTAACTCGAGAAGACCTGCCGCAACTCGAGAATATCCAGGAGGTTCTCCCCTGCAGGCGAGATGAGGCCCATTTCCGCAGAGGCTTCTCAGGGCTAATCACACCTCACCTCTGGAACGTCGAAAGGTTCCTTCCCACCCTTGGTACAACTCAAGAAGTTCCCCGACATACCCGTCTCCACTCGAGAGGAAACACGAGGGTCCCGCCCACATCCAGAGGAGCCCCGTTTCCGCCTCGTAGCTCGAGGTGAGGGATCCTTTCCCTGCTTCGTCGGGAAAGAATTCCGGGCGTTCCCGTCGCATCTCAAGAGGAGGTCCTCTCAACAGGAACGGCGAGAGGAACTCCAGGGTCGTGCCACCATTCCAAAAGTCCCCCAGATGTCTCTGTCCATTCCAGAGGAACCTCTTTTCCCTTCACCGGCTCGTCTTTCACGCCGAGGATCGACTCACACCAAGGTGGCACTTGGCACAGCCCTGTGGGAAAGCCTCGTGGGAAAGCCTCGAGGGAAATCCTCGAGGGAAAGCCACAGATCCCTTGATCCACGTTACAGGAAGTGTGACCCTGCTGCTGCAGCTCGGAAGGGAAGCGCACGTGAACAGTTCCCACACGAGACGAGACCTGACTCACCTGGGGAAACTAAGAGGCACCCCAAAATCCATGTCAACACTGGAGAGGAATCCTCAGGATCCGGCCCCGACTCCACACAAGGTCTTAGGCCCCGGCATCGACGGGAGAGGAATCCCGAGATGGCCCCTAGCAACTCGCATGGGGAGTGGCCCTTCCTGAGGCCACCAGAGCGGGTCCCTGAGGTCCCCGTCGTAACTCGAGAAGACCTGCCGCAACTCGAGAATATCCAGGAGGTTCTCCCCTGCAGGCGAGATGAGGCCCATTTCCGCAGAGGCTTCTCGGGGCTAATCACACCTCACCTCTGGAACGTCGATAGGGTCCTTCACACCCTTGGTGCAAATCAAGAAGTTCCCCGACATACCCGTCTCCACTCGAGAGGAAACACGAGGGTCCCGCCCACATCCAGAGGAGCCCCGTTTCCCGCCTCGTAGCTCAAGGTGAGGGATCCTTTCCCTGCTTCGTTGGGAAAGAATTTCCCGGGGTTCCCGTCGCATCTCAAGAGGAGGCCCTCTGAACAGGAACGGCGAGAGGAACTCCAGGGTCGTGCCACCATTCCAAGAGTCCCCCAGATGTCTCAGTGCATTGCAGAGGAACCTCTTTTTCCTTCACCGGTCGTCTTTCACACCGAGGATCGACTCACACCAAGGTGGCACTTCTCATAGCACTGTGGAAAGCTTCCTGGGAATGCCTCGATGGAAAGCCTCGAGGGAAAGCCACACATCCCTTGATCCACGTGACAGGAAGCGTGACCCTACTGCTGCAGCTCGGGAGGGAAGCACACGTGCATGACCTCACTCGAGACGAGGCCTGACCTCCCCCTGGGGAGACTCAGAGGCACCCCAAAATCCATGTCAACACTGGAGAGGAATCCTGAGGTTCCGGCCCCGACTACGCACAAGGTCTTAGGCCCTGGCATCGACGGGAGAAGTATGGCGAGATGGCCCCTAGCAACTCACATGGGACTGGCCCTTCCTGAGGCCACCAGAGCGGGTCCCTGAGGTCCGCGTCGTAACTCGAGAAGACCTGCCGCAACTCGAGAATATCCAGGAGGTTCTCCCCTGCAGGCGAGATGAGGCCCATTTCCGCAGAGGCTTCTCGGGGCTAATCACAGCTCACCTCTGGAACGTCGAAAGGGTCCTTCACACCCTTGGTGCAACTAAAGAAGTTCCCCGACATACCCGTCTCCATTCGAGCGTAAACACGAGGGTCCCCGCCCACATCCAGAGGAGCCCCGTTTCCGCCTCGTAGCTCGAGGTGAGGGATCCTTTCCCTACTTCGTCGGGAAAGAATTCCCGGCATTCCCGTCGCATCTCAAGAGGAGGCCCTCTCAACAGGAACGGCGAGAGGAACTCCAGGGTCGTGCCACCATTCCAAGAGTCCCCCAGATATCTCAGTCCATTCCAGAGGAACCTCTTTTCCCTTCACCGGCTCGTCTTTCACGCTGAGGATCGACTCACACCAAGGTGGCACTTGGCACAGCCCTGTGGAAAAGCCTCGTGGGAAAGCCTCGAGGGAAATCCTCGAGGGAAAGCCACAGATCCTTTGATCCACGTGACAGGAAGCGTGACCCTACTGCTGCAGCTCGGGAGGGAATCGCACGTGCATGCCCCCACTCGAGACGAGGCCTGACTCCCCTGGGGAGACTGAGAGGCTCCCCAAGATTCCTGTCAACACTGGAGAGGAATCCTCAGGTTCCGGCCCCGACTCCACACAAGGTCTTAGGCCCCGGCATCGATGGGAGAGGAATCCTAGATGGCCCCTAGCAACGCGCTTGGGGACTGGCCCTTCCTGAGGCCACCAGAGCGGGTCCCTGAGGTCCCCGTCGTAACTCGAGAAGACCTGCCGCAACTCGGAGAATATCCCAGGAGGTTCTCCCCTGCAGGCGCGATGAGGCCCCATTTCCGCAGAGGCTTCTCGGGGCTAATCACACCTCACCTCTGGAACGTCGAATGGGTCCTTCACACGCTTGGTGCAACTCAAGAAGTTCCCCGACATACCCGTCTCCACTCGAGAGGAAAAACGAGGGTCTCGCCCACATCCAGAGGAGCCCCGTTTCCGCCTCGTAGCTCGAGGTGAGGGATCCTTTCCCTGCTTCGTCGGGAAAGAATTCCCGGCGTTCCTGGCGCATCTCAAGAGGAGGCCCTCTCAACAGGAACGGCGAGAAGAACTCCAGGGTCGTGCTACCATTCCAAGAGTCCCCCAGATGTCTCAATCCATTCCAGAGGAAGCTCTTTTTCCTTCACCGGCTCGTCTTTCACGCCGAGGATCGACTCACACCAAGGTGGCACTTGGCACAGCCCTGTGGGAAAGCCTCGTGGGAAAGCCTCGAGGCACAGCCTCGAGGGAAAGCCACAGATCCCTTGATCCACGTGACAGGAAGCGTGACATTCCTGCTGCAGCTCGGGAGGAAAGCGCACGTGCATGCCCCCACCTCGAGACGAGGCCTGACTCCCCTGGGGAGACTCAGAAGCACCCCAAGATCCATGGCAACACTGGAGAGGCATCCTCAGGTTCCGTCCCCGACTCCACACAAGGTCTTAAGCCCCGGCATGGACGGAGAGGAATCCGAGATGGTCACTAGCAACTCGCATGGGGACTGTCCTTTCCTGAGGCCACCAGAGCGGGTCCCTGAGGTCCCCGTCGTAACTCGAGAAGACCTGCCGCAACTCGAGAAAATCCACGAGGGTCTCCACTCCAGGAGAGATGAGGCCCATTTCGGCTGAGGCGTCTCGAGGCTAATCACACCTCACCTCTGGAACTTCGACAGGGTCCTTCACACCCTTGGTGCAAATCAAGAAGTTCCCCGACACACCCGTCTCCACTCGAGAGGAAACACGAACGTCCCGCCCACATCCAGAGGAGCCCCGTTTCCGCCTCGTAGCTCGAGATGAGGGATCCTTTCCCTGCTTCGTCGGGAAAGAGTTCCCGGCGTTCCCGTCGCATCTCAAGAGGAGGCCCTCTCAACAGGAACGGCGAGAGGAACTCTAGGGTCGTGCCACCATTCCAAGAGTCCCCCAGATGTCTCAGTCCATACCAGAGGAACCACTTTTCCCTTCACCGGCTCGTCTTTCACGCCGAGGATCGACTCCCACCAAGGTGGGCACGTGGCACAGCCCTGTGGGAAAGCCTCGTGGGAAAGCCTCGAGGGACAGCCTCGAGGGAAAGCCACAGATTCTTTGATCCACGTGAGAGGAAGCGTGACACTCCTGCTGCAGCTCGGGAGGAAAGCGCACGTGCATGCCCCCACTCGAGACGAGGCCTGAATCCCCTGGGGGGAGACTCAGAAGCACCCCAAGATCCATGGCAACTCTGGAGAGGCATCCTCAGGTTCCGGCCCCGACTCCACACAAGGTCTTAGGCCCAGACATGGATGGGGAGAGGGATCCCGAGATGGCCCCTAGCAACTCGCAGGGGGACTGGCCTTTAATGAGGCCACCAGGGCGGGTCCCTGAGGTCCACGTCGTAACACGAGAAGACCTGTCGCAACTCGATAATATCCAGGAGGTTCTCCCCTCCATGCGAGATGTGGCCATTTCCGCTGAGGCGTCTCGAGGCTGATCACACCTCACCTCTGGAACTTCGCAAGGGTCCTTCACACCCTTGGTGCAAATCAAGAAGTTCGCCGACATACCCGTCTCCACTCGAAAGGAAACACAACGGTCCCGCCCACATCCAGAGGAGCCGCGTTTCCGCCTCATAGCTCGAGATGAGGGATCCTTTCCCTGCTTCATCGAGAAAGAGTTCCTGGCGTTCCAGTCGCAACTCAAGAGCAGGCCCTCTCAACAGGAACGGCAAGAGGAACTCCAGGTCGTGCCACCATTCCAAGAGTCCCCCAGATGTCTCAGTCCATTCCAGAGGAACCTCTTTTCCTTTCACCGGCTCGTCTTTCACGCCGAGCATCGAAACACACCAAGGTGGCACGTGGCACAGCCCTGTGGGAAAGCCCCGTGGGAAAGACTTGAGGGACAGCCTCGAGGAAAGCCACAGATCCCTTGATCGACGTGACAGGAAGCATGACACTCCTGAGGCAGCTCGGGAGGAAAGCCGCACGTGCATGCCCCAACTCGAGACGAGGCCTGACTCCCCTGGGGAGACTCAGAAGCACCCCAAGATCCATGGCAACACTGGGAGAGGCATCCTCAGGTTCCGGCCCCGACTTCACATAAGGTCTAAATCCCCGGCATGGACGGGAGAGGAATCCCGAGATGGCCACTAGCAACTCGCATGGGGACTGGCGTTTCCTGAGGCCACTAGAGCGGGTCCCTGAGGTCCCCGTCGTAACTCGAGAAGGACCTGCCGCAACTCGAGGAAATCAAGGAGGTTCTCCCCTCCAGGCGAGATGAGGCCCATTTCCGCTGAGGCGTCTCCAGGCTGATCACACCTCACCTCTGGACTTCGACAGGATCCTTCACACCCTTGGTGCAAATCAAGAAGTTCCCCGACACACCCGTCTCCACTCGAGAGGAAACACGAACGTCCCGCCCACATCCAGAGGAGCCCCGTTTCCGCCTCGTAGCTCTAGATGAGGGATCCTTTCCCTGCTTCGTCGGCAAAGAGTTCCCGGCGTTCCCGTCGCATCTCAAGAGGAGGCCCTCTCAACAGGTACGGCGAGAGGAACTCCAGGGTCGTGCCACCATTCCAAGAGTCCCCCAGATGTCTCAGTCCATTCCAGAGGAACCTCTTTTCCCTTCACCGGCTCGTCTTTCACGCCGAGGGATCGACTCCCACCAAGGTGGCACGTGGCACAGCACTGTGGGAAAGCCTCGTGGGAAAGCCTCGAGAGACAGCCTCGAGGGAAAGCCACAGATCCCTTGATCCACGTGACAGGGAAGCGTGACACTCCTGCTGCAGCTCGGGAGGAAAGCGCACGTGCATGCCCCCACTCGAGACGAGGCCTGACTCCCCTGGGGAGACTCAGAAGCACCCCAAGATCCATGGCAACACTGGAGAGGCATCCTCAGGTTCCGGCCCCGACTCCACACAAGGTCTTAGGCCCCGGCATTAATGGGAGAGGAATCCCGAGATGGCCCCTAGCAACTCGCACGGGGGACTGGCCTTTAATGAGGCCACCAGAGCGGGTCCCTGAGGTCCACGTCGTAACACGAGAAGACCTGCCGCAACTCGATAATATCCAGGAGGTTCTCCCCTCCATGCGAGATGTGGCCCATTTCCGCTGAGGCGTCTCGAGGCTGATGACACCTCACCTCTGGAACTTCGCAAGGGTCCTTCACACCCTTGGTGCAAATCAAGAAGTTCCCCGACATACCCGTCTCCACTCGAGAGGAAACACAACGGTCCCGCCCACATCCAGAGGAGCCCCGTTTCCGCCTCATAGCTCGAGATGTGGGATCCTTTCCCTGCTTCATCAAGAAAGAGTTCCTGGCGTTCCAGTCGCAACTCAAGAGCAGGCCCTCTCAACAGGAACGGCGAGAGGAACTCCAGGGTCGTGCCACCATTCCAAGAGTCCCCCAGATGTCTCAGTCCATTCCAGAGGAACCTCTTTTCCTTTCACCGGCTCGTCTTTCACGCCGAGCATCGAATCACACCAAGGTGGCACGTGGCACAGCCCTGTGGGAAAGCCTCGTGGGAAAGCCTTGAGGGACAGCCTCGAGGGAAAGCCACAGATCCCTTGATCGACGTGACAGGAAGCATGACACTACTGCTGCAGCTCGGGAGGAAAGCGCACGTGCATGCCCCAACTCGAGACGAGGCCTGACTCCCCTGGGGAGACTCAGAAGCACCCCAAGATCCATGGCAACACTGGAGAGGAATCCTCAGGTTCCGGCCCCGACTTCACATAAGGTCTAAATCCCCGGCATGGACGGGAGAGGAATCCCGAGATGGCACTTAGCAACTCGCATGGGGACTGGCGTTTCCTGAAGCCACTAGAGCGGGTCCCTGAGGTCCCCGTCGTAACTCGAGAAGACCTGCCGCAACTCGAGGAAATCAAGGAGGTTCTCCCCTCCAGGCGAGATGAGGCCCATTTCCGCTGAGGCGTCTCCAGGCTGATCACACCTCACCTCTGGAACTTCGACAGGGTCCTACACACCCTTGGTGCAAATCAAGAAGTTCCCCGACACACCCGTCTCCACTCGAGAGGAAACACGAACGTCCCGCCCACATCCAGAGGAGCCCCGTTTCCGCCTCGTAGCTCGAGATGAGGGATCCTTTCCCTGCTTCTTCGGGAAAGAGTTCCCGGCGTTCCCGTCGCATCTCAAGAGGAGGCCCTCTCAACAGGAACGGCGAGAGGAACTCCAGGGTCGTGCCACCATTCCAAGAGTCCCCCAGATGTCTCAGTCCATTCCAGAGGAACCTCTTTTCCCTTCACCGGCTCGTCTTTCACGCCGAGGATCGACTCCCACCAAGGTGGCACGTGGCACAGCCCTGTGGGAAAGCCTCGTGGGAAACCCTCGAGAGACAGCCTCGAGGGAAAGCCACAGATCTCTTGATCCACGTGACAGGAAGCGTGACACTACTGCTGCAGCTCGGGAGGAAAGCGCACGTGCATCCCCCCACTCGAGACGAGGCCTGACTCCCCTGGGGAGACTCAGAAGCACCCCAAGATCCATGGCAACACTGGAGAGGCATCCTCAGGTTCCGGCCCCGACTCCACACAAGGTCTTAAGCCCCGGCATGGATGGGAGAGGAATCCCGAGATGGCCCCTAGCAACTCGCACGGGGACTGGCCTTTAATGAGGCCACCAGAGCGGGTCCCTGAGGTCCCTGTCGTAACACGAGAAGACCTGCCGCAACTCGATAATATCCAGGAGGTTCTCCCCTCCATGTGAGATGTGGCCCATTTCCGCTGAGGCGTCTCGAGGCTGATCACACCTCACCTCTGGAACTTCGCAAGGGTCCTTCACACCCTTGGTGCAAATCAAGAAGTTCCCCGACATACCCGTCTCCACTCGAGAGGAATCACGAGGGTCCCGCCCAGATCCAGAGAAGCCCCGTTTCCGCCTCGTAGCTCGAGATGAGGGATCCTTTCCTGTTTCGTCGAGAAATAGTTTCCGGCGTTCCCGTCGCACCTCAAGAAGAGGCCTTCTCAACAGGAACGGCGAGAGGAACTCCAGGGTCGTGCCACCATTCCAAGAGTCCCCAGATGTCTCAGTCCATTCCAGAGGAACCTCTTTTCCCTTCACCGGCTCGTCTTTCACGCCGAGGATCGACTCACACCAAGGTGGCACGTGGCACAGACCTGTGGGAAAGCCTCGTGGGAAAGCCTCGAGCGACAGCCTCGAGGGAAAGCCACAGATCCCGTGATCCATGTGACAGGAAGCGTGACACTACTGCTGCAGCTCGGGAGGAAAGCGCACGTGCAAGCCCCCACTTGAGACGAGGCCTGACTCCACTGGGGAAACTCAGAAGCACCCCAAGATCCATGGGAACACTGGGAGGAATCCTCAGGTTCCGACCCCGACTCCACACAAGGTCTTAAGCACCGGCATGGACGGGAGAGGAATCCCCGAGTTGGCACCTAGCAACTGGCATGGGGACTGGCGTTTCCTGAGGCCACCAGAGCGGTTCTCTGAGGTCCCCGTCGTACCTCGAGAAGACCTGCCGCAAGTCGAGGAAATCAAGGAGGTTCTCCCCTCCAGGCGAGATGAGGCCCATTTCCGCTGAGGCGTCTCGAGGCTGATCACACCTCACCTCTGGAACTTCGAAAGGGTCCTTCACACCCTTGGTGCAAATCAAGAAGTTCCCTGACATACCCGTCTCGACTCGAGAGGAATCACGAGGGTCCCGCCCACATCCAGAGGAGACCCGTTTTCACCTCGTAGCTCGAGATGAGGGATCCTTTCCCTGCTTCGTCGGGAAAGAGTTCCCGGCGTTCCCGTCTCATCTCAAGAGGAGGCCCTCTCAACAGGAACGGCGAGAGAGGAAACTCCAGGGTCGTGCCACCATTCCAAGAGTCCCCCAGATGTTTCAGTCCATTCCAGACGAACCTCTTTTCCCTTCACCGGCTCGTCTTTCACGCCGAGGATCGACTCACACCAAGGTGGCACGTGGCACAGCCCTGTGGGAAAGCCTCGTGGGAAAGCCTCGAGGGAAAGCCTCGATGGAAAGCCACAGATCCCTTGATCCACGTGACAGGAAGCGTGACACTACTGCTGCAGCTCGGGAGGAAAGCGCACGTGCATGCCCCCACTCGAGCCGAGGCCTGACTCCCCTGGGGAGACTCAGAAGCACCCCAAGGTCCATGGCAACACTGGAGAGGAATCCTCAGGTTCCGGCCCCGACTCCACACAAGGTCTTATGCCCCGGCATGGACGAGAGAGGAATCACGAGAGGGCCCCTAGCAACTCGCATGGGGACTGGCCTTTCCTGAAGCCACCAGACCCCGTGGTCCCTCCCGTCGAAACTCGAGAAGACCTGCCGCAACTCGAGAAAATACAGGAGGTTTTCCCCTCCAGGCGAGATGAGGCCCATTTGCGCTGAGGCGTCTCGAGGCTGATCACACCTCACCTCTGGAACTTCGAAACGGTCCCTTCACACCCTTGGTGCAAATCAAGAAGTTCCCCGACATACCCGTCTCCACTCGAGAGGAAACACGGGGGTCCCGCCCACACATCTAGAGGAGCCCCGTTTCCGCCTCGTAGCTCGAGATGAGGGATCCTTTCCCTGCTTCGTCGGGAAAGAGTTCCCGGCGTTCCCGTCGCATCTCAAGAGGAGGCCCTCTCAACAGGAACGGCGAGAGGAACTCCAGGGTCGTGCCAACATTCCAAGAGTCCCCCAGATGTCTCAGTCCATTCCAGAGGAACCTCTTTTCCCTGCACTGCCTCGTCTTTCATGCCGAGGATCGACTCACACCACGGTGGCACGTGGGACAGCCCTGTGGGAAAGCCTCGAGGGAAAGCCACAGATCCCTTAATCCACGTGATGGGAAGCGTGACACTGCTGCTGCAGCTCGGGAGCAAAGCGCACGTGCATGCCTTCACCCGAGACGAGGCCTGACTCCCCTGGGGAGACTCCAGAAATACCGCCAAAATCCATGTCGTCACTGGAGAGGAATTGTTAGGTTCCGGGCCCTGACTCCACACAAGGTCTTAGGCCTCCCTTCGACGGGAGAGGAATCCCGAGAGGCCCCCTAGCAAGTCGCAGGGGGAGTGGCCTTTCCTGAGGCCACCAGAGCGCGTCCCCTGAGGTCCCGGTCGTAACTCGAGAACACCTGCCACAACTCGAGAAAATCCAGGAGGTTCTCCCCTCCAGGCGAGATGAGGCCCATTTCCACTGAGGCATCTCGAGTCTAATCACACCTAACCTCTGGAACTTCGATAGGGTCCTTCACACCCTAGCTGCAACTCAAGAAGTTCCCCGACATTCCCGTCTCCACTCGAGAGGAAGCACGAGGGGTCCCTCCCACATCCAGAGGAGCCCCGTTTCCGCCTCACAGCTAGAGATGAGCGATCCTTTCCCTGCTCCATCGGGAAGGAATTCCCGGCGTTCCTGTCGCATCTCAAGACAAGGCGCTCTCAATAGGAAAGGCGAGAGGAACTCCAGGGTCGTGCCCCTATTCCAAGAGCCCTCCAGATGTCTCAGTCCATTCCAGAGTAACCTCTTTTCCCTGCACTGCCTCGTCTTTGACGCCAAGAAACGTCTCACCCCTCGGTGGCACGTGGGATAGCCCTGTGGGAAAGCCTCGTGGGAAAGCCCCGAGGGAAAGCCAAAGAACCCTTGATCCCCGCAACGGGAAGCGTGACACTGCTGCTACAGCTCGGGAGGGAAATCGCACGTGCATGCCCCCACTCGAGACGAGGACTGACTCCGCTGGGGAGACTCCGGAAATACCCCACGATCCATGTCAACACCCGAGAGGAATCCTCAGTTTCCGGCCCCGACTCCACACAAGGTCTTAGGCCCCCGGCATCGACGGGGAGAGGAATACTGAGATGCCCGCTGGCAACTCGCATGGGGACTGACCTTTCCTCAGGCCACCAGAGCGGGTGCCTGAGGTCCCCGTCGTTACCCGAGAACACCTGCCACAACTCGAGAAAATCCAGGAGGTTCTCCCCTCCAGGCTAGATGACACCCGTTTCCACTGAGACGTCTCGAGGCTAATCACACCTAACCTCTGCAAGCTCGAAAGAGTCTTCACACCGTTGCTGTAACTCAAGAAGTTCCCCGACATACCGTCTCCACTCGAGAGGAAGCACGAGGGTCCCGCCCATATTCAGAGGAGCCCCGTTTCTCCCTCGTAGCTTGAGATGAGGGATCTTTTCCCTACTTCGTCCGGAAAGAATTCCCGTCGTTCCCTTCGCATTTCAAGAGGAGGTGCACTCAACAGGAAAGGTGAGAGGAACTCCAGGGTCGTGCCACCATTCCAAGAGTCCCACAGATGTCTCAGTCCATTCCAGAGGAACCTCTTTTCCCTGCACTGCCTCGTCTTTCATGCCGAGGATCGACTCACACCACGGTGGCACGTGGGACAGCCCTGTGGGAAAGCCTCGAGGGAAAGCCACAGATCCCTTAATCAACGTGATGGGAAGCGTGACACTGCTGCTACAGCTCGGGAGCAAAGCGCACGTGCATGCCTTCACCCGAGACGAGGCCTGACTCCCATGGGGAGACTTCAGAAATACCCCCAAGATCCATGTCGTCACTGGAGAGGAATTCTTAGGTTCCGGGCCCTGACTCCACAAAAGGTCTTAGGCCTCGCTTCGATGGGAGAGGAATCCCAAGAGGCCCCCTAGCAACTCGCAAGGAGACTGGCCTTTCCTGAGGCCTCTAGAGCGGGTCCCTGAGGTCCCCGTCGTAACTCGAGAACACCTGCCGCAACTCGAGGAAATCCAGGAGGTTCTCCCGTCCAGGCGAGGTGAGGCCCATTTCCGCTGAGGCGTCTCCTGGCTAATCACACCTAACCTCTGGAACTTCGAAAGGGTCGTTCACACCCTTGCTGAAACTCAGGGAAGTTCCCCCGACATACCCGTCTCCACTTGAGAGGGGAGCACGAGGGTCCCGCCCACATCCAGAGGAGCCTCGTTTCCGCCTCATAGCTCGAGATGAGGGGATCCTTTGCCTTCTTCGTCGGGAAACAATTCCCGGCGTTCCCGTCGCATGTCAAGAGGAGGCGCTCTCAACAGGAAAGGCGAGAGGAACTCCAGGGTCGTGCCACCACTCCAAGAGTCCCCCAGATGTCTCAGTCCATTCCAGAGGAATCTGTTTTCCCTGCACTGGCTCGTCTTTCACGCCGAGGATCCACTCTCACCTCGGTGGCATGTTCGATAGCCCTGTGGGAAAGCCTCGTGGGAAAGCCTCGAGGGAAAACAACACATCCCTTTATCCAGGTGACAGGAAGGGTGACACTGCTGCTTCAGCTCGGCAAGAAAGCGCACGTGCATGCCCCCACTCGAGACGAGGACTGACTCCACTGGGGAGACTCCAGAAATACCCCACGATCCATGTCAACACCGGAGAGGAATCCTCCGGTACCGGCCCCGACTCCACACAAGGTCTTAGGCCCTGCCATCGATGCGAGAGGAATACTGAGATGCCCGCTGGCATCTCGCATGGGGGACTGACCTTTCCTGAGGCCACCAGAGCGGGTGCCTGAAATCCCCATCGTAACTCGAGAAGACCTGTCGCAACTCGAGAAAATCCAGGAGGTTCTCCCCTCCAGGCGAGATGAGGCCCATTTCCCCTGAGGCGACTCGAGGCTAATCACACCTAACCTCTGGAACTTCGAATGGGTCCTTCACACCTTTGGTGCAACTCAAGAAGTTCCCGGACATACCCGTGTCCACTCGCGAGGAAGCACGAGGGTCCCGCCCACATCCAGAGGAGCCCCGTTTCCGCCTCGTAGCTCGAGATGAGGGATCCTTTCCCTGGTTCTTCGGGAAAGGAATTCCCCACGTTCCTGTCGCATCTCAAGAGGAGGCGCTCTTAACAGGTAAGGCGAGAGGAACTCGAGGGTTGTGCCACCATTCCAAGAGTCCCCCAGATGTCTCAGTCCATTCAAGAGGAACCTGTTTTCTCTGCACTGGCTCGTCTTTCACGAAGAGGATCGACTCAAACCATGGTGGCATGTGGGATAGCCCTGTGGGAAAGCTTCGTGGGAAAGCTTCGAGGGAAAACAACAGATCCCTTATCCACGTGAAAGGAAGCGAGACACTGCTACTTCAGCTTGGCAAGAAAGCGCACGTACACGCCCCCAATCGAGACGAGGCCTGACTGCCCAGGGGAGACTCAAGAAGTACCCCAAGATCCATGTCAGAACTGGAGAGGAATCCTCAGGTTCCGGCCCCGACTCCACACAAGGTCTTAGGCCCTGGGATCGACGGGAGAGGAATCCCGAGAGGCCCCCTAGCAACTCACATGGGGATGACCTTTCTTGAGGCCACCAGAGCGGGTCCCTGAGGTCCCCGTCTTACGTCGAGAACACCTGCCGCAACTCGAGGAAATCCAGGAGGTTCTCCCCTCAGGGGAGATGAGGCCCATTTCTGCTGTGGCGTCTCGAGGCTAATCACACCTAACCTCCGGAACGTCGGAAAGGGGTCCTTCACACCCTTGCTGCAACTCAGGAAGCTCCCTGACATACCCGTCTCCACTCGAGAGGAAGCACGAGGGTTCCTTCCACATCCAGAGGAGCCCCGTTTCCGGCTCGTAGCTCGAGATGAGGGATCCTTTCCCTGCTTCGTCGGGAAAGAAGTCCCGGCGTTCCTGTCGCATCTCAAGAGGAGGCGCTCTCAAGGGGAAAGGCGAGAGGAACTCCAGGGTCGTGCCACCATTCCAAGAGTCCCCCCAGATGTCTCAGTCCATTCCAGAGGAACCTGTTTTCCCTGCACTGGCTCCTCTTTCACGCCGAGGATCCACTCACACCACGGTGGCATGTTCGATAGCCCTGTGGGAAAGCCTCGTGGGAAAGCCTCGAGGGAAAACAACAGACCCCTTGATCCACGTGACAGGAAGCGTGACACTGCTGCTTCAGCTCGGCAAGAAAGCGCACGTGCATGCCCCCACTCGAGACGAGGACTGACTCCGCTGGGGAGACTCCAGAAATACCCCACGACCCATGTCAACACCGGAGAGGAATCCTCCGGTTCCGGCCCCACCTCCACACAAGGTCTTAGGCCCTGGCATCGACGCGAGAGGAATACTGAGATGCCCGCTGGCATCTCGCATGGGGACTGACCTTTCCTGAGGCCACCAGAGCGGGTGCCTGAAATCCCCGTCGTAACTCGAGAATACCTGTCGCAACTCGAGAAAATCCAGGAGGTTCTCCCCCTCCAGGCGAGATGAGGCCCATTTCCCCTGAGGCGACTCGAGGCTAATCACACCTAACCTCTGGAACTTCGAATGGGTCCTTCACACCTTTGGTGCAACTCAAGAAGTTCCCGGACATACCCGTGTCCACACGCGAGGAAGCACGAGGGTCCCGCCCACATCCAGAGGAGACCCGTTTCCGCCTCGTAGCTCAAGATGAGGGATCCTTTCCCTGCTTTCTTCGGGAAAGAATTCCCCACGTTCCCGTCGAATCTCAAGAGGAGGCGCTCTCAACAGGTAAGGCGAGAGGAACTCGAGGGTCGTGCCACCATTCCAAGAGTCCCCCAGATGTGTCAGTCCATTCAAGAGGAGCCTGTTTTCCCTGCACTGGCTCGTCTTTCACGAAGAGGATCAACTCAAACCACGGTGGCACGTGGCACAGCCCTGTGGGAAAACCTCTTGGGAAAGCCCTCCAGGGAAAGCCTCGAGGGGAAAGCCACAGATCCCTTGATCCTCGTTACAGGAATCGTGACACTACTGCTGCAGGTCGGGGAGGAAAGTGCACGTGCATGCCCCCACTCGAGACGAGGCCTGACTCCCCTGGGGGAGACTCAGAAGCACCCCAAGATCCATGGCAACACTGGAGAGGAATCCTCAGGTTCCGGCCCCGACTCCACACAAGGTCTTAGGCCCAGGCATGGACGGGAGAGGAATCCCGAGACGGATCCTAGCACCTCGCATGCGGACTGGGCTTTCCTGAGGCCGCCATAACGGGTCCCTGATGTCCCCGTCGTAACTCGAGAAGACCTGCCGCATCTCGAGGAAATCCAGGAGGTTCTCCCCTCCAGGGGAGATGAGGCCCATTTCCGCTGAGATGTCTCGAGGCTGATCACACCTCACCTCTGGAACTTCGAAAGGGTCCTTCACACCCTTGGTGCAAATCAAGAAATTCCCCGACATACCCGTCTCCACTCGAGAGGAAACACGAGGGTCCCGCCCACATCCAGAGGAGCCCCGTTTCCGCCTCGTAGCTCGAGATGAGGGATCCGTTCCCTGCTTCGTCGGGAAAGAGTTCCCGGCGTTCCTGTCGCATTTCAAGAGGAGGCCCTCTCAACAGGAACGGCGAGAGGAACTCCAGGGTCATGCCACCATTCCAGGAGTCCCCCAGATGTCTCAGTCCATTCCAGAGGAAACACTTTTCCCTTCACCGGCTCGTCTTTCACGCCGAGGATCGACTCACACCAAGGTTGCACGTGGGACAGTACTGTGGGAAAGCCTCGTGGGAAAGCCTCGAGGGAAAGCCTCGAGGGGAAAGCGACAGATCCCTTGATCCACGTGTCAGGAAGCCTGACACTACTGCTGCAGCTGCGGGAGGGAAAGCGCACGTGCATACCCCCACTCGAGACGAGGCCTGAATTCCCTGGGGAGACTCAGAAGCACCCCAAGTTCCATGTCAACACTGGAGAGAAATCCTCAGGTTCCGTCCCCGACTCCACTCAAGGTCTTAGGCCCTGGTATCGACGGGTAAGAAATCCCGAGATGGACCCTAGCAACTCGCATGGGGACTGGCCTTTCCTGAGGCCCACCAGAGCGGGTCCCTGAGGCCCCGTCGGAACTCGAGGAGACCTGTCGCCCCTTGAGAAAATCAAGGAGGTTCTCCCCTCCAGGCGAGATGAGGCCCATTTCCGCTGAGGCGTCTCGAGCCTGATCACACCTCACCTCTGGAACTTCGAAAGGGTCATTCACACCCTTGGTGCAAATCAAGAAGTTCCCCGACATACCCGTCTCCACTCGAGAGGAAACACGAGGGGTCCCGCCCACATTCAGAGGAGCCCCGTTTCCACCTCGTAGCTCGAGATGAGGGATCCTTCCCCTGCTTCGTCGGGAAAGAGTTCCCGGCGTTCCCGTCGCAACTCAAGAGGGGGCCCTCTCAACAGGAACGGCGAGAGGTACTCCAGGGTCGTGCCACCATTCCAAGAGTCCCCCAGATGTCTCAGTCCATTAGAGAGGAACCTCTTTTCCCTTCACCGGCTCGTGTTTCATGCCGAGGATTGACTCACACCAAGGTGGCACGTGGCACAGCCCTGTGGGAAAGCCTCGTGGGAAAGCCTCGAGGGAAAGCTACATATCCCTTGATCCACGTGACAGGAAGCGTGATACTACTGCTGCAGCTCGGGAGGAAAGCGCACGTGCATGCCCCCCACTCGAGACGAGGCCGGATTCCATTGGGGAGACTCAGAAGCACCCCAAGATCCATGGCAACACTGGAGAGGAAATCCTCAGGTTCCGGCCCCGACTCCACACAAGGTCTTAGGCCCCGGCATGGACGGGAGAGGAATCCTGAGAGGGCCCCTAGGAACTCGCATGGGGACTGGCCTTTCCTGAGGCCACCAGAGCGGGTCCCTGAGGTCCCCGTCGTAACTCGAGAAGACCTGCCGCAACTCGAGAAAATCCAGGAGGTTCTCCCCTCCAGGCGAGATGAGGCCCATTTCCGCTGAGGCGTCTCGAGGCTGATCACACCTCACCTCTGGAACTTCGAAAGGGTCCTTCACACCCTTGGTGCAAATCAAGAAGTTCCCCGACATACCCGTCTCCACTCGAGAGGAAACACGAGGGTCCCGCCCACATCCAGAGGAGCCCCGTTTCCGGCTCGTAGCTCGAGATGAGGGATCCTTTCCCCTGCTTCGTCGGGAAAGAGTTCCCGGCGTTCCCGTCGCATCTCAAGAGGAGGCCCTCTCAACAGGAACGGCGAGAGGAACTCCAGGGTCGTGCCACCATTCCAAGAGTCCCCCAGATGTCTCAGTCCATTCCAGAGGAACCTCTTTTCCCTTCACCGGCTCGTCTTTCACGCCGAGGATCGACTCACCAAGGTGGCACGTGGCACAGCCCTGTGGGTAAGCCTCGTGGGAAAGCCTCGAGGGACAGCCTCGAGGGAAAGCCACAGATCCCTTGATCCACGTGACAGGAAGCGTGACACTACTGCTGCAGCTCGGGAGGAAAGCACACGTGCATGCCCCCACTCGAGACGAGGCCTGACTCCCCTGGGGAGACTCAGAAGCACCCCAAGATCCATGGCAACACTGGAGAGGAAACCTCAGGTTCCGTCCCCGACTCCACACAATGTCTTAAGCCCCGGCATTGACGGGAGAGGAATCCCGAGATGGCACCTAGCAACTCGCATGGGGACTGGCCTTTCCTGAGGCCACCAGAGCGGGTCCCGGAGGTCCCCGTCGTAACTCGAGAAGACCTGCCGCAACTCGAGAAAATCCAGGAGGTTCTCCCCTCCAGGCGAGATGAGGCCCATTTCCGCTGAGGCGTCTCGAGGCTGATCACACCTCACCTCTGGAACTTCGAAAGGGTCCTTCACACCTTTGATGCAAATCAAGAAATTCCCCGACATACCCGTCTCCACAGGAGCGGAATCACGAGGGTCCCGCCCATATCCAGAGGAGCCCCGTATCCGCCTCGTAGCTCGAGATGAGGGATCCTTCCCCTGAATCGTCGGGAAAGACTTACCGGCGTTCCCCTCGCATCTCAAGGGGAGGCCCTCTCAACAGGAACGGCGAGAGGAACTCCAGGGTCGTGCCACCATTCCAAGAGTCCCCCAGATGTCTCAGTCCATTCCAGAGGAACCTCTTTTCCCTTCACCGGCTCGTCTTTCACGCCGAGGATCGACTCACACCAAGGTGGCACGTGGCACAGCCCTGTGGGTAAGCCTCGAGGGACAGCCTCGAGGGAAAGCCACAGACCCCTATATCCACGTGACAGGAAGCGTGACACTACTGCTGCAGCTCGGGAGGAAAGCGCACGTGCATGCCCCCACTGGAGACGAGGCCTGACTCCCCTGGGGAGACTCAGAATCACCCCAAGACCCATGGCAACACTGGAGAGGAATCCTCAGGTTCCGGCCCCGACTCCACACAAGGACTGAGGCCCCGGCATGGACGGGAGAGGAATCCCGAGAGGTCACCTAGCAACTCGCATGGGGACTGGCCTTTCCTGAGGCCACCAGAGCGGGTCCCTGAGGTCCCAGTCGTAACTCGAGAAGACCTGCCGCATCTCGAGAAAATCCAGGAGGTTCTCCCCTCCAGGCGAGATGAGGCCCATTTCCGCTGAGGCGTCTCGAGGCTGATCACACCTCACCTCTGGAACTTCGAAAGGGTCCTTCACACCCTTGGTGCAAATCAAGAAGATCCCCGACATACCCGTCTCCACTCGAGAGGAATCACGAGGGTTCCGCCCACATCCAGAGGAGCACCGTTTCCGCCTCATAGCTCGTGAGGAGGGATCCTTTCCCTGCTTCGTCGGGAAAGAGTTCCCGGCGTTCCCGTCGCATCTCAAGAGGAGGCCCTCTCAACAGGAACGGCGAGAGAAACTCCAGGGTCGTGCCACCATTCCAAGAGTCCCCCAGATGTCTCAGTCAATTACAGGGGAACCTCTTTTCCCTTCACCGGCTCGCTTTCACGCCGAAGATCGACTCACACCAAGGTGGCACGTGGCACAGCCCTGTGGGAAAGCCTCGTGGGAAAGCCTCGAGGGAAAGCCACAGATCCCTTGATCCACGTGACAGGAAGCGTGACACTACTGCTGCAGCTGGGGAGGAAAGCGCACGTGCATGCCCCCACTCGAGACGATGCCTGACTCCACTGGGGAGACTCAGAAGCACCCCGAGATCCATGGCAACACTGGAGAGGAATCCTCACGTTCCGGCCCTGACTCCACACAAGGACTGAGGCCCCGGCATGGACGGGGGAGAAATCCCGAGAGGTCCCCTAGCAACTCGCATGGGGACTGGCCTTTCCTGAGGCCACCAGAGCGGGACCCTGAGGTCCCCGTCGTAACTCGAGAAGACCTGACGAAACTCGAGAAAATCCAGGAGGTTCTCCCCTCCAGGCGAGATGAGGCCCATTTCCGCTGAGGCGTCTCGAGGCTGATCACACCTCACCTCTGGAACTTCGACAGGGTCATTCACACCCTTGGTGCAAATTAAGAAGTTCCCCGACATACCCGTCTCCACTCGAGAGGAAACACGAGGGTGCCGCCCACATCCAGAGGAGCCCCGTTTCCGCCTCGTAGCTCGAGATGAGGGATCCTTTCCCTGCTTCGTCGGGAAAGAATTCTCGGCGTTCCCGTCGCATCTCAAGAGGAGGCCCTCTCAACAGGAACGGCGAGAGGAACTCCAGGGTCGTGCCACCATTCCAAGAGTCCCCCAGATGTCTCAGTCCATTCCAGAGGAACCTCGTTTCCCTTCACCGGCTCGTCTTTCACGCCGAGGATCGACTCCCACCAAGGTGGCACGTGGCACAGCCCTGTGGGAAAGCCTCGTGGGAAATCCTCGAGGGACAGCCTCGAGGGAAACCACAGATCCCTTGATCCACGTGACAGGAAGCGTGACACTACTGCTGCAGCTCGGGAGGAAAGCGCACGTGCATGCCCCCACTCGAGACGAGGACTGACTCCCCTGGGGAGACTCAGAAGCACCCCAATATCCATGGCAACACTGGAGAGGAATCCTCAGGTTCCGGCCCCGACTCCACACAAGGTCTTAAGCCCCGGCATGGACGGGATAGGAATCCCCAGATGGCCCCTAGCAACTCGCATGGGGACTGGCCTTTCCTGAGGCCACCAGAGCGGGTCTCTGAGGTCCCCGTGGTAACTCGAGAAGACCTGCCGCAACTCGAGAAAATCCAGAAGGTTCTCCCCTGCAGGCGAGATGAGGCCCATTAACCGCTGAGGCGTCTCGAGGCTGATCACACCTCACCTCTGGAACTTCGAAAGGGTCCTTCACACCCTTGGTGCAAATCAAGAAGTTCCCCGACATACCCGTCTCCACTCGAGAGGAATCACGAGGGTCCCGCCCACATCCTGAGGAGCCCCGTTTCCGCCTCGTAGCTCGAGATGAGGGATCCTTTCCCTGCTTCGTCGGGAAAGAGTTCCCGGCGTTCCCGTCGCATCTCAAGAGGAGGCCCTCTCAACAGGAACGGCGAGAGGAACTCCAGGGTCGTGCCACCATTCCAAGAGTCCCCCAGATGTCTCAGTCCATTCCAGAGGAACCTCTTTTCCCTTCACCGGCTCGTCTTTCACGCCGAGGATTGACTACCCCCAAGGTGGCACGTGGCACAGCCCTGTGGGAAAGCCTCGTGGGAAAGCCTCGAGGGACAGCCTCGAGAGAAAGCCACAGATCCCTTGATCCACGTGACAGGAAGCGTGACACTACTGCTGCAGCTCGGGAGGAAAGCGCACGTGCATGCCCCCACTCGAGACGATCCCTGACTCCACTGGGGAGACTCAGAAGCAACCCCAAATTCCATGGCAACACTGGAGAGAAATTCTCAGTTTCCGTCCCCGACTCCACACAAGGACTGAGGCCCCGGCATGGACGGGAGAGAAATCCCGAGAGGTCCCCTAGCAACTCGCATGGGGACTGGCCTTTCCTGAGGCCACCAGAGCGGGTCCCTGAGGTCCCCGTCGTAACTCGGGAAGACCTGCCGGAACTCAAGAAAATCCAGGCGGTTCTCCCCTCCAGGCGAGATGAGGCCCATTTCCGCTGAGGCGTCTCGAGGCTGATCACACCTCACCTCTGGAACTTCGAAAGGGTCCTTCACACCCTTGGTGCAAATCAAGAATTTCCCCGACATACCCGTCTCCTCTCGAGAGGAAACACGAGGGTCCAGCCCACATCCAGAGGAGCCCCGTTTCTGACTCATAGCTCTACATGAGGGATCCTTTCCCTGCTTCGTCGGGAAAGAGTTCCCGGCGTTCCCGTCGCATCTCAAGAGGAGGCCCTCTCAACAGGAACGGCGAGAGGAACTCCAGGGTCGTGCCACCATTCCAAGAGTCCCCCAGATGTCTCAGTCCATTCCATTGGAACCTCTTTTCCCTTCACCGGCTCGTCTTTCACGCCGAGGATCGACTCCCACCAAGGTGGCACGTGGCACAGCCCTGTGGGTAAGCCTCGTCTGAAAGCCTCGAGGGACAGCCTCGAGGGAAAGCCACAGATCCCTTGATCCACGTGACAGGAAGCGTGACACTACTGCTGCAGCTCGGGAGGAAAGCACACGTGCATGCCCCCACTCGAGACGAGGCCTGACTCCCCTGGGGAGACTCAGAAGCACCCCAAGATCCATGGCAACACTGGAGAGGAAACCTCAGGTTCCATCCCCGACTCCACACAATGTCTTAAGCCCCGGCATTGACGGGAGAGGAATCCCGAGATGGCACCTAGCAACTCGCATGGGGACTGGCCTTTCCTGAGGCCACCAGAGCGGGTCCCGGAGGTCCCCGTCGTAACTCGAGAAGACCTGCCGCAACTCGAGAAAATCCAGGAGGTTCTCCCCTCCAGGCGAGATGAGGCCCATTTCCGCTGAGGCGTCTCGAGGCTGATCACACCTCACCTCTGGAACTTCGAAAGGGTCCTTCACACCTTTGATGCAAATCAAGAAATTCCCCGACATACCCGTCTCCACTCGAGCGGAATCACGAGGGTCCCGCCCATATCCAGAGGAGCCCCGTATCCGCCTCGTAGCTCGAGATGAGGGATCCTTCCCCTGAATCGTCGGGAAAGACTTACCGGCGTTCCCCTCGCATCTCAAGGGGAGGCCCTCTCAACAGGAACGGCGAGAGGAACTCCAGGGTCGTGCCACCATTCCAAGAGTCCCCCAGATGTCTCAGTCCATTCCAGAGGAACCTCTTTCCCTTCACCGGCTCGTCTTTCACGCCGAGGATCGACTCACACCAAGGTGGCACGTGGCACAGCCCTGTGGGTAAGCCTCGTGGGAAAGCCTCGAGGGACAGCCTCGAGGGAAAGCCACAGACCCCTATATCCACGTGACAGGAAGCATGACACTACTGCTGCAGCTCGGGAGGAAAGCGCACGTGCATGCCCCCACTGGAGACGAGGCCTGACTCCCCTGGGGAGACTCAGAATCACCCCAAGACCCATGGCAACACTGGAGAGGAATCCTCAGGTTCCGGCCCCGACTCCACACAAGGACTGAGGCCCCGGCATGGACGGGAGAGGAATCCCGAGAGGTCACCTAGCAACTCGCATGGGGACTGGCCTTTCCTGAGGCCACCAGAGCGGGTCCCTGAGGTCCCAGTCGTAACTCGAGAAGACCTGCCGCATCTCGAGAAAATCCAGGAGGTTCTCCCCTCCAGGCGAGATGAGGCCCATTTCCGCTGAGGCGTCTCGAGGCTGATCACACCTCACCTCTGGAACTTCGAAAGGGTCCTTCACACCCTTGGTGCAAATCAAGAAGTTCCCCGACATACCCGTCTGCACTCGAGAGGAAACAAGAGGGTCCCGCCCACATCCAGAGAAGCCCCGTTTCCGCCTCATACCTCGAGATGAGGGTTCCTTTCCCTTCTTCGTCGGGAAAGAGTTCCCGGCGTTCCCGTCGCATCTCAAGAGGAGGCCCTCTCAACAGGAACGGCGAGAGGAACTCCAGGGTCGTGCCACCATTCCAAGAGTCCCCCAGATGTCTCAGTCCATTCCAGAGGAACCTCTTTTCCCTTCACCGGCTCGTCTTTCACGCCGAGGATCGACTCCCACCAAGGTGGCACGTGGCACAGCCCTGTGGGTAAGCCTCGTGGGAAAGCCTCGAGGGGCAGCCTCAGCGGAAAGCCACAGATCCCTTGATCCACGTGACAGGAAGCGTGACACTACTGCTGCAGCTGGGGAGGAAAGCGCACGTGCATGCCCCCACTCGAGACGATGCCTGACTCCACTGGGGAGACTCAGAAGCACCCCGAGATCCATGGCAACACTGGAGAGGAATCCTCACGTTCCGGCACCGACTCCACACAAGGACTGAGGCCCCGGCATGGACGGGAGAGAAATCCCGAGAGGTCCCCTAGCAACTCGCATGGGGACTGGCCTTTCCTGAGGCCAACAGAGCGGGTCCCTGAGGTCGCATTCGTACCTCGGTTAGACCTGCCGGAACTCAAGAAAATCCAGGAGGTTCTCCCCTCCAGGCGAGATGAGGCCCATTTCCGCTGAGGCGTCTCGAGCCTGATCACACCTCACCTCTGGAACTTCGAAAGGGTCCTTCACACCCTTGGTGCAAATCAAGAAGTTCCCCGACATACCCGTCTCCACTCGAGAGGAATCACGAGGGTCCCGCCCACATCCTGAGGAGCCCCGTTTCCGCCTCGTAGCTCGAGATGAGGGATCCTTTCCCTGCTTCGTCGGGAAAGAGTTCCCGGCGTTCCCGTCGCATCTCAAGAGGAGGCCCTCTCAACAGGAACGGCGAGAGGAACTCCAGGGTCGTGCCACCATTCCAAGAGTCCCCCAGATGTCTCAGTCCATTCCAGAGGAACCTCTTTTCCCTTCACCGGCTCGTCTTTCACGCCGAGGATTGACTACCCCCAAGGTGGCACGTGGCACAGCCCTGTGGGAAAGCCTCGAGGGAAAGCCTCGAGGGACAGCCTCGAGAGAAAGCCACAGATCCCTTGATCCACGTGACAGGAAGCGTGACACTACTGCTGCAGCTCGGGAGGAAAGCACACGTGCATGCCCCCACTCGAGACGATCCCTGACTCCACTGGGGAGACTCAGAAGCAACCCCAAATTCCATGGCAACACTGGAGAGAAATTCTCAGTTTCCGTCCCCGACTCCACACAAGGACTGAGGCCCCGGCATGGACGGGAGAGAAATCAAGAGAGGTCCCCTAGCAACTCGCATGGGGACTGGCCTTTCCTGAGGCCACCAGAGCGGGTCCCTGAGGTCCCCGTCGTAACTCGGGAAGACCTGCCGGAACTCAAGAAAATCCAGGCGGTTCTCCCCTCCAGGCGAGATGAGGCCCATTTCCGCTGAGGCGTCTCGAGGCTGATCACACCTCACCTCTGGAACTTCGAAAGGGTCCTTCACACCCTTGGTGCAAATCAAGAAGATCCCCGACATACCCGTCTCCACTCGAGAGGAATCACGAGGGTTCCGCCCACATCCAGAGGAGCACCGTTTCCGCCTCATAGCTCGTGAGGAGGGATCCTTTCCCTGCTTCATCGGGAAAGAGTTCCCGGCGTTCCCGTCGCATCTCAAGAGGAGGCCCTCTCAACAGGAACGGCGAGAGAAACTCCAGGGTCGTGCCACCATTCCAAGAGTCCCCCAGATGTCTCAGTCAATTACAGGGGAACCTCTTTTCCCTTCACCGGCTCGCTTTCACGCCGAAGATCGACTCACACCAAGGTGGCACGTGGCACAGCCCTGTGGGAAAGCCTCGTGGGAAAGCCTCGAGGGACAGACTCGAGGGAAAGCCACAGATCCCTTGATCCACGTGACAGGAAGCGTGACACTACTGCTGCAGCTCGGGAGGAAAGCGCACGTGCATGCCCCCACTCGAGACGAGGCCTGACTCCCCTGGGGAGACTCAGAAGCACCCCAAGATCCATGGCAACACTGGAGAGGAATCCTCAGGTTCCGTCCCCGACTCCACACAAGGACTGAGGCCCTGCATGGACGGGAGAGGAATCCCGAGAGGTCCCCTAGCAACTCGCATGGGGACTGGCCTTGCTTGGGGCCACCAGAGCGGGTCCCTGAGGTCCCCGTCGTAACTCGAGAAGACCTGCCGCAACTCGAGAAAATCCAGGAGGTTCTCCCCTCCAGGCGAGATGAGGCCCGTTTCCGCTGAGGCGTCTCGAGGCTGATCACATCTCACCTCTGGAACTTCGACAGGGTCCTTCACACCCTTGGTGCACATCAAGAAGTTCCCCGAAATACCCGTCTCCACTGGAGAGGAATCACGATGGTCCCGCCCACATCCAGAGGAGCCCCGTTTCCGCCTCGTAGCTCGAGATGAGGGATCCTTTCCCTGCTTCGTCGGGAAAGAGTTCCCGGCATTCCTGTCGCATCTCAAGAGGAGGCCCTCTCAACAGGAACGGCGAGAGGAACTCCAGGGTCGTGTCACCTTCCAAGAGTCCCCCAGATGTCTCAGTCCATTCCAGAGGAACCTCTTTTCCCTTCACCGGCTTGTCTTTCACGCCGAGGATCGACTCCCACCAAGGTGGCACGTGGCAGAGCCCTGTGGGAAAGCCTCGAGGTAAAGCCACAGATCCCTTGATCCACGTGACAGGAAGCGTGACACTAATGCCGCAGCTCGGAGGAAAGCGCACGTGCATGCCCCCACTCGAGACGAGGCCTGACTCCCCTGGGGAGACTCAGAAGCACCCCAAGATCCATGGCAACCCTGGAGAGGAATCCTCAGGTTCCGGCCCCGATTCCACACAAGGACTGAGGCCCCGGCATGGACGGGAGAGGAATCGCGAGAGGTCCCCTAGCAACTCCCACGGGGACTGGCCTTTCTTGAGGCCACCAGAGCGGGTCACTAAGGTCCCCGTCGTAAATCGAGAAGACCTGCCACAACTCGAGAAAATCCAGGAGGTTCTCCCCTCCAGGAGACATGAGGCCCATTTCCGCCGAGGCATCTCGAGGCTGATCACACCTCACCTCTGGAACTTCGAAAGGGTCCTACGCACCCTTCGTGCATACCAAGAAGTTCCCCGACGTACCCGTCTCCACTCGAGAGGAAACACGAGGGTCCAGCCCACATCCAGAGCAGCCCCGTTTCCGCCTCGTAGCTCGAGATGAGGGTTCCTTTCCCTGCTTCTTCGGAAAGAGTTCCCGGCCTTCCCGCCGCACCTCAAGAGGAGGCCCTCTCAACAGGAACGGCGAGAGGAACTCCAGGGTCGTGCCACCATTCCAAGAGTCCCCCAGATGTCTCAGTCCATTCCAGAGGAACCTCTTTTCCCTTCACCGGCTCGTCTTTTACGTCGAGGATCGACTCACACAAGGTGGCACGTGGCACAGCCCTGTGGGAAAGCCTCGTGGGAAAGCCTCGAGGGACAGCCTCGAGGGAAACCACAGATCCCTTGATCCACGTGACAGGAAGCGTGGCACTACTGCTGCAGCTCGGGAGGAAAGCGCACGTGCATGCCCCCACTCGAGACGAGGCCTGACTCCCCTGGGGAGACTCAGAAGCACCCCAAGATCCATGGCAACACTGGAGAGGAATCCTCAGATTCCGGCCCCGACTCCACACAAGGACTTAGGCCCCGGCATGGACGGGAGAGGAATCCCGAGATGGCCCCTAGCAGCTCGCATGGCGACTGGCCTTTCCTGAGGCCACCAGAGAGGGTCCCTGAGGTCCCCGTCGTAACTCGAGAAGACCTGCCGCAACTCGAGAAAATCCAGGAGGTTCTCCCCTCCAGGCGAGATGAGGCCCATTTCCGCTGAGGCGTCTCGAGGCAGATCACACCTCACGTCTAGAACTTCGAAAGGGTCCTTCACACCCTTGGTGCAAATCAAGAAGTTCCCCGACATACCCGTCTCCACTCGAGAGGAAACGCGAGGGTCCCGCCCACATCCAGAGGAGCCCCGTTTCCGACTCGTAGCTCCAGATGAGGGATCCTTTCCCTGCTTCGTCGGGAAAGACTTACCGGCGTTCACCTCGCATCTCAAGGGGAGGCCCTCTCAACAGGAACGGCGAGAGGAACTCCAGGGTCGTGCCACCATTCCAAGAGTCCCCCAGTTGTCTCAGTCCATTCCAGAGGAACCTCTTTTCCCTTCACCGGCTCGTCTTTCACGCCGAGGATCGACTCACACCAAGGTGGCACGTGGCACAGCCCCGTGGGTAAGCCTCGTGGGAAAGCCTCGAGGGACAGCCTCGAGGGAAAGCCACAGACCCCTATATCCACGTGACAGGAAGCGTGACACTACTCCTGCAGCTCGGGAGGAAAGCGCACGTGCATGTCCCCACTGGAGACGAGGCCTGACTCCCCTGGGGAGACTCAGAATCACCCCAAGACCCATGGCAACACTGGAGAGGAATCCTCAGGTTCCGGCCCCGACTCCACACAAGCACTGAGGCCCCGGCATGGACGGGAGAGGAATCCCGAGAGGTCACCTAGCAACTCGTATGGGGACTGGCCTTTCCTGAGGCCACCAGAGCGGGTCCCTGAGGTCCCAGTCGTAACTCGAGAAGAGCTGCCGCACCTCGAGAAAATCCAGGAGGTTCTCCCCTCCGGGCGAGATGAGGCCCATTTCCGCTGAGGCGTCTCGAGGCTGATCACACCTCACCTCTGGAACTTCGAAAGGGTCCTTCACACCCTTGGTGCAAATCAAGAAGTTCCCCGACATACCCGTCTGCACTCGAGAGGAAACAAGAGGGTCCCGCCCGCATCCAGAGAAGCCCCGTTTCCGCCTCATACCTCGAGATGAGGGATCCTTTCCCTTCTTCGTCGGGAAAGAGTTCCCGGCGTTCCCGTCGCATCTCAAGAGGAGGCCCTCTCAACAGGAACGGCGAGAGGAACTCCAGGGTCGTGCCACCATTCCAAGAGTCCCCCAGATGTCTCAGTCCATTCCAGAGGAACCTCTTTTCCCTTCACCGGCTCGTCTTTCACGCCGAGGATCGACTCCCACCAAGGTGGCACGTGGCACAGCCCTGTGGGTAAGCCTCGTGGGAAAGCCTCGAGGGGCAGCCTCAGCGGAAAGCCACAGATCCCTTGATCCACGTGACAGGAAGCGTGACACTACTGCTGCAGCTGGGGAGGAAAGCGCACGTGCATGCCCCCACTCGAGACGATGCCTGACTCCACTGGGGAGACTCAGAAGCACCCCGAGATCCATGGCAACACTGGAGAGGAATCCTCACGTTCCGGCTCCGACTCCACACAAGGACTGATGCCCCGGCATGGACGGGAGAGAAATCCCGAGAGGTCCCCTAGCAACTCGCATGGGGACTGGCCTTTCCTGAGGCCAACAGAGCGGGTCCCTGAGGTCCCATTCGTACCTCGGTAAGACCTGCCGCAACTCAAGAAAATCCAGGAGGTTCTCCCCTCCAGGCGAGATGAGGCCCATTTCCGCTGAGGCGTCTCGAGCCTGATCACACCTCACCTCTGGAACTTCGAAAGGGTCCTTCACACCCTTGGTGCAAATCAAGAAGTTCCCCGACATACCCGTCTCCACTCGAGAGGAATCACGAGGGTCCCGCCCACATCCTGAGGAGCCCCGTTTCCGCCTCGTAGCTCGAGATGAGGGATCCTTTCCCTGCTTCGTCGGGAAAGAGTTCCCGGCGTTCCCGTCGCATCTCAAGAGGAGGCCCTCTCAACAGGAACGGCGAGAGGAACTCCAGGGTCGTGCCACCATTCCAAGAGTCCCCCAGATGTCTCAGTCCATTCCAGAGGAACCTCTTTTCCCTTCACCGGCTCGTCTTTCACGCCGAGGATTGACTACCCCCAAGGTGGCACGTGGCACAGCCCTGTGGGAAAGCCTCGTGGGAAAGCCTCGAGGGACAGCCTCGAGAGAAAGCCACAGATCCCTTGATCCACGTGACAGGAAGCGTGACACTACTGCTGCAGCTCGGGAGGAAAGCACACGTGCATGCCCCCACTCGAGACGATCCCTGACTCCACTGGGGAGACTCAGAAGCAACCCCAAATTCCATGGCAACACTGGAGAGATATTCTCAGTTTCCGTCCCCGACTCCACACAAGGACTGAGGCCCCGGCAAGGACGGGAGAGAAATCCCGAGAGGTCCCCTAGCAACTCGCATGGGGACTGGCCTTTCCTGAGGCCACCAGAGCGGGTCCCTGAGGTCTCCGTCGTAACTCGGGAAGACCTGCCGGAACTCAAGAAAATCCAGGCGGTTCTCCCCTCCAGGCGAGATGAGGCCCATTTCCGCTGAGGCGTCTCGAGGCTGATCACACCTCACCTCTGGAACTTCGAAAGGGTCCTTCACACCCTTGGTGCAAATCAAGAATTTCCCCGACATACCCGTCTCCTCTCGAGAGGAAACACGAGGGTTCCGCCCACATCCAGAGGAGCCCCGTTTCCGCCTCATAGCTCGTGAGGAGGGATCCTTTCCCTGCTTCGTCGGGAAAGAGTTCCCGGCGTTCCCGTCGCATCTCAAGAGGAGGCCCTCTCAACAGGAACGGCGAGAGAAACTCCAGGGTCGTGCCACCATTCCAAGAGTCCCCCAGATGTCTCAGTCAATTACAGGGGAACCTCTTTTCCCTTCACCGGCTCGCTTTCACGCCGAAGATCGACTCACACCAAGGTGGCACGTGGCACAGCCCTGTGGGAAAGCCTCGTGGGAAAGCCTCGAGGGACAGACTCGAGGGAAAGCCACAGATCCCTTGATCCACGTGACGGGAAGCGTGACACTACTGCTGCAGCTCGGGAGGAAAGCGCACGTGCATGCCCCCACTCGAGACGAGGCCTGACGCCCCTGGGGAGACTCAGAAGCACCCCAAGATCCATGGCAACACTGGAGAGGAATCCTCAGGTTCCGTCCCCGACTCCACACAAGGACTGAGGCCCTGCATGGACGGGAGAGGAATCCCGAGAGGTCCCCTAGCAACTCGCATGGGGACTGGCCTTGCTTGGGGCCACCAGAGCGGGTCCCTGAGGTCCCCGTCGTAACTCGAGAAGACCTGCCGCAACTCGAGAAAATCCAGGAGGTTCTCCCCTCCAGGCGAGATGAAGCCCGTTTCCGCTGAGGCGTCTCGAGGCTGATCACATCTCACCTCTGGAACTTCGACAGGGTCCTTCACACCCTTGGTGCACATCAAGAAGTTCCCCGAAATACCCGTCTCCACTGGAGAGGAATCACGATGGTCCCGCCCACATCCAGAGGAGCCCCGTTTCCGCCTCGTAGCTCGAGATGAGGGATCCTTTCCCTGCTTCGTCGGGAAAGAGTTCCCGGCGTTCCTGTCGCATCTCAAGAGGAGGCCCTCTCAACAGGAACGGCGAGAGGAACTCCAGGGTCGTGTCACCTTCCAAGAGTCCCCCAGATGTCTCAGTCCATTCCAGAGGAACCTCTTTTCCCTTCACCGGCTCGTCTTTCACGCCGAGGATCGACTCCCACCAAGGTGGCACGTGGCAGAGCCCTGTGGGAAAGCCTCGAGGGAAAGCCACAGATCCCTTGATCCACGTGACAGGAAGCGTGACTCTACTGCTGCAGCTCGGGAGGAAAGCGCACGTGCATGCCCACACACGAGACGAGGCCTGACTCCCCTGGGGAGACTCAGAAGCACCCCAAGATCCATGGCAATTTTGGAGAGGAATCCTCAGGTTCTGGCCCCGACTCCACACAAGGTCTTAGGCCCTGGCATGGACGGGAGGGGAATCCCGAGATGGCCCAAAGCAACTCGCATGGGGACTGGCCTTTCCTGAGGCCACCAGAGCGGGTCCCTGAGGTCCCCGTCGTAAGTCGAGAAGACCTGCCGCAACTCGAGAAAATCTAGGAGGTTCTCCCCTCCAGGCGAGATGAGGCCCATTTCCGCTGAGGCGTCTAGAGGCTGATCACACCTCGCCTCTGGAACTTCGAAAGGGTCCTTCACACCCTTGGTGCAAATCAAGAAGTTCCCCGACATACCCGTCTCCACTCGAGAGGAAACACGAGGGTCCCGCCCACATCCAGAGGAGACCCGTTTCCGCCTCATAGCTCGTGATGAGGGATCCTTTCCCTGCTTCGTCGGGAAAGAGTTCCCAGCGTTCCCGTCGCATCTCAAGAGGAGGCCCTCTCAACAGGAACGGCGAGAGGAACTCCAGGGTCGTGCCACCATTCCAAGAGTCCCCCAGATGTCTCAGTCCATTACAGAGGAACCTCTTTTCCCTTCACCGGCTCGTCTTTCACGCCGAGGATCGACCCACACCAAGGTGGCACGTGGCACAGCCCTGTGGGAAAGCCTCGTGGGAAAGCCTCGAGGGACAGCCTCGAGGGAAAGCCACAGATCCCTTGATCCACGAGACAGGAAGCGTGGCACTACTGCTGCAGCTCGGGAGGAAAGTGCACGTGCATGCCCCCACTCGAGACGAGGCCTGACTCCCCTGGGGAGACTCAGAAGCACCCCAAGATCCATGGCAACACTGGAGACGAATCCTCAGGTTCCGGCCCCGACTCCACACAAGGACTGAGGCCCTGGCATGGACAGGAGAGGAATCCCGAGAGGTCCCCTAGCAACTCGCATGGGGACTGGCCTTTGCTGAGGCCACCAGAGCAGCTCCCTGAGGTCCCCGTCGTAACTCGAGACGACCTGCCGCAACTCGAGAAAATCCAGGAGGTTCTCCCCTCCAGGCGAGATGAGGATCATTTCCGCTGAGGCGTCTCGAGGCGGATCACACCTCAACTCTGGAACTTCGTAAGGGTCATTCACACCCTTGGTGCAAATCAAGAAGTTCCCCGACATACCCGTCTTCACTCGAGAGGAAACACGAGGGTCCCGCCCACATCCAGAGGAGCCCCTTTTCCGCCTGGTAGCTCGAGATGAGGGATCCTTTCCCTGCTTCGTCGGGCAAGAGTTCCCGGCCTTCCCGTCGCATCTCAAGAGGAGGCCCTCTCAACAGGAACGGCGAGAGGAACTCCAGAGTCGTGCCACCATTCCAAGAGTCCACCTGATGTCTCAGTCCATTCCAGAGGAACCTCTTTTCCCTTCACCGGTTCGCCTTTCACGCTGAGAATCGACACACACCAAGGTGGCACGTGGCACAGCCCTGTGGGAAAGCCTCGTGGGAAAACCTCGAGGGAAAGCCTCGAGGGAAAGCCACAGATCCCTTGATCCACGTGACAGGAAGCGTGACACTACTGCTGCAGCTCAGGAGGAAAGCGCACGTGCATGCCCCCACTCGATACGAGGCCTGACTCCCCTGGGGAGACTCAGAAGCACCCCAAGATCCATGGCAGCAGTGGAGAGGAATCCTCAGGTTCCGGCCCCGACTCCACACAAGGTTTTAGGCCCCGGCATGGACGGGAGAGGATTCCCGAGAGGGTCCCAAGCAATTCGCACAGAGACCGTCCTTTCCTGAGGCCACCAGAGCGGGTCCCTGAGGTCCCCGTGGTAACTCGAGAAGACCTGCCGCAACTCGAGAAAATCCAGGAGGTTCTCCCCTCCAGGCGAGATGATTCCCATTTCCGCTGAGGCGTCTCGAGGCTGATCACACCTCACCTCTGGAACTTCGAAAGGGTCCTTCACACCCTTGGTGCAAATGAAGAAGTTCCCAGACATACTTGTCTCCACTCTAGAGGAAACACGAGGGTCCCGCCCTCATCCAGAGGTGTCCCGTTTCCGCCTCGTAGCTCGAGATGAGGGATCCTTTCCCTGCATCGTCGGGAAAGATTTCCCAGCGTTCCCGTCGCATCTCAAGAGGAGGCCCTCTCAAAAGGAACGCGAGAGGAACTCCAGGGTCGTGCCACCATTCCAAGAGTCCCCCAGATGTCTCAGTCCATTCCAGAGGAACCTCTTTTCCGTTCACCAGCTCGCATTTCACGCCGAAGAACGACTCACACCAAGGTGGCACGTGGCACAGCCCTGGGGGAAAGCCTCGTGGGAAAGCCTCGAGGGAAAGCCTCGAGGGAAAGCCACAGATCCCTTGATCCACGTGACAGGAAGCGTGACACTACTGCTGCAGCTCGGGAGGAAAGCGCACGTGCATGCCCCCACTCGAGACGAGGCCTGGCTCCCCTGGGGAGACTCAGAAGCACCCCAAGATCCATGGCAACCCTGGAGAGGAATCCTCAGGTTCCGGCCCCGACTCCACACAAGGTCTTAGGCCCCAGCATGGACGGAAGAGGAATCCCGAGAGGTCCCCTAGCAACTCGCATGGGGACTGGCCTTTCCTGAGGCCACCAGAGCGGGTCTCTAAGGTCCCCGTCGTAACTCGAGAAGACCTGCCGCAACGCGAGAAAATCCAGGAGGTTCTCCCCTCCAGGCGAGATGATTCCCATTTCCGCTGAGGCGTCTCGAGGCTGATCACACCTCACCTCTGGAACTTCGAAAGGGTCCTTCACACCCTTGGTGCAAATGAAGAAGTTCCCAGACATACTTGTCTCCACTCTAGAGGAAACACGAGGGTCCCGCCCTCATCCAGAGGTGTCCCGTTTCCGCCTCGTAGCTCGAGATGAGGGATCCTTTCCCTGCATCGTCGGGAAAGATTTCCCAGCGTTCCCGTCGCATCTCAAGAGGAGGCCCTCTCAACAGGAACGCGAGAGGAACTCCAGGGTCGTGCCACCGTTCCAAGAGTCCCCCAGATGTCTCAGTCCATTCCAGAGGAACCTCTTTTCCGTTCACCAGCTCGCATTTCACGCCGAGGAACGACTCACACCAAGGTGGCACGTGGCACAGCCCTGGGGGAAAGCCTCGTGGGAAAGCCTCGAGGGAAAGCCTCGAGGGAAAGCCACAGATCCCTTGATCCACGTGACAGGAAGCGTGACACTACTGCTGCAGCTCGGGAGGAAAGCGCACCTGCATGCCCCCACTCGAGATGAGGCCTGCTTCCATGGGGAGACTCAGAAGCACCCCAAGATCCATGGCAGCACTGGAGAGGAATCCTCAGGTTCCTGCCCCGACTCCACACAAGGACTGAGGACCCGGCATAGACGGGAGAGGAATCCCGAGAGGTACCCTAGCAACTCGCATGGGGACTGGCCTTTCCAGAGGCCACCAGAGCGGGTCCCTAAGGTCCCTGTCGTAACTCGAGAAGACCTGCCGCAACGCGAGAAAATCCAGGAGGTTCTCCCCTCCAGGCGAGATGAGGCCCATTTCCGCTGAGGCGTCTCGAGGCTGATCACACCTCACCTCTGGAACTTCGAAAGGGTCCTTCACACCCTTGGTGCAAATCAAGAAGTTCCCCGACAAACCCGTCTCCACTTGAGAAGAAACACGAGGGTCCCGCCCAGATCCAGAGGGGCCCCGTTTCCGCCTCGAAGCTCGAGATGAGGGATCCTTTCCCTGCTTCTTCGGGAAAGAGTTCCCGGCGTTCCCGTCCCAACTCAAGAGGAGGCCCTCTCAACAGGAACGGCGAGAGGAACTCCAGGGTCGTGCCACCATTCCAAGAGTCCCCCAGATGTCTCAGTCCATTCCAGAGGAACTTCTTTTCCCTTCACCGGCTCGTCTTTCACGCCGAGGATCGACTCACACCATGGTGGCACGTGGCACAGCCCTGTTGGAAATCCAGGAGGGACAGCCTCGAGGGAAAGACACAGATCCCTTGATCAACGTGCCAGGAACAGTGACAGTACTCTTGCAGCTCGGGAGGAAAGCGCACGTGCATGCCCCCACTCGAGAAGAGGCCTGACTCCCCTGGGGAGACTCAGAAGCACCCCAAGATCCATTGCAACACTGGAGAGGAATCCGCAGGTTTCGGCCCCGACTCCACACAAGGACTGAGGCTCCGGCATGGAAGGGAGAGAAATCCCGAGAGGTCCCCTAGCAACTCGCATGGGTATTGGCCTTTCCTGAGGCCACCAGAGCGGGTCCCTGAGGTCCCCGTCGTAACTCGAGAAGACCTGCCGCACCTCGAGAAAATCCAGGAGGTTCTCCCCTCCAGGCGAGATGAGGCCCATTTCCGCTGAGGCATCTCCAGGCTGATCACACCTCACCTCTGGAACTTCGAAAGGCTCCTTCACACCCTTGGTGCAAATCAAGAATTTCCCCGACATACCCGTCTAGACTCGAGAGGAAACACGAGGGTCCTGCACACATCCAGAGGAGCACCGTTTCCGCCTCGTAGCTCGAGATGAGGGATCCTTTCCCTGCTTCGTCGGGAAAGAGTTCCCGGCGTTCCCGTCGCATCTCAAGAGGAGGCCCTCTAAACAGGAACGGCGAGAGGAACTCCAGGGTCGTGCCACCATTCCAAGAGTCCACCAGATGTCTCAGTATATTCCAGAGGAACCTCTTTTCCCTTCACCTGCTCGTCTTTCACGCCGAGGATCGACTCACACCAAGGTGGCACGTGGCACAGCCCTGTGGGAAAGCCTCGTGGGAAAGCCTCGAGGGACAGCCTCGAGGGAAAGCCACAGATCCCTTGATCCACGTGACAGGAAGCGTGACACTACTGCTGCAGCTCGGGAGGAAAGCGCACGTGCATGCCACCACTCGAGACGAGGCCTGTCTCCCCTGGGGAGACTCAGAAGCACCCCAAGATCCATGGCAACACTGGAGAGGAATCCTCAGGTTCCGGCCCCGACTCCAACAAGGTCTTAGGCCCCAGCATGGACGGAAGAGGAATCCCGAGATGTCCGCTAGCAACTCGCATGGTGACTGGCTTTTCCTGAGGTCACCAGAGTGGGTCCCTGAGGGCCCCGTGGTAACTCGAGAAGACCTGCCGCAACTCGAGAAAATCCAGGAGGTTCTCCCCTCCAGGCGAGATGAGGCCCATTTCCGCTGAGGCGTCTCGAGGCTGATCACACCTCACCTCTGTAAATTCGAAAGGGTCCTTCACACCCTTGGTGCAATTCAAGAAGTTCCCCGACATACCCGTCTCCACCCGGGAGGAAACACCAGGGTCCCGCCGTCATCCAGAGGTGCCCCGTTTCCGCCTCGTAGCTCGAGATGAGGGATCCTTTCCCTGCTTCGTCGGGAAAGATTTTCCGGCGTACCCGTCGCATCTCAAGAGGAGGCCCTCTCAACTGGAACGCGAGAGGAACTCCAGGGTCGTGCCACCATTCCAAGAGTCCCCCAGATGTCTCAGTCCATTCCAGAGGAACCTCTTTTCCGTTCACCAGCTCGCATTTCACGCCGAGGAACGACTCACACCAAGGTGGCACGTGGCACAGCCCTGGGGGAAAGCCTCGTGGGAAAGCCTCGAGGGAAAGCCTCCAGGGAAAGCCACAGATCCCTTGATCCACGTGACAGGAAGCGTGACACTACTGCTGCAGCTCGGGAGGAAAGCGCACGTGCATGCCCCCACTCGCGACGAGGCCTGACTCCCCTGGGGAGACTCAGAATCACCCCAAGATCCATGGCAACACTGGAGAGGAATCCTCAGGTTCCGGCCCCGACTCCACACAAGGTCTTAGGCCCCAGCATGGACGGGAGAGGAATCCCGAGATGGCCGCCAGCAACTCGCATGGGGACTGGCCTTTCCTGAGGCCACCAGAGCGGGTCCCTGAGGTCCCCGTCGTAACTCGAGAAGACCTGCCGCAACTCGGGAAAATCCAGGAGGTTCTCCCCTCCAGGCGAGATGAGGCCCATTTCCGCTGAGGCGTCTCGAGGCTGATCACACCTCACCTCTGGAACTTCGAAAGGGTCCTTCACACCCTTGGTGCAAATCAAGAAGATCCCCGACATACCCGTCTCCACCCGAGAGGAAACACGAGGGTACTGCCCAAATCCAGAGGAGCCACGTTTCCGCTTCGTACCTCGAGATGAGGGATCCTTCCCCTGCTTCGTCGGGCAAGATTTCCCGGCCTTCCCGTCGCATCTCAAGAGGAGGCCCTCTCAACAGGAACGGCGAGAGGAACTCCAGCGTCGTGCCACCATTCCAAAAGTCCACCAGATGTCTCAGTCCATTCCAGAGGAACCTCTTTTCCCTTCACCGGTTCGCCTTTCACGCCGAGAATCGACACACACCAAGGTGGCACGTGGCACAGCCCTGTGGGAAAGCCTCGTGGGAAAACCTCGAGGGAAAGCCTCGAGGGAACGCCACAGATCCCTTGGTCCACGTGACAGGAAGCGTGACAATACTGCTGCAGCTCAGGAGGAAAGGGCATGTGCATGCCCCCACTCGAGACGAGGCCTGACGCTCCTGGGGAGACTCAGAAGCACCCCAAGATCCATGGAATCAGTGGAGAGGAATCCTCAGGTTCCGGCCCCGACTCCACACAAGGTTTTAGGCCCCGGCATGGACGGGAGAGGAATCCCGAGAGGGTCCCAAGCAATTCGCACAGAGACCGTCCTTTCCTGAGGCCACCAGAGCGGGTCCCTGAGGTCCCCGTCGTAACTCGAGAAGACCTGCCGCAACTCGAGAAAATCCAGGAGGTTCTCCCCTCCAGGCGAGATGAGGCCCATTTCCGCTGAGGCGTCTCGAGGCTGATCACACCTCACCTCTGGAACTTCGAAAGGGTCCTTCACACCCTTGGTGCAAATGAAGAAGTTCCCAGACATACGTGTCTCCACTCTAGAGGAAACACGAGGGTCCCGCCCTCATCCAGAGGTGTCCCGTTTCCGCCTCGTAGCTCGAGATGAGGGATCCTTTCCCTGCATCGTCGGGAAAGATTTCCCGGCGTTCCCGTCGCATCTCAAGAGGAGGCCCTCTCAACAGGAACGGCGAGAGGAATTCCAGGGTCGTGCCACCATTCCAAGAGTCCGCCAGATGTCTCAGTCCATTCCAGAGGAACCTCTTTTCCGTTCACCAGCTCGCATTTCACGCCGAGGAACGACTCACACCAAGGTGGCACGTGGCACAGCCCTGGGGGAAAGCCTCGTGGGAAAGCCACAGATCCCTTGATCCACGTGACAGGAAGCGTGACACTACTGCTGCAGCTCGGGAGGAAAGCGCACGTGCATGCCCCACTCGAGACGAGGCCTGGCTCCCCTGGGGAGACTCAGAAGCACCCCAAGATCCATGGCAACACTGGAGAGGAATCCTCAGGTTCCGGACCCGAGTCCACACAAGGACTTTGGCCCCTGCATGGACGGGAGAGGAATGCCGAGAGGGCCCCTAGCACCTCGCATGGGGACTGGCCTTTCCTGAGGCCACCAGAGCGGGTCCCTGAGGTCCCCGTCGTAACTCGAGAAGACCTGCCGCAACTCGAGAAAATCCAGGAGGTTCTCCCCTCCAGGCGAGATGAGGCCCATTTCCGCTGAGGCGTCTCGAGGCTGCTCACACCTCACCTCTGGAACTTCGAAAGGGTCCTTCACACCCTTGGTGCAAATCAAGAAGTTCCCCGACAAACCCGTCTCCACTTGAGAAGAAACACGAGGGTCCCGCCCAGATCCAGAGGGGCCCCGTTTCCACCTCGAAGCTCGAGATGAGGGATCCTTTCCCTGCTTCGTCGGGAAAGAGTTCCCGGCGTTCCCGTCCCATCTCAAGAGGAGGCCCTCTCAACAGGAACGGCGAGAGGAACTCCAAGGTCGTGCCACCATTCCAAGAGTCCCCCAGATGTCTCAGTCCATTCCAGAGGAACCTCTTTTCCCTTCACCGGCTCGCCTTTCACGCCGAGAATCGACACACACCAAGGTGGCACGTGGCACAGCCCTGGGGGAAAGCCTCGTGGGAAAGCCTCGAGGGACAGCCTCAATGGTAAGCCACAGATCCCTTGATCCACGTGAAAGGAAGCGTGACACTACTGCTGCAGCTCGGGCGGAAAGCGCACGTGCATGCCCCCACTCGAGACGAGGCCTGGCTCCCCTGGGGAGACTCAGAAGCACCCCAAGATCCATGGCAATACTGGAGAGGAATCCCCAGGTTCCGGACCCGAGTCCACACAAGGACTTTGGCCCCTGCATGACGGGAGAGGAATGCCGAGAGGGCCCCTAGCACCTCGCATGGGGACTGGCCTTTCCTGAGGCCACCAGAGCGGGTCCCTGAGGTCCCCGTCGTAACTCGAGAAGACCTGCCACAACTCGAGAAAATCCAGGAGGTTCTCCCCTCCAGGCGAGATGAGGCCCATTTCCGCTGAGGCGTCTCGAGGCTGATCACACCTCACCTCTGGAACTTTGAAAGGGTCCTTCACACCCTTGGTGCAAATCAAGAAGTTCCCCGACATACCCGTCTCCACTCGAGAGGAAACACGAGGGTCCCGCCCACATCCAGAGGAGCCCCGTTTCCGCCTCATAGCTCAAGATGAGGGATCCATTCCCTGCTTCGTCGGGAAAGAGTTCCCGGTCTGCCCGTCGCATCTCAAGAGGAGGCCCTCTCAACAGGAACGGCGAGAGGAACTCCAGGGTCGTGCCACCATTCCAAGAGTCCCCCAGATGTCTCAGTCCATTCCAGAGGAACTTCTTTTCCCTTCACCGCCTCGTCTTTCACGCCGAGGATCGACTCACACCATGGTGGCACGTTGGACAGCCCTGTTGGAAAGCCAGGAGGGACAGCCTGAGGGAAAGACACAGATCCCTTGATCAACGTGCCAGGAAGAGTGACAGTACTCTTGCAGCTCAGGAGGAAAGCACACGTGCATGCCCCCACTCGAGACAAGGCCTGATTCCCCTGGGGAGACTCAAAAGGACCCCAACATCCATGGCAACACTGGAGAGGAATCCTCAGGTTCCAGCGCCGACTCCACACAAGGTCCTAGGCCCCGGCATGGATGGGAGAGGAATCCCGAGATGGCCCCTAGCAACTCGCATGGGGACTGGCCTCTCCTGACGCCACCAGAGCGGGTCCCTGAGGTCCCCGTCGTAACTCGAGAAGACCTGCCGCAACTCGGGAAAATCCAGGAGGTTCTCCCCTCCAGGCGAGATGAGGCCAATTTCCACTGAGGCGTCTCGCGGCTGCTCACACCTCACCTCTGGAAATTCGAAAGGGTCCTTCACACCCTTGGTGCAAATCAAGAAGTTCCCCAACATACACGTCTCCACTTGAGAGGAAACACGAGGGTCCCGCCCACATCCAGAGGAGCCCCGTTTCCGCCTCATAGCTCCATATGAGGAATCCTTTCCGTGCTTCGTCGGGAAAGAGTTCCCAGCCATCCGGTCGCATCTCAAGAGGAGTCCCTCTCAACAGGAACGGCGAGAGGAACTCCAGGTCCGTGCCACCATTCCAAGAGTCCCCCAGATGTATGAGTCCATTCCAGAGGAACCTCTTTTCCCTTCACCGGCTCGTCTTTCACGCCGAGGGTCGACTCACACCAAGGTGGCACGTGGCACAGCCCTGTGGGAAAGCCTCGTGGGAAAGCCTCGAGGGAAAGCCTCGATGGAAAGCCACAGATCCCTTGATCCACGTGCCAGGAAGCGTGACACTACTGCTGAAGCTCGGGAGGAAGCACACGTGCATGCCCCCACTCGAGACGAGGCCTGACTCCCCTGGGGAGACTCAGAAGCACCCCAAGATCCATGGCAACAATGGAGAGGAATCCTCAGTTTCCGGCCCCGACTCCAACAAGGTCTTAGGCCCCGGAATGGACGGGAGAGGAATCCCGAGATGCCACCTAGAAACTCGCATGGGGACTAGCCTTTCCTGAGGACACCAGAGCGGGTCCCTTAGGTCCCCGTTGTAACTCGAGAAGACCTGCCGTAACTCGAGAAAATCCAGGAGGTTCTCCCCTCCAGGCGAGATGATGCCCATTTCCGCTGAGGCGTCTCGAGGCTGATCACACCTCACCTCTGGAACGTTGAAAGGGTCCTTCACACCCTTGGTGCAAATCAAGAAGTTCCCCGACATACCCGTCTCCACTCGAGAGGAAACACGAGGGTCCCGCCCACATCCAGAGGAGCCCCGTTTCCGCCTCATAGCTCAAGATGAGGGATCCATTCCCTGCTTCGTCGGGAAAGAGTTCCCGGTCTGCCCGTCGCATCTCAAGAGGAGGCCCTCTCAACAGGAACGGCGAGAGGAACTCCAGGGTCGTGCCACCATTCCAAGAGTCCCCCAGATGTCTCAGTCCATTCCAGAGGAACTTCTTTTCCCTTCACCGCCTCGTCTTTCACGCCGAGGATCGACTCACACCATGGTGGCACGTTGGACAGCCCTGTTGGAAAGCCAAGAGGGACAGCCTGAGGGAAAGACACAGATCCCTTGATCAACGTGCCAGGAAGAGTGACAGTACTCTTGCAGCTCAGGAGGAAAGCACACGTGCATGCCCCCACTCGAGACAAGGCCTGATTCCCCTGGGGAGACTCAAAAGGACCCCAACATCCATGGCAACACTGGAGAGGAATCCTCAGGTTCCAGCGCCGACTCCACACAAGGTCCTAGGCCCCGGCATGGATGGGAGAGGAATCCCGAGATGGCCCCTAGCAACTCGCATGGGGACTGGCCTCTCCTGACGCCACCAGAGCGGGTCCCTGAGGTCCCCGTCGTAACTCGAGAAGACCTGCCGCAACTCGAGAAAATCCAGGAGGTTCTCCCCTCCAGGCGAGATGAGGCCAATTTCCACTGAGGCGTCTCGCGGCTGCTCACACCTCACCTCTGGAAATTCGAAAGGGTCCTTCACACCCTTGGTGCAAATCAAGAAGTTCCCCAACATACACGTCTCCACTTGAGAGGAAACACGAGGGTCCCGCCCACATCCAGAGGAGCCCCGTTTCCGCCTCATAGCTCCATATGAGGAATCCTTTCCGTGCTTCGTCGGGAAAGAGTTCCCAGCCATCCGGTCGCATCTCAAGAGGAGTCCCTCTCAACAGGAACGGCGAGAGGAACTCCAGGTCCGTGCCACCATTCCAAGAGTCCCCCAGATGTATGAGTCCATTCCAGAGGAACCTCTTTTCCCTTCACCGGCTCGTCTTTCACGCCGAGGGTCGACTCACACCAAGGTGGCACGTGGCACAGCCCTGTGGGAAAGCCTCGTGGGAAAGCCTCGAGGGAAAGCCTCGATGGAAAGCCACAGATCCCTTGATCCACGTGCCAGGAAGCGTGACACTACTGCTGAAGCTCGGGAGAAAGCACACGTGCAGGCCCCCACTCGAGACGAGGCCTGACTCCCCTGGGGAGACTCAGAAGCACCCCAAGATCCATGGCAACAATGGAGAGGAATCCTCAGGTTCCGGCCCCGACTCCAACAAGGTCTTAGGCCCCGGAATGGACGGGAGAGGAATCCCGAGATGCCACCTAGAAACTCGCATGGGGACTAGCCTTTCCTGAGGACACCAGAGCGGGTCCCTTAGGTCCCCGTTGTAACTCGAGAAGACCTGCCGTAACTCGAGAAAATCCAGGAGGTTCTCCCCTCCAGGCGAGATGATGCCCATTTCCGCTGAGGAGTCTCGAGGCCGATCACACCTCACCTCTGGAACTTCGAAAGCGTCCTTCACACCCTCGGTGCAAATCAAGAAGTTCCCTGACATACCCGTCTCCACTCGAGAGGAAACACGAGTGTCCCGCCCACATCCAGAGGCGCCTCGGTTCCGCCTCGTAGCTCGAGATGAGGGACCCTTTGCCTGCTTCTTCGGGAAAGAGTTCCAGGCGTTCCCGTCGCATCTCAAGAGGAGGCCCTGTCAACAGAAACGGCGAGAGGTACTCCAGGGTCGTGCCACCATTCCAAGAGTCCCCCAGATATCTCAGTCCATTCCAGAGGAACCTCTTTTCCCTTCACCAGCTCGTCTTTCACGCCGAGGATCGACTCACACCAAGGTGGCACATGGCACAGGCCAGTGGGAAAGCCTCAGGGAAAGCCTCGAGGGAAAGCCACAGATCCCTTGATCCACGTGACATGAAGCGTGACACTACTGCTGCAGCACGGGAGGTAAGCGCACGTGCATGCCTCCACTGGAGACGAGGCCTGACTCCCCTGGGGAGACTCAGAAGCACCGCAAGATCCATGGCAACACTGGAGAGGAATACTCAGGTTCGGGCCAAGACTGCACTCAAGGTCTTAGGCCAGGGCATGGATGGGAGAGGAATCCCGAGATGGCCCCTAGCAACTCGCATGGGGACTGGCATTTCCTGAGGCCCCAAGCGTGGGTCCCTGAGGTCCACGTCTTAACTCGAGATGACCTGCTGTAACTCGAGAAAATCCAGGAGGTACTCCCCTCCAGGCGAGATGAAGCACATTTCCGGTGAGGAGACACGAGGCTGATCGTACCTCACCTCAGGAACTTCGAAAGGGTCCTTTACACCGTTGGTGCAAATCAAGAAGTTCCCCGACATACCCGTCTCCACTCGAGAGGAAACACGAGAGTCACGCCCACATCCAGAGGTGCCCCGTTTCCGCCTCGTAGCTCGAGATGAGGGATCCTTTCCCTGCTTCGTCGGGAAAGAGTTCCCGGAGTTCCCGTCGCATCTCAAGAGGAGGCCCTCTCAACAGGAACGGCGAGAGGAAATCCATGGTCGTGCCACCATTCCAGGAGTCCACCAGATGTCTCAGTCCATTCCAAAGGAACCTCTTTTCCCTTCACCGGCTCGTCTTTCACGCCGAGGATGGACTCACACCAAGGTGGCACGTGGCACAGGCCTGTGGGAAAGCCTCAGGGAAAGCCTGGAGGGAAAGCCACAGATCCCTTGATCCACGTGACAGGAAGCGTGACACTACTGCTGCAGCACGAGAGGTAATCGCACGTGCATGCCACCACTGGAGACGAGGCCTCACTCCCCTGGGGAGACTCAGAAGCACCCCAAGATCCATGGCAACACTGGAGAGGAATCCTCAGGTTCCGGCCCCGAATCCAAACAAGGTCTTATTCCCCGGTATGGACGGGAGAGGAATCTCGAGAGGGTCCCTAGCAACTCGCATGGGGACTGGCCTATCCAGAGGCCACCAGAGCGGGTCCCTGAGGTCCCCATACTAACTCGAGAAGACCTGCCGCAACTCGAGAAAATCCAGGAGGTTCTCACCTCCAGGCCAGATGAGGCCCATTTCCGCTGAGGCGTCTCGAGGCTGATCACACCTCACCTCTGGAACTTCGAAAGGGTCCTTCACACCCTTGGTGCAAATCAAGATGTTCCCCGACATACCCGTCTCCACTCGAGTGGAAACACGAGGGTCCCGCCTGCATCCAGAGGAGCCCCGTTTCCGACTCGTAGCTCGAGATGTGGGATCCTTCCCCTGCTTGCTCGGCAAAGAGTTCCCGGCCTTCCCCTCGCATCTCAAGAGGAGGCCCTCTCAACAGGAACGGCGAGAGGAACTCCAGGGTCGTGCCACCATTCCAAGAGTCCCCCAGATGTCTCAGTCCATTCCAGAGGAACCTCTTTTCCCTTCACCGGCTCGTCTTTCACGCCGAGGATCGACTCACACAAAGGTGGCACGTGGCACAGCCCTGTGGGAAAGCCTCGTGGGAAAGCCTCGAGGAAAAGCCATAGATCCCTTGATCCACGTGACAGGAAGCGTGACACTACTGCTGCAGCTCGGAGGAAAAGCGCACGTGCATGCCCCTACTCAAGGCGAAACCTGACTCCCCTGGGGAGACTCAGAAACACCCCAAGATCCATGGTAACACTGGAGAGGAATCCTCAGGTTCCGGCCCCGACTCCATACAAGGTCTTCGCCCAGGCATGGACGGGAGAGGAATCTCGAGAGGGCCCCTAGCAACACGTATGGGGACTGGCCTTTCCTGAGGCCATGAGAGCGGGTCCCTGAGTTCCCAGTCGTAACTCGAGAAGACCTGTCGCAACTCGAGAAAATCCAGGAGGTTCTCCCCTCCAGGCGAGATGAGGCCCATTTCCAATGAGGCGTCTCGCGGCTGAAAACACCTCACCTCTGGAACTTCGAAAGGGTCCTTCACACCCTTGGCGCAAATCAAGAAGTTCCCCGACATACCCGTCTCCACTCGAGAGGAAACACGAGGGTCCCGCCCACATCCAGAGGAGCCCCGTTTCCACCTCGTAGCTCGAGATGAGGGATCCTTTCCCTGCTTCGTTGGGAACGAGATCCCGGCCTTCCCATCGCATCTCAAGAGGAGGCCCTCTCAACAGGTACGGCGAGAGGAACTCCAGGGTCGTGCCACCATTCCAAGAGTCCCCCAGATGTCTCAGTCAATTCCAGAGGAACCTCTTTTCCCTTCACCGGTTCGTCTTTCACGCCGAGGATCGACTCACACCAAGGTGGCACTTGGCAGAGCCCTGTGGGCAAGCCTCGAGGGAAAGCCTCGAGGGAAAGCCACAGATCCCTTGATCCACGTGACAGGAAGCGTGACCCTACTGCTGCAGCTGGGGTGGGAAGTGCACGTGCATGCCTCCACTCGAGATGAGGCCTGACTCCCCTGGGGAGACTCAGAGGCACCCCAAGATCCATGTCAACACTGGAGAGGAATGCTCAGGTTCCGGCCCCGACTCCACACAAGGTGTTAGTTCCCGCATGGATGGGAGAGGAATCCCGAGATGGCCCCTAGCAACTCGCATGGGGACTGGCCCTTCCTGAGGCCACCAGAGCGGGTCCCTGAGGTCCCCGTCGTAACTCGAGAAGACCTGCCGCAACTCGAGAATATCCAGGAGGTTCTCCCCTCCAGGCGAGATGAGGCCCATTTCCGCTGAGGCTTCTTGAGGCTGATCACACTTCACCTCTGGAACTTCGAAAGGGTCCTTCACACCCTTGGTGCAAATCGAGAAGTTCCCCGACATACCCGTCTCCACTCGAGAGTAAACACGAGGGTCCAGCCCACATCCAGAGGATCCACGTTTCCGCCTCGTAGTGCGAGATGAGGGATCCTTTCCTGCTTCGTCGGGTAAGAGTTCCCGTCGTTCCCGTCGCATCTCAAGAGGAGGCCCTCTCAACAGGAACGGCGAGAGGAACTCCAGGGTCGTGCCACCATTCCAAGAGTCCCCCAGATGTCTCAGTCCATTCCAGAGGAACCTATTTTCCCTTCATCGGCTCGTCTTTCACGCCGAGGATTGACTCACACCAAGGTGGCACGTGGCACAGCCCTGTGGGAAAGCCTTGTGGGAAAGCCTCGAGGTAAAGCCACCGATCCCTTGATCCACGTGACAGGAAGCGTGATACTACACCTGAGGCTCGGGAGGAAAGCGCACGTGCATGCCCCCACTCGCGACGAGGCCTGACTCCCCTGGGGAGACTCAGAAGCACCCCCAAGATCCATGGCAACACTGGAGAGGAATCATCAGGTTCCGGCCCCGAATCCACACAAGGTCTTAGGCCCCGATATGGACGGGAGAGGAATTCCAGGAGGTCCCCTAGCAACACGCATGGGGACTGGCCTTTCCTGTGGCCACCAGAGCGGGTCACTGAGGTCCCCGTCGTAACTCGAGAAGACCTGCCACAACTCGAGAATATCCAGGAGGTTCTCCCCTCGAGGCGAGATGAGGCCCATTTCCACTGAGGCACCTCGAGGCTGATCACACCTCACCTCTGGAACTTCGAAAGGGTCCTTCATACCCTTGGTGGAATTCAAGAAGTTCCCCGACATACCCGTCTCCACTCGAGAGGAAACACGAATGTCCCGCCCACATCCAGAGGAGCCTCGTTTCCGCCTCGTATCTCGAGATGAGCGATCCTTTCCTGCTTCGTCGGGAAAGAGTTCCCGGCGTTCCCGTCGCATCTCAAGAGGAGGCCCTCTCAACAGGAACGTCTAGAGGAACTCCAGGGTCGTGCCAGCATTCCAAGAGTCCCCCAGATGTTTCAGTCCATTCCAGAGGAACCTCTTTTCCCTTCACCGGTTCGTCTTTCACGCCGAGGATCGACTCACACAAAGGTGGCACGTGGCACAGCCCTGTGGGAAAGACTCGTGGGAAAGCCTCGAGGGACAGCCTCGAGGGAAAGCCACAGATCCCTTGATCCACGTGACAGGAAGCGTGACACTACTGCTGCAGCTTGGGAGGAAAGCGCACGTGCATGCCCCCACTAGAGACGAGGCCTGACTCCCCTGGGGAGACTCAGAAGCACCCCAAGATCCATGGCAACACTGGAGAGGAATCCTCAGGTTCCGGCCCCGACTCCACACAAGGACTGAGGCCCCGGCATGGACGGGAGAGGAATCCCGAGAGGTCCCCTAGCAACTTGCATGGGGACTGGCCTTTCCTGACGCCACCAGAGCGGGTCCCTGAGGTCCCCGTCGTAACACGAGAAGACCTGCCGCAACTCGAGAAAGTCCAGGAGGTTCTCCCCTCCAGGCGAGATGAGGCCCATTTCCGCTGAGGCGTCTCGAGGCTGATCACACCTCAACTCTGGAACTTCGAAAGGGTCCTTCACACCCTTGGTGCAAATCAAGAAGTTCTCCGACATACCCGTCTCCCCTCAAGAGGAATCACGAGGGTCCCGCCCACATCCAGAGGAGCCCCGTTTCCGCCTCGTACCTCGAGATGAGGGATCCTTTCCCTGCTTCGTCGGAAAAGAGTTCCCGGCGTTCCCGTCGCATCTCAAGAGGAGGCCCTCTCAACAGGAACGGCGAGAGGAACTGCAGGGTCGTGCCACCATTCCAAGAGTCCCCCAGATGTCTCAGTCCATTCCAGAGGAAACTCTTTTCCCTTCACCGGCTCGTCTTTCACGCCGAGGATCGACTCACACCAAGGTGGCACGTGGCACAGCCCTGTGGGAAAGCCTCGTGGGAAATCCTCGAAGGCCAGTCTCGAGGGAAAGCCAAATATCCCTTGATCCACGTGACAGGAAGCGTGACACTACTGCTGCAGCTCGGGAGGAAAGCGCACGTGCATGCCCCCACTCGAGACGAGGCCTGACTCCCCTGGGGAGACTCAGAAGCACCCCAAGATCCATGGCAACACTGGAGAGGAATCTTCAGGTTCCGGCCCCGACTCCACACAAGGTCTTAAGCCCCGGCTTGGACGGGAGAGGAATCCCGAGATGGCCACTAGCAACTCACATGGGGTCTGGCCTTTCCTGAGGCCACCAGTGCGGGTCCCTGAGGTCCCCGTCATAACTCGAGAAGACCTGCCGCAACTCGAGAAAATCCAGGAGGTTCTCCCCTCCAGGCGAGATGAGGCCCATTTCCGCTGAGACGTCTCGAGGCTGATCACACCTCACCTCTGGAACTTCGTAAGGGTCCTTCACACCCTTGGTGCAAATCAAGAAGTTCCCCGACATACCCGTCTCCACTTGAGAGGAATCACGAGGGTCCCGCCCACATCCAGAGGAGCCCCGTTTCCGCCTCGTAGCTCGAGATGAGGGATCCTTTCCCTGCTTCGTCGGGAAAGAGTTCCCGGCGTTCCCGTCACATCTCAAGAGGAGGCCCTCTCAACAGGAATGGCGAGAGGAACTCCAGGGTCGTGCCACCGTTCCAAGAGTCCCCCAGATGTCTCAGTCCATTCCAGAGGAACCTCTTTTCCCTTCACCGGCTCGTCTTTCACGCCGAGGATCGATTCACACCAAGGTGGCACGGGGCACAGCCCTGTGGGAAAGCCTCGTGGGAAAGCCTCGAGGCACAGGCTCGAGGGAAAGCCACAGATCCCTTGATCCACGTGACAGGAAGCGTGACACTACTGCTGCAGCTCGGGAGGAAAGCGCACGTGCAAGCCCCCACTCGAGACGAGGCTTGACTCCCCTGCGGAGACTCAGAAGCACCCCAAGATCCATGGCAACACTGGAGAGGAATCCTCAGGTTCCGGCCCCGACTCCAAACAAGGACTGAGGCCCCGGCATGGACGGGAGAGGAATCCCAAGATGGCCCCAGCAACTCGCATGTGGACTGACCTTTCCTGAGGCCACCAGAGCGGGTCCCTGAGGTCCCCGTCGTAACTCGAGAAGACCTGCCGCAACTCGAGAAAATCCAGGAGGTTCTCCCCTCCAGGCGAGATGAGGCCCATTTCCGCTGAGGCGTCTCGAGGCTGATCACACCTCACCTCTGGAACTTCGAAAGGGTCCTTCACACCCTTGGTGCAACTCACGAAGTTCCCCGACATACCCGTCTCCACTCGAGTGGAAACACGAGGGTCCCGCCTGCATCCAGAGGAGCCCCGTTTCCGCCTCGTAGCTCGAGATGTGGGATCCTTCCCCTGCTTGCTCGCGAAAGATTTCCCGGCCTTCCCCTCGCATCTCAAGAGGAGGCCCTCTCAACAGGAACGGCGAGAGGAACTCCAGGGTCGTGCCACCATTCCAAGAGTCCCCCAGATGTATCAGTCCATTCCAGAGGAACCTCTTTTCCCTTCACCGGCTCGTCTTTCACGCCGAGGATCGACTCACACAAAGGTGGCACGTGGCACAGCCCTGTGGGAAAGCCTCGTGGGAAAGCCTCGAGGGACAGCCTGGAGGGAAAGCCACAGATCCCTTGATCCACGTGACAGGAAGCGTGACACTACTGCTGCAGCTCGGAGGAAAAGCGCACGTGCATGCCCCTACTCAAGGCGAAACCTGACTCCCCTGGGGAGACTCAGAAACACCCCAAGATCCATGGCAACACTGGAGAGGAATCCTCAGGTTCCGGCACCGACTCCATACAAGGTCTTCGCCCAGGCATGGACGGGAGAGGAATCTTGAGAGGGCCCCTAGCAACATGTATGGGGACTGACCTTTCCTGAGGCCATGAGAGCGGGTCCCTGAGTTCCCAGTCGTAACTCGAGAAGACCTGTCGCAACTCGAGAAAATCCAGGAGGTTCTCCCCTCCAGGCGAGATGAGGCCCATTTCCGCTGAGGCTTCTTAAGGGTGATCACACTTCACCTCTGGAACTTCGAAAGGGTCCTTCACACCCTTGGTGCAAATCAAGAAGTTCCCCGACATACCCGTCTCCACTCGAGAGTAAACACGAGGTTCCAGCCCACATCCAGAGGATCCACGTTTCCGCCTTGTAGTGCGAGATGAGGGATCCTTTCCCTGCTTCGTCGGGAAAGAGTTCCCGTCGTTCCCGTCGCATCTCAAGAGGAGGCCCTCTCAAGAGGAACGGCGAGAGGAACTCCAGGGTCGTGCCACCATTCCAAGAGTCCCCCAGATGTCTCAGTCCATTCCAGAGGAACCTCTTTTCCCTTCACCGGCTCGTCTTTCACGCCGAGGATCGACTCACACCAAGCTGGCACGTGGCACAGCCCTGTGGGAAAGCCTTGTGGGAAAGCCTCGAGGTAAAGCCACCGATCCCTTGATCCACGTGACAGGAAGCGTGATACTGCTCCTGAGGCTCGGGAGGAAAGCGCACGTGCAGGCCCCACTCGAGACGAGGCCTGACTCCCCTGGGGAGACTCAGAAGCACCCCAAGATCCATGGCAACACTGGAGAGGAATCCTCAGGTTCCGGCCCCGACTCCACACAAGGTGTTAGTTCCCGCATGGATGGGAGAGGAATTCCAGGAGGTCCCCTAGCAACTCGCATGGGGACTGGCCCTTCCTGAGGCCACCAGAGCGGGTCCCTGAGGTCCCCGTCGTAACTCGAGAAGACCTGCCGCAACTCGAGAATATCCAGGAGGTTCTCCCCTGCAGGCGAGATGAGGCCCATTTGCGCAGAGGCTTCTCGGGGCTAATCACACCTCACCTCTGGAGCTTCGAAAGGGTCCTTCACACCCTTGGTGCAAGTCAAGAAGTTCCCCGACATACCCGTCTCCACTCGAGAGGAAACACGAGGGTCCCGCCCACATCTAGAGGAGCCCCGTTTCCGCCTCGTAGCTCGAGATGAGGGATCCTTTCCCTGCTTCGTCGGGCAAGAGTTCCGGGCGTTCCCGTCGCATCTCAAGAGGAGGCCCTCTCAACAGGAACGGCGAGAGGAACTCCAGGGTCGTGCCACCATTCCAAGAGTCCCCCAGATGTCTCAGTCCATTCCAGAGGAAGCTCTTTTCCCTTCACCGGCTCGTCTTTCACGCCGAGGATCGACTAACACCAAGGTGGCTCTTGGCATAGCCCTGTGGGAAAGCATCGTGGAAAAGCCTCGAGGGAAAGCCTCGAGGGAAAGCCACAGATCCCTTGATCCACGTGACAGGAAGCGTGACCCTACAGCTGCAGCTCGGCAGGAAAGCACACGTGCATGCCCCCACACGAGATGAAGCCTGACTCCCCTGGGGAGACTCAGAGGCACCCCAAAATCAATGTCAACACTGGAGAGGAATCCTCAGGTTACGGCCCCGACTCCACACAAGGTCTTAGGCCCCGGCATGGACGGGAGAGGAATCCCGAGATGGCCTCTAGCAACTCGCATGGGGACTGGCCCTTCCTGAGGCCACCAGAGCGGGTCCCTGAGGTCCCCGTCGTAACTCGAGAAGACCTGCCGCAACTCGAGAAAATCCAGGAGGTACTCCCGCCAGGCGAGAGGAGGCCCATTTCCAAAGAAGCTTCTCAGGGCTAATCACACCTCACCTCTGGAACATCGAAAGGGTCCTTCACACCCCTGGTGCTACTCAAGAATTTCCCCGACATACCGGTATCCACTCGAGAGGAAGCACGAGGGTCCCGCCCACATCCAGAGGAGCCCCGTTTCCGCCTCGTAGCTCGAGGTGAGGGATACTTTCCCTGCTTCGTTGGGAAAGAATTCCCGGCGTTCCCGTCGAATCTCTGGAGGAGGCCCTCTCAACAGGCACGGCGAGAGGAACTCCAGGGTCGTGCCACCATTCCAAGAGTCCCCCAGATGTCTCAGTCCATTCCAGAGGAACCTCTTTTCCCTTCAACGGCTCGTCTTTCACGCCGAGGATCGACTCACACCAAGGTGGCACTTGGCACAGCCCTGTGGGCAAGCCTCGAGGGAAAGCCTCGAGGGAAAGCCACAGATCCCTTGATCCACGTGACAGGAAGCCTGACCCTACTGCTGCAGCTGGGGAGGGAAGCGCACGTGCATGCCCCCACTCGAGATGAAGCCTGACTCCCCTGGGGAAACTCAGAGGCACCCCAAGATCCATGGCAACACTGGAGAGGAATGCTCAGGTTCCGGCCCCCGACTCCACACAAGGTCTTAGTTCCCGGCATCGACGGGAGAGGAATCCCGAGATGGCCCCTAGCAACTCGCATGGGGACTGGCCCTTCCTGAGGCCACCAGAGCGGGTCCCTGAGGTCCCCGTTGTAACTCGAGAAGACCTGCCGCAACTCGAGAAAATCCAGGAGGTTCTCCCGCCAGGCGAGATGAGGCCCATTTCCGCAGAGGCTTCTCGGGGCTAATCACACCTCACCTCTGGAACGTCCAAAGGGTCCTTCACACCCCTGGTGCAACTCAAGAAGTTCCCCGACATACCGGTCTCCATTCGAGAGGAAACACGATGGTCCCGCCCACATCCAGAGGAGCCCCGTTTCCGGCTCGTATCTCGAGGGGATGGATCCTTTCCCTGCTTCGTCGGGAAAGAATTGTCGGCGTTCCCGTCGCATCTCAAGTGGAGGCCCTCTCAACAGGATCGCCGAGAGGAACTCCAGGGTCGTACCACCATTCCAAGAGTCCCCCAGATGTCTCAGTCCATTCCAGAGGAACCTCTTTTCCCTTCACCGGCTCGTCTTTCACGCCGAGGATCGACTCACACCAAGGTGGCTCTTGGCATAGCCCTGTGGGTAAGCCTCGTGGGAAAGCCTCGAGGGAAAGCCTCGAGGGAAAGCCACAGATCCCTTGATCCACGTGACAGGAAGCGTGACCCTACTGCTGCATTTCGGGAGGGAAGCGCACGTGCATGCCTCCACTCGAGACGAGGCCTGACTCCCCTGGGGAGACTCAGAGGCACCCCAAGATCCATGTCAACACTGGAGAGGAATCCTCAGGTTCCGGCCCCGCCTCCACACAAAGCCTTAGTTCCCGGCATCGACGGGAGAGGAATCCCGAGATGGCCGCTAGCAACTCGCATGGGGACTGGCCCTTTCTGAGGCCACCAGAGCGGGTCCCTGAGGTCCCCGTCGTAACTCGAGAAGACCTGCCGGAACTCGAGAATATCCAGGAGGTTCTCCCCTGCAGGCGAGATGAGGCCCATTTCCGCAGAGGCTTCTCGGGGCTAATCACACCTCACATCTGGAACGTCAACAGGGTCCTTCACACCATTGCTGCAACTCAAGAAGTTCCACGACACCCCGTCTCTACTCGAGAGGAAACACGAGGGTCCCGCCCACATCCAGAGGAGCCCCGTTTCCGCCTCGTAGCTCGAGGTGAGGGATCCTTTCCGTGCTTCGTCGGGAAAGAATTCCCGGCGTTCCCGTCGCATCTCAAGAGGAGGCCCTCTCAACAGGAACGGCGAGAGGAACTCCAGGGTCGTGCCACCATTCCAAGAGTCCCCCAGATGTCTCAGTCCATTCCACAGGAACCTCTTTTCCCTTCACCAGCTCGTCTTTCACGCCGAGGATCGACTCACACCAAGGTGGCACTTGGCACAGCCCTGTGGGAAAGCCTCGTGGTAAAGACTCGAGGGAAAGCCTCGAGGGAAAGCCACAGATCACTTGATCCACGTGACAGGAAGCGTGACCCTACTGCTGAAGCTCAGGAGGTAAGCGCACGTGCATGCCCCCACTCGAGACGAGGCCTGACTCCCCTGGGGAGATTCAGAAGCACCCCAAGATACATGGCAACACTGGAGAGGAATCCTCAGGTTCCGGCCCCGACTCCACACAAGGACTGAGGCCCCGGCATGGACGGGAGAGAAATCCCGAGAGGTCCCCTAGCAACTCGCATGGGGACTGGCCTTTCCTGAGGCCACCAGAGCGGGACCCTGAGGTCCCCGTCGTAACTCGAGAAGACCTGCCGCAACTAGAGAAAGTCCAGGAGGTTCTCCCCTCCAGGCGAGATGAGGCCCATTTCCGCTGAGGCGTCTCGAGGCTGATCACACCTCACCTCTGGAACTTCGAAAGGGTCCTTCACACCCTTGGTGCAAATCAAGAAGTTCCCCGACATACCTGTCTCCACTCGAGAGGAATCACGAGGGTCCCGCCCACATCCAGAGGAGCCCCGTTTCCGCCTCGTAGCTCGAGATGAGGGATCCTTTCCGTGCTTCGTCGGGAAAGAATTCCCGGCGTTCCCGTCGCATCTCAAGAGGAGGCCCTCTCAACAGGAATGGCGAGAGGAACTCCAGGGTCGTGCCACTGTTCCAAGAGTCCCCCAGATGTCTCAGTCCATTCCAGAGGAACCTCTTTTCCCTTCACCGGCTCGTCTTTCACGCCGAGGATCGACTCACACCAAGGTGGCACGTGGCACAGCCCTGTGGGAAAGCCTCGTGGGAAAGCCTCGAGGAACAGCCTCGAGGGAAAGCCACAGATCCCTTGATCCACGTGACAGGAAGCGTGACCCTACTGCTGCAGCTGGGGAGGGAAGCTCACGTGCATGCCCCCACTCGAGACGAAGCCTGACTACCCTGGGGAAACTCAGAGGCACCCCAAGATCCATGGCAACACTGGAGAGGAATGCTCAGGTTCCGGCCCCGACTGCACACAAGGTCTTACTTCCCGGCATCGACGGGAGAGGAATCCCGAGATGGCCCCTAGCAACTCGCATGGGGACTGGCCCTTCCTGAGGCCACCAGAGCGGGTCCCTGAGGTCCCCGTCGTAACTCGAGAAGACCTGCCGCAACTCGAGAAAATCCAGGAGGTTCTCCCGCCAGGCGAGATGAGGCCCATTTCCGCAGAGGCTTCTCGGGGCTAATCACACCTCACCTCTGGAACGTCCAAAGGGTCCTTCACACCCCTGGTGCAACTCAAGAAGTTCCCCGACATACCGGTCTCCATTCGAGAGGAAACACGATGGTCCCGCCCACATCCAGAGGAGCCCCGTTTCCGGCTCGTATCTCGAGGGGATGGATCCTTTCCCTGCTTCGTCGGGAAAGAATTGTCGGCGTTCCAATCGCATCTCAAGTGGAGGCCCTCTCAACAGGAACGCCGAGAGGAACTCCAGGGTCGTGCCACCATTCCAAGAGTCCCCCAGATGTCTCAGTCCATTCCAGAGGAACCTCTTTTCCCTTCACCGGCTCGTCTTTCACGCCGAGGATCGACTCACACCAAGGTGGCACGTTGCACAGCCCTGTGGGTAAGCCTCGTGGCAAAGCCTCGAGGGAAAGCCAAATATCCCTTGATCCACGTGACAGGAAGCGTGTCACTACTGCTGCAACTCGGGAGGAATGCGCACGTGTATGCCCCCACTCGAGATGAAGCTTGACTCCCCTGGGGAGACTCAGAAGCACCCCAAGATCCACGGCAACATTGGAGAGGAATCCTCAGGTTCCGGCCCCGACTCCACACAAGGTCTTAAGCCCCGGCATGGACGGGAGAGGAATAACGAGATGGCCCCTAGCAACTCGCATGGGGACTTGCCTTTCCTGAGGCCACCAGAGCGGGTCCCTGAGGTCCCCGTCGTAACTCGAGAAGACCTGCCCAACTCGAGAAAGTCCAGGAGGTTCTCCCCTCCAGGCGAGATGAGGCCCATTTCCGCTGAGGCGTCTCGAGGCTGATCACACCTCACATCTGGAACTTCGAAAGGGTCCTTCACACCTTTGGGGCAAATCAAGAAGTTCTCCGACATACCCGTCTCCACTCAAGAGGAATCACGAGGGTCCCGCCCACATCCAGAGGAGCCCCGTTTCCGCCTCGTAGCTCGAGATGAGGGATCCTTTCCTTGCTTCGACAGGAAAGAGTTCCCGGCCATCCCGTCGCATCTCAAGAGGAGGCCCTCTAAACAGGAACGGCGAGAGGAACTCCAGGGTCGTGCCACCATTCAAATAGTCCCCCAGATGTCTCAGTCCATTCCAGAGGAACCACTTTCCCCTTCACCGGCTCGTCTTTCACGCCGAGGATCGACTCACACCAAGCTGGCACGTGGCACAGCCCTGTGGGAAAGCCTCGTGGGAAATCCTCGAAGGCAGGCCTCGAGGGAAAGCCAAATATCCCTTGATCCACGTGACAGGAAGCGTGACACTACTGCTGCAGCTCGGGAGGAAAGCGCACGTGCATGCCCCCACTGGATACGAGGGCTGACTCCCCTGGGGAGACTCAGAAGCACCCCAAGATCCATGGCAACACTGGAGAGGAATCAGCAGTTTCCGGCGCCGACTCCACACAAGGTCTTAAGTCCCGGCATGGACGGGAGAGAAATCCCGAGAGGTCCCCTAGCAACTCGCATGGCGACTGGCCTTTCCTGCGGCCACCAGAGCGGTTCCCTGAGGTCTCCGTCATAACTCGAGAAGACCTGCCGGAACTCAAGAAAATCCAGGCGGTTCTCCCCTCCAGGCGAGATGAGGCCCATTTCCGCTGAGGCTTCTCGAGGCTGATCACACCTCACCTCTGGAACTTCGAAAGGGTCCTTCACACCCTTGGTGCAAATCAAGAATTTCCCCGACATACCCGTCTCCTCTCGAGAGGAAACACGAGGGTCCCGCCCACATCCATAGGAGCCCCGTTTCCGACTCATAGCTCGAGATGAGGGATCCTTTCCCTGCTTCGTCGGGAAAGAGTTCCCGGCGTTCCCGTCGCATCTCAAGAGGAGGCCCTCTCAACAGGAACGGCGAGAGGAACTCCAGGGTCGTGCCACCATTCCAAGAGTCCCCCAGATGTCTCAGTCCATTCCAGAGGAACCTCTTTTCCCTTCACCGGCTCGTCTTTCACGCCGAGGATCGACTCCCACCAAGGTGGCACGTGGCACAGCCCTGTGGGTAAGCCTCGTGGGAAAGCCTCGAGGGACAGCCTCGAGGGAAAGCCACAGATCCCTTGATCCACGTGACAGGAAGCGTGACACTACTGCTGCAGCTCGGGAGGAAAGCGCACGTGCATGCCCCCACACGAGACGAGGCCTGACTCCCCTGGGGAGATTCAGAAGCACCCCAAGATCCATGGCAACACTGGAGAGGAATCCTCAGGTTCCGGCCCCGACTCCACACAAGGACTGAGGCCCCGGCATGGACGGGAGAGAAATCCCGAGAGGTCCCCTAGCAACTTGCATGGGGACTGGCCTTTCCTGAGGCCACCAGAGCGGGACCCTGAGGTCCCCGTCGTAACTCGAGAAGACCTGACGAAACTCGAGAAAATCCAGGAGGTTCTCCCCTCCAGGCGAGATGAGGCCCATTTCCGCTGAGGCGTCTCGAGGCTGATCACACCTCACCTCTGGAACTTCGACAGTGTCATTCACACCCTTGGTGCAAATTAAGAAGTTCCCCGACATACACGTCTCCACTCGAGAGGAAACACGAGGGTGCCGCCCACATCCAGAGGAGCCCCGTTTCCGCCTCGTAGCTCGAGATGAGGGATCCTTTCCCTTCTTCGTCGGGAAAGAGTTCCCGGCGTTCCCGTCGCATCTCAAGAGGAGGCCCTCTCAACAGGAACGGCGAGAGGAGCTCCAGGGTCGTGCCACCATTCCAAGAGTCCCCCAGATGTCTCAGTCCATTCCAGAGGAACCTCGTTTCCCTTCACCGGCTCGTCTTTCACGCCAAGGATCGACTCCCACCAAGGTGGCACCTGGCACAGCCCTGTGGGAAAGCCTCGTGGGAAATCCTCGAGGGACAGCCTCGAGGGAAACCACAGATCCCTTGATCCACGTGACAGGAAGCGTGACACTACTGCTGCAGCTCGGGAGGGAAAGGGCACGTGAATGCTCCCACTCGAGACGAGGCCTGACTCCCCTGGGGAGACTCAGAAGCACCCCAAGATCCATGGCAACACTGGAGAGGAATCCTCAGGTTCCGTCCCCGACTCCACACAATGTCTTAAGCCCCGGCATGGACGGGAGAGGAATCCCGAGATGGCACCTAGCAACTCGCATGGGAACTGGCCTTTCCTGAGGCCACCAGAGCGGGTCCCGGAGGTTCCCGTCGTAACTCGAGAAGACCTGCCGCAACTAGAGAAAATCCAGGAGGTTCTCCCCTCCAGGTGAGATGAGGACCATTTCCGCTGAGGCGTCTCGAGGCTGATCACACCTCACCTCTGGAACTTCGAAAGGGTCCTTCACACCCTTGGTGCAAATCAAGAAGTTCCCCGACATACCCGTCTCCTCTCGAGAGGAAACACGAGGGTTCCGCCCACATCCAGACGAGCCCCGTTTCCGCCTCATAGCTCGTGATGAGGGATCCTTTCCCTGCTTCGTCGGGAAAGAGTTCCCGGCGTTCCCGTCGCATCTCAAGAGGAGGCCCTCTCAACAGGAACGGCGAGAGGAACTCCAGGGTCGTGCCACCATTCCAAGAGTCCCCCAGATGTCTCAGTCAATTACAGGGGAACCTCTTTTCCCTTCACCGGCTCTCTTTCACGCCGAGGATCGACTCACACCAAGGTGGCACTTGGCACAGCCCTGTGGGAAAGCCTCGTGGGAAAGCCTCGAGGGACAGACTCGAGGGAAAGCCACAGATCCCTTGATCCACGTGACAGGAAGCGTGACACTACCGCTGCAGCTCGGGAGGAAAGCGCACGTGCATGCCCCCACTCGAGACGAGGCCTGACTCCCCTGGGGAGACTCAGAAGCACCCCAAGATCCATGGCAACACTGGAGAGGAATCCTCAGGTTCCGTCCCCGACTCCACACAAGGACTGAGGCCCTGCATGGACGGGAGAGGAATCCCGAGAGGTCCCCTAGCAACTCGCATGGGGACTGGCCTTGCTTGGGGCCACCAGAGCGGGTCCCTGAGGTCCCCGTCGTAACTCGAGAAGACCTGCCGCAACTCGAGAAAATCCAGGAGGTTCTCCCCTCCAGGCGAGATGAGGCCCGTTTCCGCTGAGGCGTCTCGAGGCTGATCACATCTCACCTCTGGAACTTCGACAGGGTCCTTCACACCCTTGGTGCACATCAAGAAGTTCCCCGAAATACCCGTCTCCACTGGAGAGGAATCACGAGGGTCCCGCCCACATCCAGAGGAGCCCCGTTTCCGCCTCGTAGCTCGAGATGAGGGATCCTTTCCCTGCTTCATCGGGAAAGAGTTCCCGGCGTTCCCGTCGCATCTCAAGAGGAGGCCCTCTCAACAGGAACGGCGAGAGGAACTCCAGGGTCGCGCCACCATTCCAAGGGTCCCCCAGATGTCTCAGTCCATTCCAGAGGAACCTCTTTTCCTTTCACCGGCTCGTCTTTCACGCCGAGGATCGACTCACACCAAGGTGGCAGGTGGCACAGCCCTGTGGGAGAGCCTCGTGGGAAAGCCTCGAGGGACAGCCTCGAGGGAAAGCCACAGATCCCTTGATCCACGTGACAGGAAGCGTGACACTAATGCTGCAGCTCGGGAGGGAAGCGCACGTGCATATCCCCACTCGAGACGAGGCCTGACTCCCCTGGGGAGACTCAGAAGCACCCCAACATCCATGGCAACACTGGAGAGGAATCCTCAGGTTCCGGCCCGGACTCCACACAAGGTCTTAGGCCCGGCATGGACGGGAGAGGTATCCTGAGATGGCCCCTAGCAACTCGCATGGTGACTGGGCTTTCCTGAGGCCACGAGAGGGGGTCCCTTAGGTCCCCATCGTAACTCGAGAAGACCTGCCGCAACTCAAGAAAATCTAGTAGGTTCTCCCCTCCAGGCGAGATGAGGCCCATTTCCGCTGAGGCGTCTCGAGGCTGATCACACCTCACCTCTAGAACTTCGAAAGGGTCCTTCACACCCTTGGTGCAAATCAAGAAGTTCCCCGACATACCCGTCTCCACTCGAGAGGAAACGCCAGGGTCCCGCCCACATCCAGAGGAGCCCCGTTTCCGCCTCGTAGCTCGAGATGAGGGATCCTTTCCCTGCTTCGTCGGGAAAGAGTTCCCGGCGTTCCCATCGTATATCAAGAGGAGGCCCTCTCAACAGGAACGGCGAGAGGAACTCCAGGGTCGTGCCACAATTCCAAGAGTCCCCCAGATGTCTCAGTCCATTCCTGAGGAAGCTCTTTTCCCTTCACCGGCTCGTCTTTCACGCCGAGGATCGACTCACACCAAGGTGGCACGTGGCACAGCCCTGTGGGAAAGCCTCGTGGGAAAGCCTCGAGGGAAAGCCACAGATCCCTTGATCCACGTGACAGGAAGCGTCACACTACTGCTGCAGCTCGGGAGGAAAGCGCACGTGCATGCCCCCACTCGAGACGAGGCCTGACTCCCCTGGGGAGACTCAGAAGCACCCCAAGATCCATGGCAACACTGGAGAGGAATCCTCAGGTTCCTTCCCCGATTCCACACAAGGACTGAGGCCCCGGCATGGACGGGAGAGGAATCGCGAGAGGTCCCGTAGCAACTCCCACAGGGACTGGACTTTCCTGAGGCCACCAGAGCGGGTCCCTGAGGTCCCCGTCGTAACTTGAGAAAACCTGCCACAACTCGAGAAAATCCAGGAGGTTCTCCCCTCCAGGCGACATGAGGCCCATTTTCGCTGAGGCGCCTCGAGGCTGATCACACCTCACCTCTGGAACTTCGAAATGGTCCTACGCACCCTTCGTGCAAATCAAGAAGTTCCCCGACATACCCGTCTCCACTCGAGAGGAAACACGAGGGTCCCGCCCACATCCAGAGGAGCCCCGTTTCCGCCTCGTACCTCGAGATGAGGGATCCTTTCCCTGCTTCGTCGGGAAAGAGTTCCCGGAGTTCCCGTCACATCTCAAGAGGAGGCCCTCTCAACAGGAACGGCGAGAGGAACTCCAGGGTCGTGCCACCATTCCAAGAGTCCCCCAGATGTCTCAGTCCATTCCAGAGGAACCTCTTTTCCCTTCAACGGCTCGTCTTTCCCGCCGAGGATCGACTCACACCAAGGTGGCACGTGGCTCATCCCTGTGGGAAAGCCTCATGGGAAAGCCTTGAGCGACAGCCTCGAGGGAAAACACAGATCCCTTGATCCACGTGACAGGAAGCGTGGCACTACTGCTGCAGCTCGGGAGGAAAGCGCACGTGCATGCCCCCACTTGAGACGAGGCCTGACTCCCCTTTGGAGACTCAGAAGCACCCAAAGATCCATGGCAACACTGGAGAGGAATCCTCAGGTTCCGGCCCCGACTCCACACAAGGACTGAGGTCCCGGCATGGACGGGATATAATCCCGAGAGGTCCCCTAGCAACTCGCATGGGACTGGCTTTTCCTGAGGCCACCAGAGCGGGTCCGGAGGTCCCCGTCGTAACTCGAGAAGACCTGCCGCAACTCGAGAAAATCCAGGAGGTTCTCCCCTCCAGGCGTGATGAGGCCCATTTCAGCCGAGGCATCTCGAGGCTTATCACACCTCACCTCTGGAACTTCGAAAGGGTCCTTTACACCCTTGGTGCAAATCAAGAAGTTCCCCGACATACCCGTCTCCACTCGAGAGGAAACACGAGGGTCCCGCCCACATCCAGAGGAGCCCTGTTTCCGCCACGTAGCTCGAGATGAGGGATCCTTTCCCTGCTTCGTCGGGAAAGAGTTCCTGGCATCCAGTCGCATCTCAAGAGGAGGCCCTCTCAACAGGAACGGCGAGAGGAACTCCAGGGTCGTGCCAGCATTCCAAGAGTCCCCCAGATGTCTCAGTCCATTCCAGAGGAACCTCTTTTCCCTTCACCGGCTCCTCTTTCACGCCGAGGATCGACTCACACCAAGGTGGCACGTGGCACAGCCCTGTGGGAAAGCCTCGTGGGAAAGCCTCAAGCGAAATCCTCGAGGTAAACCACAGATCCCTTGATCCACGTGACAGGAAGCGTGACACTACTGCTCCAGCTCAGGAGGAAAGCGCACGTGCATGCCCCCACTCGAGACGTGGCCTGACTCCCCTGGGGAGACTCAGAAGCACCCCAAGATCCAAGGCAACACTGGAGAGGAATCCTCAGGTTCCGGCCCCGACTCTACACAAGCTCTTAGGTCCCGGCATGGACGGGAGAGGAATCCCGAGATGGCACCTAGCAACTCGCATGGCGACTGGCCTTTCCTGAGACCACAAGAGCGGGTCCCTGAGGTCCCCGTCGTAACTCGAGAAGACCTGCCGCAACTCGAGAAAATCCAGGAGGCTCTCCCCTCAAGGCGAGATGAGGCCAATTTCCGCTGAGGCGTCTCGAGGCTGATCACACCTCACCTCTGGAACTTCCAAAGGGTCCTTCACACCCTTGATGCAAATAAAGAAGTTCCCCGACATACCCATCTCCACTCGAGAGGACACACGGGGGTCCCGCCCACATCAAGAGGAGCCCCGTTTCCGCCTCGTAGCTCGAGATGAGGGATCCTTTCCCTGCTTCGTCGGGAAAGAGTTCCCGGCATTCCCGTCGCATCTCAAGAGGAGGCCCTTTCAACAGGAAAGGCTAGAGGAACTCCAGGGTCGTGCCACCATTTCAAGAGTCCCCCAGATGTCTCAGTCCATTCCAGAGGAACCTCTTTTCCCTTCACCGGCTCTTCCTTCACGCCGAGGATCGACTCACACCAAGGAGGCACGTGGCACAGCACTGTGAGAAAGCCTCGTGGGAAAGCCTCGAGGGACAGCCTCGAGGGAAAGCCACAGATCCCTTGATCCACATGACAGGAAGCGTGACACTACTGCTGCAGCTCGGGAGGAAACCGCACATGCATGCCCCCACTCGAGACGAGGCCTGACTCACCTGGGGAGCCTCAGAAGCACCCCAAGATCCATGGCAACACTGGAGAGGAATCCTCTTGTTCCGGCCCCGACTCCAAAGAAGGTCTTAGGCCCCGGCATGGACGGGAGAGGAATCCCAAGATGGCCCCTAGCAACTCGCATGGGGACTGGCCTTTCCTGAGGCCACCAGAGCGGGTCCCTGAGGTCCCTGTCGTAACTCGAGAAGACCTGCCGCAACTAGAGAAAGTCCAGGAGGTTCTCCCCTCCAGGCGAGATGAGGCCCATTTCCGCTGAGGCGTCTCGAGGCTGATCACACCTCCCCTCTGGAACTTCGAAAGGGTCCTTCACACCCTTGGTGCAAATCAAGAAGTTCCCCGACATACCCGTCTCCACTCGAGAGGAATCACGAGGGTCCCGCCCACATCCAGAGGAGCCCCGTTTCCGCCTCGTAGCTCGAGATGAGGGATCCTTTCCCTGCTTCTTCGGAAAGAGTTCCCGGCGTTCCCGTCGCATCTCAAGAGGAGGCCCTCTCAACAGGAATGGCGAGAGGAACTCCAGGGTCGTGCCACCGTTCCAAGAGTCCCCCAGATGTCTCAGTCCATTCCAGAGGAACCTCTTTTCCCTTCACCGGCTCGTCTTTCACGCCGAGGATCGACTCACACCAAGGTGGCACGTGGCACAGCCCTGTGGGAAAGCCTCGTGGGAAAGCCTCGAGGAACAGCCTCGAGGGAAAGCCACAGATCCCTTGATCCACGTGACAGGAAGCATGACCCTACTGCTGCAGCTGGGGAGGGAAGCGCACGTGCATGCCCTCACTCGAGACGAAGCCTGACTCCCCTGGGGAAACTCAGAGGCACCCCAAGATCCATGGCAACACTGGAGAGGAATGTTCAGGTTCTGGCCCCGACTCCACACAAGGTCTTACTTCCCGGCATCGACGGGAGAGGAATCCCGAGATGGCCCCTAGCAACTCGCATGGGGACTGGCCCTTCCTGAGGCCACCAGAGCGGGTCCCTGAGGTCCCCGTCGTAACTCGAGAAGACCTGCCGCAACTCGAGAAAATCCAGGAGGTTCTCCCGCCAGGCGAGATGAGGCCCATTTCCGCAGAGGCTTCTCGGGGCTAATCACACCTCACCTCTGGAACGTCCAAAGGGTCCTTCACACCCCTGGTGCAACTCAAGAAGTTCCCCGACATACCAGTCTCCATTCGAGAGGAAACACGATGGTCCCGCCCACATCCAGAGGAGCCCCGTTTCCGGCTCGTATCTCGAGGGGATGGATCCTTTCCCTGCTTCGTCGGGAAAGAATTGTCGGCGTTCCCATCGCATCTCAAGTGGAGGCCCTCTCAACAGGAACGCCGAGAGGAACTCCAGGGTCGTGCCACCATTCCAAGAGTCCCCCAGATGTCTCAGTCCATTCCAGAGGAACCTCTTTTCCCTTCACCGGCTCGTCTTTCACGCCGAGGATCGACTCACACCAAGGTGGCACGTGGCACAGCCCTGTGGGAAAGCCTCGTGGCAAAGCCTCGAGGGACAGCCTCGAGGGAAAGCCAAATATCCCTTGATCCACGTGACAGGAAGCGTGTCACTACTGCTGCAACTCGGGAGGAATGCGCACGTGTATGCCCCCACTCGAGATGAAGCTTGACTCCCCTGGGGAGACTCAGAAGCACCCCAAGATCCACGGCAACATTGGAGAGGAATCCTCAGGTTCCGGCCCCGACTCCACACAAGGTCTTAAGCCCCGGCATGGACGGGAGAGGAATAACGAGATGGCCCCTAGCAACTCGCATGGGGACTTGCCTTTCCTGAGGCCACCAGAGCGGGTCCCTGAGGTCCCCGTCGTAACTCGAGAAGACCTGCCGCAACTCGAGAAAGTCCAGGAGGTTCTCCCCTCCAGGCGAGATGAGGCCCATTTCCGCTGAGGCGTCTCGAGGCTGATCACACCTCACATCTGGAACTTCGAAAGGGTCCTTCACACCTTTGGGGCAAATCAAGAAGTTCTCCGACATACCCGTCTCCACTCAAGAGGAATCACGAGGGTCCCGCCCACATCCAGAGGAGCCCCGTTTCCGCCTCGTAGCTCGAGATGAGGGATCCTTTCCTTGCTTCGTCAGGAAAGAGTTCCCGGCCATACCGTCGCATCTCAAGAGGAGGCCCTCTAAACAGGAACGGCGAGAGGAACTCCAGGGTCGTGCCACCATTCAAATAGTCCCCCAGATGTCTCAGTCCATTCCAGAGGAACCACTTTCCCCTTCACCGGCTCGTCTTTCACGCAGAGGATCGACTCACACCAAGGTGGCACGTGGCACAGCCCTGTGGGAAAGCCTCGTGGGAAATCCTCGAAGGCAGGCCTCGAGGGAAAGCCAAATATCCCTTGATCCACGTGACAAGAAGCGTGACACTACTGCTGCAGCTCGGGAGGAAAGCGCAGGTGCATGCCCCCACTCGAGACGAGGCCTGACTCCCCTGGGGAGACTCAGAAGCACCCCAAGATCCATTGCAACACTGGAGAGGAATCGTCAGGTTCCGGCCCCGACTCCACACAAGGTCTTAAGCCCCAGCATGGACGGGAGAGGAATCCCGAGATGGCCACTAACAACTGGCATGGGGTCTGGCCTTTCCTGAGGCCACCAGTGCGGGTCCCTGAGGTCCCCGTCGTAACTCGACAAGACCTGCCGCAACTCGAGAAAATCCAGGAGGTTCTCCCCTCCAGGCGAGATGAGGCCCATTTCCGCTGAGACGTCTCGAGGCTGATCACACCTCACCTCTGGAACTTTGAAAGGGTCCTTCACACCCTTGGTGCAAATCAAGAAGTTCCCCGACATACCCGTCTCCACTCGAGAGGAATCACGAGGGTCCCGCCCACATCCAGAGGAGCCCCGTTTCCGCCTCGTAGCTCGAGATGAGGGATCCTTTCCCTGCTTCCTCGGGAAAGAGTTCC